>NC_053027.1:52670030-52970030 GCF_003073215.2 Triticum urartu
ATTTGATGATATTTTCAAATAACAAATTTGATGTATTTTCAATTAAAAATAAAAAACAAATTTGATGATATTAAAAAAAACAATTTTGATGATATATTTTGTTCTAGTCCTCATGAAAATAACAAATTTGATAAAAAAACAAATTATTAGATGCGACAAGAAATAATGAAAAAAAGAAGTTACTAATGGCGCACCGCATTGCTATCAGAAAAAAAGTTACTAATGGCGCACCAGAGAATGCTGCACCATTGCTATGAGATTACTAATATTCCCCCCTCTATAGTTGGATACCCGGCCCTTCGCCCGGTACTTCCTTCCCTCTCCCTCGCCAGATCCCCTTCCATCCCTCGTCACACCCGCTCCGGCTCCCCCGCGTCGCCGCCCCCGCGCCCCCCGACCCGCGAAGCACGGGCCGCCGGCCTCCCCATGACCAACCGAGGAGCCCAGGAGGACCGCCGTCGTCTTCCTCTTCGACTACGAGGACCCGGACGAGTTCGGACGCCCTCGAGCCACCCCTTCGACGCTGCCGCCGACCCCGACCCCTCCGGCTACTAGCCACGCGCGCCCAGGTACCTCTCCTCCTTCCTCCCTCTCCACCCTTCCTCCCTAGTTCTTCTTGCTATATGGATCAAAACACATGGAGCATTACTATTGCTATATGGAGCATTACTATTGTTCTTCTCTGAACCATTACCATTCCCTCCCTCCCTAGTTCTTCCTCCCCATTAATTTGCAGGATCAAAACAAGTTTGTAACAGGATGCTCTACAATGTTGATTAGGTGCATTACTATTGCTATATGGAGCAGCAATTTACTATTGCTATATGCTCTAGTTTGTATCAATGTGATTGTAGTTTTTCTTGTCATCAAGTTTAGTTGATGTTTATTTAAATATAGCTTATATGATCAGCCACTCTATGTATGATTGTGGCTTGAAGGTTCTGGAAGAACGTTTTTCCTTCAAATTCTATCTGGTGGCATTGTCCTAGACTCCCTAGTTGTGTTGTTAATTGTGCTTCTATTAAAAGAATTGGGAGTTACTCACTATACTAGAACTCTGTAGGTTGAATTTTGGTTAACTAATACTGACGTTATGAGAATTTAAGCACCTATTATTGCTACTGATATCATTGGCTCATTGCTGCCTTTGTGCAATACAGAACCGTTAAGAGTGATTTGGAGGATTCAAGATTCTGTGAAGCTCTTTTGACAGTTAAAACTCAGAACTGAAGGTACTTAATAAACTCAAAAGCATTGATGATAACTCTTGTTGCCTAGAAACAGAGGTAGTTTACATATTGCATTGCTGGTGTTTGTTTATGTTCAGTGTTTAAGCATGTGTAGTGTAGTGTAGTGTAGTGAGCTTGTTCTAGTGTAGTGAGGTCTGAACCATTGCATGATGTAGTGTAGTGTAGTGAGCTCTGAACCATGTTTAGTGTTGAGTACTTCAAGTTTACTGAACCTATTCATTGGAGTTAGTGAACATGATAAGACAAGCCAGATGCTCTATTCTTAATTAACAGTAATCCATGATCAGCAACAATTTCTTTCACTAATTTTCAGTTAACAGCAATCCATGATTTTTTTTCAGCTAAAACTATTCATGATTTTTTGTTGGGTGACCTATTAGATCTGGAATGGAAGCTCACATAAATTGAGCTGATTTTTGTCCATATGAAAGCAAAGGACCATATGGTCTGTGGCCTTTTCATCCATATGAAAGTAGAGGCACATTGTGGTGCTAGTTTGCTGGGTTTTGTCTCCGACCATCGTGTCGTGATGATTTTGCAGGTACCCCGAGAGGCCCTTGAGTTTGCCGGAATGTCGATTAACTTCCGTTCTAGAAAATTTGGGTACTCCATATGTCTTATTTTCAGCAAAGGTCATGCTGAAATTTTCCGTGAATTTTAGCATGACTTTGCTAAAAATCAGACATATGGGGTACTTGCTACTAATGCATGGGCCGGGGTATCTTAGTACTTAATTAAGTAGGATCAACTGCCCCACCATTTTTGCTGCATTAAACCATAGGTGGCAATAGAGCCAAGTGATTAGGCCCAACTTAGAATTCTCGTTAGCATCGATAAACCCTAGATGATAAACCCAACATAGGTGGCAATAGAGCCAAGTGATTAGTGCCAAGTGATTAGGCCCAACCTAGGGTGCCTCAGCATCGATAAACCCTAAATGATGAAAACTTAACTTGGCTTCTATAGGGTGCCTTGGTGTCGATGAGAACCTAAATGATGTACGCTTAGGCTTTTAGGGTGCCTCGGCGTCGACAAAACCTAAATGATGAAAGCTTAGGCTTTTAGGGTGCCTCGACGTCGACAAACCCTAAATGATATAACCTTGGCTTTTAGGGTGCCTCGGTGTCGATAAGAATCTAAATGATGAAAGCTTAGGCTTTTAGGGTGCCTCGGCGTCGACAAACCCTAAATGATAAAAGCTTAGGTTTTAGGATGCCTCGGTGTCGACAAACCCTAAATGATGTAGTTTTGAATTATGAACGTAGGATATGTCATCATCATCATCGGACGACAAAAGACTCCCGGCGGAGTGCGACTGGTGCCACGACGATCGAGGTCTATGCGACATGCCTCACCTAGACGATGATCGGCGCTTCAGCATTAAGCTCGAGGAGACTTTCGAAGTTGAAACGGTACACAACGACGACAAGTGTTATTTTCATAATTAAGCATGACTTCAACTATTTCAACGTATAATTTTCATCTTTTACAATTCGAGTATAGCTTACCCCATGCCATGCAAGACGCTATGTCTTGGAGAGGATGGATTTTGAAGACCATGAAATTTCTGAAACAAAGAAAATTCAGCTAAGGACTCATCACGATGTGGACTTTGAAGTAAATCTATATAATTCTGAGAGCGTAACCCATTTTGGTTGCAAAAATTGGGAAGCATTTTGTAAGATGTATGGTTTGATGAGGGTATGCTTATCACCATGGATCTTGGTAATCCTGACATCAACCAAGACAATATGGACATTTGGGTCCTTGTTGATACGCCTCCAGTTCTACCGCTATGTGAGTTTCTCAAACATAGTTATTAGCTAATTTATATTGTTTATTTCAAAATAGTTGAGAGATTATTTCCATTGACAGCTTATTTTTATTGTTCAAAGAATGTGCGGGAGATGGTAGACAAAACCCACTACACCGATGGCTCCGAATTAACAACTTACAAGGAGAAAAATCATTTGGTCGGATTTTGTACTGACATTGAGAATTACAATATCTACAATCAAACTCCTCAACATTATGGTAAATACGTGCCACTAGTGCATGTGTTCAACTACGGTAACTACCATGGAGATACCCTGGTATGATTTTTACTATTACGACATCTGCGCATCTTTTGCATACTTCTAAAAATAGTACATCATTGCTAACTATGAAGTTATTACTATGTTTTTCAACAGATAATCCCAGAGAATTGTGTGCCTCATATGATGTATCTGAAAGGTAGTGTTAATGTTTTGAACATACAGCCAGGTCGTCCTACGAATCTCAACTGTCCATACGAGATTTCTAAAAGAAGTGGAGACATGAAAATCAAAGGATGGAAAAAAATGTATGGACAGTCATAAGGAGCTTCTTGGAAGCAAAAGGAAGTGAAGTGCAATAATTGGAGACAGGATGTTCTCCATTCTCCATAATGGAGAGTCAGGGTCTATATTGTTTTATGTTATTTTAGCTTAAATAGGGTATTTAGGTCCTGCCTAATACTGATGATCATGTGCTAAGAACAATTAAGTAGGGTTGGTTCGAAGACTATCAAGATGATGATCGTATGACTTGTTATGAATAATGAGTAGAAGTTGTATGATGATGATTAGTAGGACTTGTTACGATTAGTATTACTTCCGACAAACTCGATACTCGCGGTCTCGAGACTTGTAATGTTTTATCTTTGTTCGGTCTTTTGAATTCGGAGACTAATATGATGAATTGTATTCGGAGACTAATCTTCTATTGTATTCGATGAATCTGCTGTTGCTGTGTGCTACTGTCTATATTCTGTCAAATAATATATTTTGTAACATGTGCAAAAATCAGAAAAGTAAAAAAAAAACCTAATATTCATACTAATGGCGCATCACTACAGAGTGCGCCATTAGTATGCCAAGTATACTAATGGCGCATCCATCCATAGTGCGCCATTAGTGTGCCAAAGCACATAGTTAAATATGGCCCGTGGGAGGCACACTAATGGCGCATGGTGTTATATACTAATGGCACGCTGGATGGTGTGCCATTAGTAAAAATTACTAGTGGCGTGCTACTAATGGCGCATCGGTGATGCGCCATTTGTAGGCAAAATCGGTGCGCCATTAGTAGGCCTTTTCCTAGTAGTGCTTCAACCTCGCGCGACTGGCTTTCCGAGCTGGTCTTTTTATCCTTTTGCCTACCAGCGCCATAGTATGACGACCATTTTGTGGACAAGCCTTTGCCGGCCACACGACCAGCTGACGTCGGCTTATTGAGCTTATCTCTGTTTTTCATTACGTTCAATGCCATATTCAAAGGGGTGTCGAAAGGGGAGCTCTGAGACGACCCCGCGCTACTTCTTTCTTTGTCCTACGGTAGGAACGTGAACCATTTAGAAATATTGGGGATTAATTAGAATGCAACCATATGGAGCTAATTACGCGGGGGTGTATTCCTTACCAGAACAAGCTCAAGCTCCTTGGTCTTCGGGTCCGTGGTATTCTCCTTTGTTACCGGGTCCTCCTTGTACCGGGCCCTGAGAAAGTTCCTGGTCTGCTTGTCACTGTATTTCTCGAAGCGGGGCGGTAGGCCTTGCTCGGCACGCTCCGCGTCCTCCTTCTCCCATACGGGCTCCGCCACTCTGTAACCGCCGGGACCGAGTTGGTGGACCCCTCTGTTCAACTACCGCATTGCTTTCCCCCACTGACTTGATTTGGAGGTTGCGGGGCCCTCGCACTTGATCGTGAACTCCTTGTAGTCATCTTCTCTCATCAAAGGATATTTCTCCTTGATCTTCTCATAACTATCACCTTTGTCAATCATTGCCTTCACAGTGCTTTTCCATGTAGACAGGGCTGTGCTCATCATCGTGAGGGCGGCACCGTTCACTTTATTACCCGAGAGGCGTGTGTTTGCGAACTCAGCGGGGAACTTGTATCGTTCGTGCAGCTTCGTGAAGAGGAGGCTGCGCAAATTCCCTCGGTTCTTATGCCTTAGGTTCTCGGTGTTGATCGAGGCGGTGCTCCGGAGAATGCACCCGAGCTGAATCGAGTACCCCTTGACTATGTGTTTGGGCACCGTCGGATGCCGTCAGAGTTCACTTCAGTAAATTCCTCCCTGACGGTGCCGAGCACGTTTGGGCACCGGTCCTTCCGTTGCCTCTTCGATTGGCTGCCATCTATGCATGCACCGCCATCATCAGTGGTGGCATCCCCGACGCCACTAGGGGTTGTGTAGTCAGGATCGGTGTCTTCCGCGGCATCCTCATAGTGGTGAGGTTCTTCCTCCAACTCCTGGGATAGCTCCCAGAATTGCTTGCCGCCCGAACCGCCGGCCTCATCGTTGTGGGCCATGTTTCGCTCTAGATAGGAAAAAAGTTTGGTCAAAAAGTTGGTTATTGTCAAGGAACAAGATCATGGTCTCATCATTTAGGGTTTGTCGACACCGAGGCATCCTAAAAGCTAAGCTTTTATAATTTAGGGTTTGTCGACGCTGAGGCACCCTAAAAGCCTAAGCGTACATCATTTAGGTTCTCATCGACACCGAGGCACCCTAAAAGCCAGGGTTTCATCATTTAGGGTTTGTCTACGCCGAGGCACCCTAAATGCTAAGTTTTCATCATTTAGGGTTTATCGATGCCGAGGCACCCTAGGTTGGGCCTAATCACTTGGCACTAATCAATTGGCTCTATTGCCACCTATGTTGGGTTTATCATCTAGGGTTTATCGATGCTGAGGAGAATTTCTAAGTTGGGCCTAATCACTTGGCTCTATTGCCACCTATGGTTTAATGCAGCTACAATAAAGGGGCAGTTGATCCTACTTAATTAAGTACTAAGATACCCCCGGCCCATGCATTAGTAGCAAGTACCTCATATGTCCGATTTTTAGCAAAGTCATGCTAAAATTCACAGAAAATTTCAGCATGACCTTTGCTGAAAATAGGACATATGGAGTACCCAAATTTGCCGGAACGGAAGTTAATCAACATTCCGGCAAACTCAAGGGCCTCTCGGGGTACCTGCAAAATCATCACGACACGAAGGGCCTCTCAAGGGCCTCAAGCAGCAGCGGCGTCTCCCAGGACCCCATTTTTTTGCTAAATTTCTTTGAGCAACAATCAGAGCAGAAAATTCAGCATATTTCTATACATTTTTTTGGTATATATCAGGTTTTGGCTGCATTTGCAAATGCATTCCATGTACTTCAACCCTCGCGAATTCCTAGCATGAGGTTTGTCCATCACTTTTGGCTCACTTATTAATCTACTCATCCTATGTCAATATCCACATGTTATGTCATGTGATGTTCCTGAATCATTGTAGTTTAGGCACCATACAAGATTGTTAGTTCAATGTGCTTTATATCCTAGTTATACTACTGCAGGAAAGGAGGATCATCATACACGTATATATGTATAGCAATTGACAGGATCTTCATCATTTTTAGTAACAACAATACATATATAGCAATTGGAAGCAAACAGATGTACACATAAGATAGAAATGTAGTGCTGAAAGTTTAATGCTTACAAAAGACTTGCTGAAATAGTGAAAAATATGGAGTCACCAAGCTGGCTAAGAAACTCCCAAAGTCCACTAGCAAATCCAAGATCTAATCCTATTACACACATCATAACAATTTAAGATAATTAGGATAAGGATAGTAGGAAATGAAAAAGAAAGAGCTGAAAAAACAATCACAATAGAAAAATAATAAAAACCTAGTCCTAGAAGAAAATAAATCCTAAAAGAAAAGAAATCCTAAAATCTGGAGCAACTCCTAGCAGTAGTAGTCCAACTAGATGGCCACCACTACTACTCCTATCTCTGTTTAGCATCATCAATACAGGCTTTGTACACACACGCACACAAAGTCCATACGGCTTTTTACACACGCGCACATAAAGCACACGGCCATGGCCATGACCGCCAGTAGCTGCAGCGCTAGCAACATTAGAAAGCAGCGGTCGCGGTGCAGCTAGCAACAGGCGGCGGCAATAGAGCAGCAGCGGTGACGGGCGTAGGTGACTTCGGGAGGACGCGGGCGAAGCGGCCAGAGGGCGCGGGGGCGGAGCGAGCTCGGGTCAGGCGGGCAGCAGCGTCTACGGCGATGGATCCACGCGAAGGAAGAAGGGGATCGACGGATGGGCTCACAGGAGGGGGCGTAGGCGAACTCGGCGAGGTCGCGGGCGGTCGAGGCGGCGCGGATTGAGGCGAAATCGACGACGGCAGAAGGAAGAAGACGATCTTGATCCCGTCGTTCGGCGGTGCCCTGGCTCGATCTGGACTTGTAGACGATGTGGAAGACGACGGTGAAGCCGGGGGACACACTATCTTGGCGTGGGGACGACGGTGGCCGCGATAATGACGACGGCGAGCGCGGTCACCGCACGAGCTCTCGCGCTCGAGTACGAGCCGAGGAGGAGGCGGCTCGATGGGGAAAGAGGGGGAATCGGGCGAGGGGTGGTCTCTCTGGAGGCGGCGGGGGTGTGGAGTCCGGCGGGGGTCGGGGGGGGGGTGGGGGGCGCGGGGGCGGCGGGTGGAGTCCGGTGAGGGTCGGGGCGGCGGCGTCGTGGGTCGGGGCAGCGCGCGGGTGGATCTGGTGGCGAGGGAGAGAGGGTCGAAGGGGATCTGGCGAGGGAGAGGGAGGATAGCTAGGGGGAAGCTTACTAATGGCGCACCACACCTCGGTGCGCCATTAGAAATCTTTTTTTTAGATAGCAATGCGCACCCCGCAGCGGTGCGCCATTAGAATGTTTTTTTATTACAGTTCGAGCACAGGTTATATTGCACCTAATCCAATCCACATCAGAACCTGCCCACTAGCCCGACTCGTCAGCACGCAGCACACACACACCAGGAGGTCCTGGGTTCGATTCCCAGGCTCCGCAATTTTTTTCGCATTTTAAATGCTGTTTGATATTTATTTGTGTTTAAATATGTTCATACTTGTTTAGATCATAACAGTAATATTTTTTTATAAAAACAGTAATAATTTTTTTAAAAATATGTTCAAATTTGTTACTTGAAAATATCATCGGCGGCGGCGGTGGAGCGGGGGAGGGTGCGGGGGGCCGGGTGCTCATCGGCGGTGGTGGAGGGGGATCGAGATCGAGTGTCCTCATGAATTCAAAAAGTGCCCGTGAAATTTAAAAATATTCATGATATCAAAAAGTGCCCATGAAATACAATCGAGAAATGAAGACTACGATTTAAATACAATCGATCTTAGCTAGCTATCTGTTCACAATCTTCTTGCCCTTCTTTTTCGCAAATGGAGTTCTTCTGTGGAACGGACGTCCTTTAGGTAGGGTGGTCCTGCTTCTTCTTGTGGTGTATGCTGCTACTTCATCGTCATCGTCATGTTCGATCTTCGGGTCGCCATACTTGTCGAAGTCTTGCTCATTGGCTACTCCATCCATTCCGATGATCTTCCTTTTGCCTCTCCTCACGACAACACGACTGGGCTTTGACGGGTCGGTAATGAAGAAGCATTGGTCCACTTGGGAAGCCAGTACCCATGGCTCATTTTTCGCGGTGACGTTTGCGCCCGCGGTCTTGGATTTGGCTTCGGGTATAACCATGGTGGTGAAATACCGGTCTTCTTTTAGGACGCTCTTGGCCCATCTGACACGGAACATCGGGACCTTCTCTCCAGCGTAGCTCAGCTCCCAGATCTCCTCGATCCTTCCGTAGTATCTGTCCTTGTCGTTACCGGTGTAGGATTCCATCGTTACCCCGGAGTTCTGATAACCATCGCTCTTCATGTCCTTGTTCGGTGTAGAATGTGTAGCCGTTGATATCGTACGCCTCATAGGTCATCAGGTTGTGCTCGGCGCCCTGTGACAAGGCGAATATGAGTTGTTCTTCCGCGGAAGAATCCTCATGTAAAGGGTACGACAGAAGCTTCTGCTTGAACCAACGCGTGAAACATGAGTTGTGCTCTTTGATTATATCTCGTCCGTCCTCTGTTGGCCTCGGTCATTGTACGTCTTCTCAATAAAGGTTTTGTGCTCTACCACCCAAGGATCGACCACGTCTATGTGTTGTAGCGCGACTAGGTTTGCTCTTTCAAAGTCGGCGAGTCGACCCTCGAAGTCGACATGCATTTCGCGGCGACCCTCACGGTGACCCCATCCAGCGAGCCTGCCGAGGTGCCTGTTGACGGGCAGACCAACGGGGTTCTCGATGCCTAGATAATTCGTGCAGTAGGAGATGCACTCTTCGGTCAGAAAGCCCCTGGCTATACTTCCCTCTGGACGTGACATGTTGCGAACGTATCCTTTGATGACACCATTCATCCTTTCGAACGGCATCATGCTGTGCAGGAACGTCGGCCCGAGTTGGATGATATCCTCCACGATATGGACCAGCAGATGCACCATAACGTCGAAGAATGCGGGCGGGAAGTACATCTCAAGCTCGCATAGTATCACCATGATCTCTTCCTGTAGCCTTCTGAGTTGCCTCACGCCAACGACTTTCGAGAGATGACGTCGAAAAAGTTGCATAGGCCAAATAGCGTTTCACGGACGTGCGCGTCCATGATCCCACGGATTGCAACTGGAAGTATCTGCGTCATCAGCACGTGACAGTCGTGAGACTTCATCCCGCTGAACTTCTGCTTCGCTGGGTCTAGGTATCTGCTTATCTTCCCCGCGTAACCGTAAGGAAGTTTTACTCCTACGAGGCAGGTGAAAAACTGCTCGATCTCCTCCTGACTTAGAGTGAAGCACGCGGGAGGGTAGTCACTTCCGGTCTTCTTGGCCTTTTTGCCTTTGCGACGAGTTTCTGTGTCCTGCTTCGCCTCATCATCATCATCATCATCATCATCATCATTAGCGTGAAGCTCCTGCCTGATGCCCATTGATTTCAAGTCTGCCCTTGCTTTCGGCCCATCTTTGGTCCTCTCTGGCATGTTGAGCAGGGTACCAAGCAGACTCTCGCACACGTTCTTCGTGATATGCATGGCATCAAGGCTGTGAGGCACACGGTGGATCTTCCAGTATGGCAAGTCCCAGAAAACAGACCTCGTTTTCCATACCTTCAGCAGCGGCTCTGGCGCCTTTCGCTTCTTTCCCGGCTCTGGCGCCTTTTGCTTCTTTCCCAGCAGTGGGCAATCTTTCCAATTTTTCAACAGCTCGTCTATTTCCTCGCCGCTCCTCGTACGGGCCGGGGTTTTCGGGGTTCGGTTTCACCATCGAACAGATCCTTGCGTTTCCTCCACGGGTCATCTCGCGAAGCCACCTTCGATGTCCCATGAACACGGTTTTCGAAGACCCGGGATCTCTATCTAGCTGGCGATACGTTGTGTCATCCATGCACCTTACGCATCCAGAAAATCCGTGGACTACCTGCCCCGCGAGATATCCGTAACCGAGATAGTCGTGCACCGTCGTGAGCAGTGCGGCTCTCATAGGGAAATATTCTTTCTCTGCGGCGTCCCACGTATTGGCTGGCGTTTTCCACAGCGTGTCTAGCTCCTCTTTCAGCAGCCCCAGATACAGATTGATGTCGTTCCCTGGTTGTTTCGGCCCTTCAATTAGCATACTCATGTGAATGTACTTCCTCTTCATGCACAACGGGGGGAAGGTTGTACATCCACACAAACACAGGCCAGGTGCTATGTGTGCTTCTCTGGCTGCCAAACGGATTGACTCCATCGGTGCTCGCGCCCAGCACGATGTTCCTTGGATCTTCCCCAAATTCTGGGTGTTCGAAGTTCAACGCTTGCCACTGGCGCATCCTTAGGGTGACTCAGCATCTTGTCTTTTTTATTTATCTCCGATCATTTCCGTCATCTTCTCGCTTCTTCTCCTCCCTATCCGCGTGCCAACGCAGGAGCTTTGCTACCTTAGGGTCCGCGAAATACCGCTGCAGACGAGGAGTGATCGGAAAGTACCACACCACTTTTCGAGGAGCTTTCTTCCTCTTCTTGTATCGAGTGACGCCGCACACCGGACATATGGTAGACTCCGCGTGCTCGTCCCGATAAATGATGCAATTGTTCATGCACACATGGTATTTCACGTGCGGTAAATCCAGAGGACACACGATTTTCTTCGCCTCCTCGAAACTGGTCGGGCACTTGTTCCCCTTGGGAAGACGTTCGTGCCAGAATGACATGTTCTCGTCGAAGCATGCGTCGGTCATTTTGTGTTTTACCTTCATCTCCAGAGCCATGAGCGTTACTTTCAGGCGGGTATCCTCGGGCCTGCATCCTTCATACAATGGAGTAACCGCGTCTATCTCCAGTTGATCCAGCTTGGCTTTCTCTCGGGCGGCAGCTCTTGCGTTATCCGTCTGCTTGAGAAGCAGCTCTTGAATATGAAGGGTCCTGCACCCAGCCTCCATCGTCGTCTGCTCCGGCATCTTCATCTTCATGATCATGCCCTTCGTATTGATCTTCCTCATCATCATGTACGACATCTTCTACATGATGACTGTGTACAGCATCACCGTCGTGATCATGTCCTAGAGATTCTTCGTCTTCTCGCCCGCCCTCGCTGCGGTGGTACTTGTCTTGTTGCCCTTCCTCATTTCTTGCTCGGCCCCCATGGGCGACTTCATAGTCATCTTCATCACCTTGCCACCGATAGCCATCCATGAAACCACGCAAGAGCAGGTGGTCCCGCACCTGCCTGGAATCTGGGTCCGCAATAAGGCTCTTCAGCTTGCATCTTCGACACGGACATCTTATCTCCGTCTCGATCTTTTGAAGCATCTCGGCCTTCGCGGAGCTCAAAAACCTATTCATGATGACTTCGGTCATCGTGCGGACCATGGTCGCCTGCGGGGTAGAGCAAAACGATATTTTAGAACCAAGAAAAAAATTGGCATGACCTTCCCTAAAAATAGGACCAAAAAGAATGCATAGTGCCAAAATTCTCGCCGAAACGGAAATGAATCAACATTCCGGCAAAATATTGGCAACTATCGCATTTCAAATACCGGTACCTGCAAGCACAAACATATATGCAACACCACAAACACATGCAACACCACAAACATATATGCAACATCATGAAGATAGCTTTCCCCTTACTTACCTATCAAAAAAAAGGTAATTTCACCACTTAATTTTGATGAATCTATGGTGGAAATGAGGTGAGGAGGAGGAGGCAGCCGAAAGCTTGGAGAAGGAGGTGGAGGGAATGAAGTGGGGAAAGTGAGTGGGTAGGTGTGGCTGTCCAAAATATCTTGTTGGGGTCCCAGGTTACTAATGGCGCACCACCTGCAAATGCGCCATTAGTAACCCTGGTTACTAATGGCGCACCTGTAGGTGGTGCGCCATTAGTAATTTTGCAGAAAAGTAAAAAAAAAAATACTAATGGCGCACTTTTATAGGGTGCGCCATTAGTAGTTTAAACTAGTAATGGCGCACTGTGAGGCAGTGCGCCATTAGTAGTTTTGCAAAAAAAAGAACAAAAAAAAATTCAGTACTGGCGCACTCCCTGTCTAGTGGCGCACTTCGGTAGGATGCGCCATTAGTATGTATGTAAAAATGAAAAAAATAATTATCACTAGTGGCGCACCTATTTTCTGGTGCGCCATTAGTGTCTTCCACACTAATGGCACATCACCAACTGGTGCGCCATTAGTATATAGTAGTGGTGCACTATTCCCTGGTGCGCCATTAGTGTCAATCCTATCTATAGCCGTTATTTCCTAGTAGTGCTTTCACTGACGTGTGGGTCCCAGCCATAAGGTTTGACCTGGGCTGGCGCCTTTGACCTGCTGAGGTCACGGTGACGTAATGCTGACGTAGTAATCTATTTTCTAGTTTTTAAATAAATCAAAAATGATTTATTTATTTCAGGAAATATCTTAACTTCTAAAAATCATAGAAAATAATTTATAACTCAGATTGAAAAGATTTATATATGAAAAATGATCAAAAAAATCCAATCTATCCACTCGTGCCCCTTCCATGCATGTTTAAACAACTCAACCTTGCTGTTTCGATCAAAACATGATAATGCACTTTATAGGTTCTTGGTTTGAATTTGACTTTGAACCTTTGGTTCAAATCAACTCAGACCCTTCTGTTCTTAGCTGCATTAGCTCAAATCACAGTATATCGACATGTCATGATCATGCATCATATTGTGCATTGCATTGATTGTGTTCTTTCTGTGTTTGCCGGTGGTTGTCCCCTCTCGATAGACGTGGTTCCAACGATGAGTTCGATCACACCGATGAAGAGCTATATTATCTTCAGGAGTGCCAGGCAAGCAAAACCCCCTTGTTCATTCTGATACAATCCTGCTCTCTCGCTCCTGCTCTCTTTTACTGCATTAGGACAACAACGATTCAACTGTTACATGCTGCGGTAGTTGAACCCTTTCCTCTGCATGACCTGTCATTTCCACAGTAAATAGATGAAACCCACTAGCATGAGTAGGAGTTGTTTGAGCCCTGATGTGCCTACTCATTCATGCTTGTTTGTCATGCCTGCTACTGCTTAGAGTTGAGTCAGGTCTGATTCATCGGGGATGAATTGGAATGGCGATGAACATGTCCTACTGTGTGTGAGCTAAGTGTGTGAACACGATTTGGTAAAGGTAGCGGTGAGAGGCCATGTAGGATTACATGGTGGGTTGTCTCATTGAAACCGTCCTCAGGAACTGAGTTCTGTGTTGTTGATCCATGAACAGCTACTACCACTCATTGGGATCCTTAATTGACCCTCTCAACTTATTAACTGCCCTAGTCCTCTATCCAGGAGTTGCAACTAGTTTCTGGTGTTTATAGGATATGTGTTGGCGTTCGTGCGTAGTGCTGACCCTAGGGGTGGGCTATGATGCGGTAGATACACCGTGGCACAGTGTACCGGGCGCCCGTTTGGTGTCTCAGGAACCCTGCACACATCGTTTGGGGCTGTGAGCGAAAATCCGGCCGGATCTCCTCGCGGATGGAAGCCGAATAGGCGATAAACCTGGACTAGAGACTTGTGTGGTTAGTCAGGTCGTGGCCGACACCCTCGCCAGGCTTCTGCTTGAAGGTTGCCGAGATACATGATGTGTATATGGTGATAAGTGGTGAGAGCGTGTGTGAAGAAGTACACCCCTACAGGGTTCTCATTATCTATTCGAATAGCCGGATTCCTCGGATATGGAAACTTGGACCCCTTGCATAGTTCATAGACAAGTGAAAGTGGATACTCTAAAATGCACAAGATAAGCGTGAGTGCTATGGATGGCGTTCTTGTAGGGAGACGGGAGCGGATCCATAGTGGTGTATTGATATGGTGAATATGTGGACTCGTGTGCGCCACCTCAAAAGAGTTACTTGCAGTCGTAGTTTAAGATAGCCACCGAGTCGAAGCTGGCTTGCTACAGTTAAACTCCACCACCCCCCTTGTTGATACCGATGCATATGTAGTTAGTTCTGATGTAAGTCTTGCTGAGTACTTTTGTACTCACGTTTGCTTATTTTATGTTTTGAAAAGAGTCTTCCGTCTCGCTTGTAGTTCCACGTGGACTTAGACGTTTAGCTTGATACCTCAGCTACGATCTTGTGCCCTCGGCAGGATCTGGTAGATAGTCAGGCTTCTCAACCCTTTTCATTTGTAGATGTCTGTACCCAGACATGTTAAGCTTCCGCATGTGCCTTGATTTGTATGCTCTGAATGATGGGTCATGAGACCCATGTTTGTAATATCTCGCTCCTCGGAGCCCAATGAATAAATACTTTGAGTCGTAGAGTCTTGTTGTGATGCCATGTTGTGTTTACACATATCGAGCATATTGTGTGTATGATTGAAATGCTTGGTATGTGTGGGATCCGGCAACTTAGTTGTTCATCCTTGGTAACCTCTCTTCTGGGGAAATGTAGTCTTGTGCTTCCATGAGCCATAGTAGTTTGCTATAGCCCAGTTCACGGGAGTCCTGCTAGCCCAGCACTACTGCTTCGAAACACTTGACTGGCCGGCATTCGATTCATTTCGTTCCTGTGTCTATCCCTTCGGGGAAATGTCACGCGGTGACATCTAGAGTCCTGCCTAGCCTGCTACAGCCCCGGTCCTAACAACTTTGGTATCAGAGCCTGACTTCCTGTAGGATTACCAAGCCAACTGGTCGAAGTCGTGTCTAGAAATGCTTAAGTTATATAAGGGAATTGATTGTGGATGGGAATGTAAGGCTCTTTTTACTCCTTATACTCATGACCTTCTGATCTGAGTCATCTTATCTTTTCTACGGGGTTTAGAACTAGGCTTCTCTTCTATCTCTCAGGATGACGTGGTACTAAACCGTAGTTGCCTAGGATTGCTGAGCTCAAGCCTCAGTTCAGTTCCTACTACTTCCATATGTTCGTAGCTGGCCTCGGAACCTTGATATTGTGATGTTGAGTGGTTATGCCACAATTTTTGCAGGATGTCTCAAATCTTTTTGAGCATTTATAGCCGTTATGATGTCCGAGTCATCCTAGGTTTCTAAGCAACCTGATGCATTTGTAAATTCCTTCTTCCCGTTTTCGATGTTCCTTTGGTCAGAATAAGCACACTAACCGGTGCATTGAGGTACTCTATTGCCTCGGTTTATAGGTTGGAGCTATTATTATGACCCTAGGTCTTTTAGGGAGTCACCTAGTGATCTAGCCATGTTTTGTATCCCCAGTGTGTGATTCTGGCCATTATTCTCGGAAGCACCCCGTGATGCCATGTAGTAGTAGGTATTCTATCCATGGGTTCTTGAACCCGAGATTCACCCTACTTACCTCATGTTGATAGTGTTGATAGTTCCTTTAGGATATTAGTAACCTTTGCGATAGTTCTCGAGGTCCGTGGTACAACGTTCTTCCAATACCATGAACCAATATGGCAGGAGTTCTCTTGAACCAAAAGATCACAACAGGAGTGCTCTTGATGAGTTCTCCATTCTATATTGTGACTCTGCCAGTTCAACATTTCTGCATGGGTTATCCGGAAGAAATAACATGCTAATCCATGCATCCATAACTCAGAAAAATTATATGTTCCTTTGAGTTGTCCCTCTTTAGTTGTATTCTGAACCTCGTCCATCAATTGTTGGTCAAGAGTAGTTGTGCATTGGTGTTATCGATGCCTATTATTCATGTGATCCATCAAGCCATTCCATTCTGGAATGACTAGGAGAAACAAACTCCAGTACCTCATCCATACCTAGGATTGGGTCAAAGCAGTTGTATTCCGCAGATCAAAGTGCCAATCTAGCTTTTGATTCTGGTCAACCCTTAAGTATTGCCCTCTTTATGTGAGGAATATCATAGGAATTGCAGAACCTCCCATGAACTCTTGATACAGTGATACTTCTCTCCATCATTATTCATTCCTCGGTCCCGTGTTGTTGTAACTGGAATGCCGACAAGTAAACTGCGATGTGTGAAATCAATAATCCTAGCAACCCTGTTGCTTGGTAGATAATGGACAATAATCTTATCCTTAGCGTGTTGATTATTGAATCATCACCCTAAGGTTTATCGTGCTACCTAGTCCTTATTTCCGGTGCACTTTTCGATCAATGAGTTAGGATAGTGTCAACCCTTACTTATTTGATCATATCGTCTTGCTCTGAAAAGCAAGATTGTTCTCGAGCTTAGTAACATATCAGTGGTTCGTGATTTTCCGGATATCTTCTCGGAAGTGTTACCAGGTTATCACCTGACCGCTATGTTGAATTCGTGATCAAGTTGGTTTCTGTAAACCACCCCTTCTCCAAGAATCTGTGTTGGATACCCCTGAGCTAGTTGGTCAAGCTAAACAACAACTTGGAGAGTTGGAAGATAAAAAACTTTGCCGAATTTGGTTCTTTCTGAAGGGTTATCTTTGTGTTTGTGTGTGTGTTGAAGGAAGATGATATCTTCACCAATTGGTCCTCGTGATCAGTTGTTGGATATATTGCGTTGTCAAAACTTTGATTCGAGTATGGGCTATCGTCAAGTCAAATCAGAATCAACGATGTTCATAATGTCGTCTTACTCATGGTTGATCCCTCGAGCATACACCATTACATCTTTTGGTCCGACCAATGCTATCACCGTGTTCACATGATGGTGG
The DNA here is from genome assembly GCF_003073215.2 of Triticum urartu. NCBI lineage: Eukaryota > Viridiplantae > Streptophyta > Magnoliopsida > Poales > Poaceae > Triticum > Triticum urartu. Next base: position 52,687,300 of record NC_053027.1, read on the forward strand.
AAGTCCAGTGATATGGAAATTGTGATGAGTTGCTCTTGAACTCATCAGCAGCATTTTGTCTTCCCCCATGACTCATGTTGAACATCAACTTAGTGTTGGAAAATTTTGTAAACATTTCTTCATGTTTCGTTCATGAAGCATATGTTTGGATGAAAGTAGTGACTTCCTCTAATTCATGTGCATCTGATGCAATTTGCCGCTGTGGATTCGAGAAAGTCAATGTTGCTTCTTTTGGAATCATCCCAAATCAGTCATGCATACGTGCGAAGTATTCTGTGGTTCGGAGACTTGCAACCTTCGTTCTATATGTGTCCCTAGCACACCAAGCCACTGATTGATTTGTTCAAGGAAAAGGAGTTGTTGTGCCAATCCTAGGTCATGCACAAGAATTCGTTACCCTAGATGATGGTTCCCCACCTGAACTCGGTAGTATTTTATGATAAGACTACTATATGGTCATGCTTGGCTGGGACAGCGTGTTCACATGTGTTTAGCAAAACCAGCTCATGTTTTGAGCTTGCTATCTTAGTTCATTTCCCGAGAATCTGGCAACATTATCTCGTTAATTTGTGTTGCAACTGCTCCTTCTCTAGACATGCTGTCTGAAATATCCTATTACCAACCAGGTCTGAATCTCAGGCAGATATGATAGTTGGAACTTCTCCAAGATCTATGATGTAGGTCCCGACAAGGTTGATGTTCTGGCCGACGCACCTAGCCGGAGAATCTATCACTATGGTATCTTGATTGGGCAATTTGTCCATCTTCTCCGCGAGGATTTCATGCGGCTTATCCTATAAGTTGTTCCTGAGGGATTCTTGTGCTCCTCGTTTCCTCGATTAAGCTATGACCATTCAAACGGTGGAATCACTCTCGTTGAGTTATTCCTAGTTACCAGAATCATTCCCAGCATTTGCATTTGTTCCCAGCTTGCACCTCAGTAATTACTGTTTAGGATCATCTTCAAAAGTGGTCCTACTATGGGTCCCATCCATCCCCGATGATAAGCAAAATCATCCATTGTGTTGTCTTCAACAAGGTAGTCCACATCATCCATTCTGGTATGGGTATGCCATTCTTTCGAATTCGTTCACATGATCATTTGTGAATGCCTTAGGCTGGTATAAAGAATTTCAATGATCTTGTATCAAAAGTAATTCTTTTTGCCACTTAAGGGAATAGTTCTTCGAGTCACCTTCCCCGAGGTGCCCCATTATGGAATCATGGCAATTTCCCTCGCTACTTTGAAACCCTCGTCAAATTGTTTCTTCTATCGCTCCTAATGCAAGTTTTGCCTCTCAGCTCTAGAGATGTTTCTATGTCTCATTCCGTGAGTTGATCTTGTGATCATCAAGATGATCCTAAGTTGCTCGAACCTCAAGAAGATCGATTCTTCTAAAAATTGTCCCTTTCTACTCATTGTCATGTTGGACATAGTTCTCAAAGCAAGACGCCAAGATCAATATAATGCAATGGATCAATATATTCGAGAAGAGCAGTTGGGTCATGAGGATTGCATTAGATTTGTGTCCCCTCTGTCTTCTTACCTCACGTCTTGAATCTCGGGACAAGATTCTTGTTTAGTGGGGGTGAGTTGTCACAGCCCTAGAATTGTTTGCAATAGTCGCATAAGAGAGCACCCATGCATCATGTCTAATTTCTAAAAGTTGAATTGAGGTTTGTTGAAACCCTCAGAAATCAGTTCAAAAATAACCAACTTTAAAAATCTTCTCAAATGAGTCCAATAAAATGTTTCTGTTATTCTATAGAATTATTGGCAAGAGCTGAAATTCAAACCAATATTTTTATGAGCTCAGAAACATTTATTTTGGCCATTTGAATTAATGCAATATTTGCTTTGGATTTATATTTAATATAAATTAAATATAACTTCAATAATTCTAGAAGTTTGTGAGTGGCTTTGTATATATTTTAGCAAGCCATATAATAACCTACAAAATTTATGAAATGATTTAGTGGCTAAAACTAAATCAAAACAGAGAGGAAATAAAATAGAAAACTGTAATTAAAATAGAAAACAGAGAAGGAGGGAGTACCTGTAACTTACCTGGACCACGAGAGAAGCCAGCCCACCAGGCCCATGTGCCAATCATCCTCCTCCTTCCGCCAGAAGGACGCCGTAGCCACAACCACCCCCTCGCCTCTCCGACGCGTCCCCGAGCTCCGCATTGTCATCCACTTCTTCCACTTCGATCCAAGCAACTGGGGAAGCACCGCATCGCCATCCCTGATGCCTTCTTCAAACTCGGTGCCGGTGATCCCCGCCGCTCAATTCGCCGCCCACAGAGCGTCCCCGGCCTCGCCCTCGCCCTTGTTGGACTCGTGGTGAGCCGCTGACCCGAACCCCTCTTCTCCCCCTCGCGTTCGCATGCTCTAGCCCCATCCCCCGCCATGGCCGAGGCTCGCCTCCGCTCGAGCTTGTCGCCGGCATCGCTCCGGCGACCATTTGGTCATCCCATGCTACCTAACATGCTTACCGCACCGCGTAGTGCCTCGCTAGCGCCTCAGTTCGTGTGTTTGCACGCCGCAGCCCCAACCCCGTACATGGCCGAACTCCAGCGGCCGCAAAAGAGCTCGTGGCCATTAGCTCCGGCCACCTCAACTCCAGCCGATGCCGCTGTTGGATGCGTGAGACTCTCAGCTTTCCGTAGCTGCAACCGCTTCCAAAACCAAGCCCTGTGGGCGTTTTCCAAAGCCCTCCGCCACGTCTGTCGTCGCCGGCGTCAAACCGCCGCCGAGTTGACCTTGTTTGACCTGGGGTTTGACTCCCATGGGTCAACGAAAGGTGGGCCCAGAGCCCTGCTAATTTTAGCTTAGCACTAATTAACTTTTAGTTAACCCAATAAGTCACTAACATGCGGGCCCAGGCCCCACTAACAGTTTAGTTAGTATTAACGTAACCCTGTTAATTAGTTGTTTCACTGAGGTGTTGGTCCCAGCCGTCAGGTTTGACCTAGGCTGGCGCCTTTGACCTGCTGATGTCACGGTGACGTAATGCTGACGCAGTAATCTGTTTTTTGGATTTTAAATAAATCAAAAATGATTTATTTATTTTAGGAAATATCCTTACTGTTTAGATCAAAACATGATAATGCACTTTATAAGTTCTTAGATTGAATTTGAATTTGATCCTTTGGTTCAAATCAACTCAGACCCTTCTTTTCTTTGCTTCATTAGCTCAAATCACAGTATATCGACATGTCATGATCATGCATCATATTGTGCATTGCATTGATTGTGTTCTTTATGTGTTTGCCGGTGGTTGTCCCCTCTCAATAGATGTGGTTCCGACGATGAGTTCGATGACAACGATGAGGATCTATATTATCTTCAGGAGTGCCAGGCAAGCAAAACCCCCTTGTTCATTCCGATACAATCCCGCTCTCTCACTCCTGCTCTCTTTTACTGCATTAGGACAACAACGATTCAACTGTTACATGCTGCGGTAGTTGAACCCCTTTCCTCTACATGACCTGTCATTGCCACAGTAAATAGATGAAACCCACTAGCATGAGTAGGAGTTGTTTGAGCCCTGATGTGCCTACTCATTCATGCTTGTTTGTCATGCCTGCTACTACTTAGAGTCGAGTCAGGTCTGATTCCTCGGGGATGAATTGGAATGGAGATGAACATGTCCTACTGTGTGAGCTAAGTGTGTGAACACGATTTGTTAAAGGTAGCGGTGAGAGGGCATTTAGGAGTACATGGTGGGTTGTCTCATTGAAACTGTCCTCGGGAACTTAGTTCTGTGTTGGTGATCCATGAACAGCTACTACCACTCATTGGGATCCTTAATTGACCCTCTCGACTTATTAACTGCTCTAGTCCTCTGTCCAGGAGTTGCAACTAGTTTCTGGTGTTTATAGGATATGTATTGGCGGCCGTGCGTAGCGCTGACCCTAGGGGTGGGCTATGATGCGGTAGATACACCAAGGCACGGTGTACTGGGCACCCGTTTGGTGTCTCGGGAACCCTGCACACATCGTTTGGGGTTGTGAGCGAAACTCCGGCCGGATCTCCTCACGGATGGAACCCAAATAGGCGATAAACGTGGACTAGAGACTTGTGTGGTTAGTCAGGTCGTGGCCGACACCCTCGCCAGGCTTCCGCTTGAAGGTTGTTGAGATACATGACGTGTATATGGTGATAAGTGGTGAGAGCGTGTGTGAAGAAGTACACCCCTGCAGGGTTATCATTATCTATTCGAATAGCCAGATTCCTCGGATATGGAAACTTGGACCCCTTGCATAGTTCATCGACAAGTAAAAGTGGATACTCTAAAATGTGCAAGATAAGCGTGAGTGCTATGGATGGCGTGCTCGTAGGGAGACGGGAGCGGATCCATAGTGGTGTATTGATATGGTGAATATGTGGACTCGTGTGCGCCACCTCAAAAGAGTTACGTGCATTCATAGTTTAAGATAGCCACCGAGTCGTTGCTGGCTTGCTGCCGTTAAACTCCACCACACCCCTTGTTGATACCGATGCATATGTAGTTAGTTCTTATGTAAGTCTTGCTGAGTACTTTTGTACTCACGTTTGCTTATTTTATGTTTTGCAGAGAGCCTTCAGTCTCGCTAGTAGTTTCGCGTGGAGTTCGACGTTTAGCTTGATACCTCAGCTATGATCTTGTGCCCTCGGCAGGATCTGGTAGATAGTCAGGCTTCTCAGCCTTTTTTCATTTGTAGATGTCTGTACCCAGACATGTTAAGCTTCCGCATGTGCTTTGATTTTTATGCTCTGAACGATGGGTCATGAGACCCATGTTTGTAATATCTCGCTCCTTGGAGCCTAATGAATAAATACTTTGAGTCGTAGAGTCTTGTTGTGATGCCATGTTGTATTTACACATATCGAGCATATTGTGTGTATGATCGAAATGCTTGGTATGTGTAGGATCTGACAACCTAGTTGTTCATCCTTGGTAGCCTCTCTTATGGGGAAATGTAGTCTTGTGCTTCCATGAGCCATAGTAGTCTGCTACAGCCCGGTTCACCGGAGTCCTGCTAGCCCATCACTACTGCTCCGGAACACTTGACTGGCCGGAATGTGATTCACTTCGTTCCTGTGTCTGTCCCTTCGGGGAAATGTCACGCGGTGACATCCGGAGTCCTGCCTAGCATGCTACAGCCCGGGTTCCTGGAGTCCTGTTAGCCCAGTGTTATAGCCCGGATTCGCACGTTGCTGACCGACATGCTCGATGTTGATTCATGTATGCCTGTCCCCATAAGTTAGTGCCACTTTGGGTTCACGACTAGTCATGTCAGCTCGGGTTCTTTGTCATATGGATGCTAGCGACACTATCATATACGTGAGCCAAATGGCGCAAATGGTACCGGGCCATGGTAATGCGACACCCGTGGGAATACCGTGCGTGAGGCCTCTAAGTGATTATGAGGTGTTACAGGCTAGATCGGTGTGACTTAGAATCGCGGTCCTAATAGCGGATCCGTCCCGGAGCCAACGACGCCGGTCGGGTCGCGCTGATAGCGGACGGCTTCCTTCGCCAGCCGCTGCTTCTCCGGGAAGGCCCCTGCCGCAAAGGAAGAAGCGAGTTAGAAGAAGAACAAGGAAGAAAGGCCGGATCCCGACCCGGCAAACGACAAGAAAAAGCACTTCCTAGAGAAGGACTCTTCCAGGTGCTGCACGTCAAGCAACGTACCACGCCGTTCCCGTTCGATGGCGCGGTCGTGCTCCTTGAGCGCCTTCTCCAGAACGGCCGCCTTGGCAAGGGCCGCTTTCAGCTAGGCGTCATTGTCTTCGGCCGCCTTCTAGGCCGCCTCGCGGCGACGGGCCTCGTCCTGACGGGCCCCCTCAGCCGTGGTGACCTGCCCCCGCATGCGATGCACCTCGGCATGGAGCCGGCCCTTGTCGTCGGCCAGCTGGCCGCGCTACTGGTCCGCCTCCACCAGGGCCTACTGCGCCTCCGCCACCTTGGTGGCTTCCGCCTTAAGGAGCTCCACTTCGGCCTCGAGGTGGCTCTTGTGACCCGCCAGCTGCTCATGCAGCCGGTTGGCCTCGTCGAGAGACCGCCGAGCCGTGGCCGCCTCTGCCCTCGCCTACGCCGCCTCGACGCCAAGACGGCCAGTGTCGGCAACGATTCGGTCGTAGTGATGACCGGCCCGGAGCAGACGAGTCCGCCAGGACAGCACCTCGGCTGTGAAAAAGAAGGACTCACCAGAAGAAGAAAGCAAGACTTAAGATTTGGCCCAACTGTTACACAGTTGGCTCGAATCTCGGGGGCTACACCCAGTGGGTGCGCTAACGCGCCCCCACTAGAAAAGAGCACAAGAATTCCTGTGGCAACGCGGAGCTCCTCCTCCTTGGCGGCAAGCTGCTCCATGAGCTCCCGGTGCTTGACCGGGAGATGATTGTAGGCGGCGACCCAGAAGGCGTCAAGATGCTGAAGAAAGCAGAAATCAGAAGAAGGCCAACACTCTGAAGATTCGACCCAACTACAACGTAGTTGGCCCGAACCTCGGGGGCTACACCCAGTGGGTGCACTGGCGCGCCCCCACAAAGAAGAAATTACAAGAAGACTTACCAGAACGGTGCGCTCCAGGTCACGCGTCCGCTCCACCTCGGCCTGGGCGAAGGCCTCGAGCCATTCCGTCCGGCCTCGCAGGCGGCGACTGACGGCGTCCAGCGCCACCTCCTCCTCGGTCTGAGGCACGAAGACAACGGCGCCCCCGCTCCGTGCCGGCTGTGGCACGGCAGCTTGGCACCCTCCCTGCCGGGGCACCAAGGCGTACTCCCCACTGGCCGCTCGCGACGCGGCCAGCACCTCCTCCGATGCCCCTCCCAGCACCAACGACGACCCGAACACTGGGACGCCCTCCGTCGCCATCTCTGACCCGGACACCGGGACGCCCTGTGTCGCCGTCTCCGGCCCAGCTGCCGGGGTGGCCTCTGGCACCACCGCCTGCGGTGCCTCCTCCAAAACCGGTGGCGCCTCCGACACTGCCGCCCGCAGCGTCTCTTCCAAAACGACGCCGCCTCCACCACCATCAGTCCTCGCTCGCTCTACCACGTCAGCCCGGAGCGGGGTGTCATCCGCCACCTCCACGACCGCCCGGTCGGGGATCACCACCTCAGCCCGGCCTCCACGGTCGCGCTCGCTCACCAACGACGGCTCAAAGACCATCACCGCCATCACCATGCCCTCCGGCATCTCGCGTGAGGCCAGCTCCGCGCCGGCTCGCGCCCGTGCTGCCTCCGCGTCGGTCAAAGCACGGACCGACGCTGCCTCCAGCTCCGCCGCTGCCCGGTTCCTCTCCCACCAGGCCAAGACTTCGGCATCGTTCGGATCCAGGCCGAGGTCCGAGTCGGCCCTTCCCTCCACCTCGGCCTGGTCGCGAGGTCGGACTGGCTCCTGCGGAACGTGGCCCCTTCGGTGGTCGCGGCTTCCGCCGCTGCCCTCGCCAACGCGATTGGCGACCTGAAGAAGAAGACAGAATGAGCAGAAAAGAAACAAGACTAGCTCAAGAAAAAAAATCTGAGTGCAAACAAGAGATGAAGCTTACCCCGCCAAGACCGGGACCGGGGTTGGCCTCCCGTCCCCGCCGCCGCGCTTCCTCTTGGCCGGCCTCCCGGCCCCGGCCGGGTCTGCCATGCGCTTCAGGGCCCGAGGTCGCGGTGCGACGGTGTCTTTCCCATGCGGGCGGCTCGGCGCCGCCCCATGCAGGGACCCGGCTCCGCCCGCATCACCACCTCCCAATTCAAGACACATGAAGAAAAACATGAGACTTGCCTGCGCGACGCCCAACGCCGGCGTCAGACTCGGCCTCCTCCTCCCGCCCTGATCTGCGGGCTCCTCTGGCGCCACCAGCGCCACCTGCATCAAAGCCCGGGCGTAAGGATGCCGAATCGCGTTCAGAAGTACCCCCCGCATCGCGTCAGGACAGATGAGAAGGTGCGCGGCAGCAAAGTAAGAAGACCGAACACTCACTTACAGCGCCGGGTTCGACTGGCTGTACGACGCCTTGCCAAACCGCCAGTCCCCCCCCCCAAGGTTGGCCTTGGAGATGTCATTCACGGCGCCCGCGATCTGCTCCGCGGACATCCGCGTCGACCCCATGCGGTTGGGATTTGAAGGCCGACCATTTCTCTGATGAGGCAGGAGCGCCCCTGAAGTGGAAGGACCCGACGCTTGATGAACGCGGCGAGGAGGTCGGTGCCGGTGAGCCCCTCCTACGTCTTCATCACCGTCACCCGCTCGCAGAGATTGATGATCTCCTGCGACGGGCGCCTCGGCGAGTAGCCCCAGTTCGTGTTCGCTCGCGGCGGTGCGATGGCGAAGGCCGGAAGGTTGATGCATTCCGCACCAAGGTTGCGGACGTAGAAAAAGGAGTTCTGCCACTTCTTGGCAGAATCCTCCAGCGTGATCTTGGGGAAATCCGCGCCCGACCACTTCGAGATGACGGTGGCGCCGCAATCGGCGAACTACCCGGCCGATGTGCCCTACTTCTTCAAGCAGAAGAAGCGCGCCCAGAGGTTGATCGTAGGCTCGACCCCCAGGTACCCCTCGCAGAGGGTGAGGAAGTCGGGGAGCTGGACGTTGGCGCCTGTGCCAAGATTATGCGGCTGGAGCCCGAAGAACTCTAGGAACACACGAAAGAAGGTGCTCGCCGACATCCTGAACCGGCGCTCGAAGTGCGTGAGGAAGACCACACGCTACTGCCCCTCGGGCCGCGGCCTCTGCTCGCCGAGCGGCAGGCGGACGCCCACGTCCGTCTCCCACGGCAGGCACCGCATCGCCCGGAGTTGGGTGATGTCATCGGAGGTGACATTCAAACGGATCCAGGAGCCCGATGGCAGCGACTGATCAAAGGAAGAAGAAGGAAGATGGACGGTGAAGGAGTTCTGCTCGGAGCAGCGGGCGCCGCGCCAGTTGCAAGGAGTGGAGTGAGAGCAAAGGGACAGGAGGGCGCGAGCGAGAATAATGTCCGCCACCCCCTGCTCCCGATTTATAACCCTCGGTTTGAACGTGGGGACACTAGTAGAAAATGGACCATTAGTACCGGTTTGTAAGGGCCTTTAGTGCCGGTTATGGAACCGGCACTAAGGTTTCGGCACTAAAGGCCCCCTCCTTTAGTACCGGTTCGGCACGAAGCGGCGCTAAAGTGCCACCACGTGGCGTGAGCTCGCGCCCTGGTATGGGGGACCTTTAGTACCGGTTGGTGTTACCAACCGGTACTAAAGGTTTTTTTTTGGAATTTTTTTTTTGAAAATTTTGGAAAAAAAATTTGTTTTTTTTAATTTTTCTGAATTATTTGATGACTTAGTCTCTAATCACCTCTCTTAACTGCTCAAGTGTGGATCACTCATTCCAAATCATCTAACTTCCCGACCGGTCACCCATCCCTCTCACTACTCCAGCCCCTCCAACTTCCGGGCACCACGTTGCGCCCGTGCAAAGCCCGAGGGATTGCCCCAAGATTCGGGGGACTTCTCGGTCCCCGTCACAGTCGAGATGCCACGATCCGGTTTCCGAGTAAACCGGCACACAATGGGTGTTGCCAGACCCGGCGTTCACAGTATCCACCTTGGTTAAGGGGAAACTACGAAGGTCCACTTGTCTGAAGACGGCGGACCTTCACAGCTTCGGGGACTACTGTCGGGGGATGGACCCCGGGCAGGCAACGAAACCCAGATCCTCTTCAAAAAAACGGGGCTGGCACCGCCCCTCAATATCGGCACGCGACTGGTCGGGTCGCTCGACTCGGTCAAGCCCCGCAAGCCGGCCAGACTAGCCGACCCAGCAAGACACGTCGACTCGGCCCCAACAACTAGCGCAAGACAGCCATACCCGATACAACCAAAGCCTCCTCAACAAGCCAGCACTATCTGTGGCGTGCTACGTAATCCAGCCACAGGTCAACTCCTGTCCCATCCATGCCGTGTGATGGGGACGAGGCTTCAATCAACGATGACCGAGGAAAAAGTGCCCCGCCCATGCCTCTGGTTAGCAGGAACATGGCAACAGTGCCCCTCACCTACGCGCTGACCAGGGCCGGCGTGGTTACAGTGCCCCCGCCTTCATCACTGACGACAGCAAGCGGCGACCTGACGGAGAGCGTTGTATGCGACTCGACTCGGCCACGCCCTAACGATCGACAAGACGGTGCACAGTCCCCCTAGGCATGCGAGGCCCGCACCTAGTGGAACCCGGCGAACCACAAGCCCTCAGCGGGACCCAGCCCCGGTCCTCGGACACCGACAATACGGACCCACCGACTTGTAACCTTACCATTGTACCCCCGAGGGGTTGGACTATAAAACCCCCAGGAGCCCACAGTCATGAGATTATCTCTCAAGGGGCGAGCGAGAGGGCAAGCAGAAAGCATATACAAGAGAAAGGCAAGTGAGCATAGGACTAGCCACAAAACAGCAACACCGGAGAGACGGAACAGCCCAAGCCTTGGCCAGCTTCCTTCCTCCACCATACAGCTCCAGCAGAAACATTGTACTATCGATCATCCAACTACATTTGGCAGGACTAGGGGTATTATCTCTCCGGAGAGCCCCGAACCTGGGTATGTCCGGCGCCCTCGAGCCTCCTCCTCTCTTTAGCCATCCCTTGGCATCTGCCGTGCGCCCACCACGACAACTGGTCCGGATTCGACTAGGGAAATGGGGCACCCCCTTCCTTCCTTATCCTTCTCCCTTCCCTTTTTCCTATTCCATGTGGGAGGTGGAATCCTACTAGGACTCCACACTTTGGGCGCGCCCTATGAGGGCCGGCCTCCTCCTCCCTCCATCCTTTATATACGTGGTCAGAGGGCACCCCATAGACACACAAGTTGATCATTGATCCCTTAGCCGTGTGCGGTGCCCCCTCAACCATAATCCATCTCGGTCATATCATAGCGGTGCTTAGGCGAAGCCCTGTTCCGGTAGCATCATCATCGCCGTCATCATGCCATCGTGCTGACGAAGCTCTTGCTCGACACTCTGCTGGATCGTGAGTTCATGGGACATCACCGAGCCGAATGTGTGCAGATCACGGAGGTTTCGTACTTTTGGTACTAGGATCGGTCGATCGTGAAGACATACAACTACATCAAACGCGTTGTCATAATGCTTCCGCTTACGGTCTACAAGGGTACGTAAACAACACTCTCCCCTCTCGTTGCTATGCATGACCATGATCCTGCATGTGCGTAGGATTTTTTTTTTTGAAATTACTGTGTTCCCCGACACCGCATACTTGATCGTCCATGTCAGATCCATGGCACCCCTCATAAACCAGCCAATCATACCCACCGGAGTTGTTGGGTTTTTAAACAGGCTAGCAAGTTAAATGCCGAGAATAAGGAGAAGGAGTCACAAAGCGAGCACAATGATGAGGAGCCCCGTCCACCGAACACAGGGGGACATAAGAAGTTTCCCCCAGGACAAAACAGTGAACATGATATACGCTACCCATATCCCCAAGAGGGAGCTCAAGCGCACGCTTAGGGACATCTATGCGATAGAGCCAGTCGCTCCAAAATTTAGTCCATGGTCGTCATGCCCAATCACCTTCGATCGCAGGGACCATCCGACCAGTATCTATCATGGTGATTCAGCCGCACTGATCCTCGACCCAATAATTGCTGAATTCCACCTCACGCGAGTCCTCATGGACGGTGGCAGCAGCCTCAACCTGCTCTATCAGGATGCAGTGCGCAGAGTGGGCATCGATCCATCAACAATCAAGCCCACAAAAACTAGCTTTAAAGGAGTTATACCAGGTGTAGAGGCCCACTGCACAGGGCTCAATCACATTGGAGGTCGTCTTCAGATCCCCGGACAACTTCTGAAGCGAAGAGTTGATCTTCGATATCGTCCCCTTCTGCAGTGCCTATCACACACTGCTCGGACGGACCGCATTCGCTCGATTCAATGCGGTGCCACACTATGCTTATCTCGAGCTCAAGATTCCCGGAACACATGGCATCATAATAGTCAATGGAAACACGGAGGGCTCCCTCCGTACCGAGGAGCACACTGCGGCCCTGGTAGCGGAAGTACAGAGCGGCCTTTTAAGGCAGAATTTGAATTCAGCGGCCAATCTCTTGGACACTGTCAAACGAGTTCGGACTATTCTGCAACATGGCAATCCGGCTCATCAGGAGTTAGACTAGCAATTTGACATCCGTCTCAGTCCCGACCAAGTGGCGGCATACGTATTGCGCGTACATAATTACGCACTAAAAATACCATGGGCAGAGATGGAGGCATAACCAGACCGTGGTCCATAATATGGCTCGACCTTCCCTGGACACACATACTTTCACTTTTCTTTTTATCCTTTTCAGGTTTCTTTTCCACAGTCCCCTCTAGGCAGCCTGCTCATCGGTCCTTTCGAAGGACGGATACACCAAGGCGGCAAGTAGCACAGACGCGTGGGGGAATTTCTAGATGTTTTTTCGACGATCATTCTACCTGTTTTCAGGACCCACACACAAGCTCCCCCCTTGATCTTGGCATGTTAAATAGCCTGGTTGCTTATTGCATTATTTGTACAAATACGCTTTGACGTATTAATCAAATTATAATGAAAATAGTTTGTGGCCCAACTTATGTGGCACTGGCTTACTACTTCATTTTACCTCGCTATTCATATCGATTACATCCGTACACTTTGGTACGTCTTAATTTGCCAGGGGCTTCATTGCGCCCCATACTACGGCAACAAAGTCCGAACACTTTTTACATTATAGTTCGGCACCCCGGATTTAGCATTATATGCATTGTCTCCGAATCATGTTTTGGTCAATAGTTGGGTTGCCCGTCTCCTGTGCTTACTACCTTACATTCCGCTATATTGGCTAGGGTAGTAAAGGGAGAACTACTGCGATTGTGTCCTGGTTTATCCGGATGAGCATCTTAGTAGAGAAAGCCAAGAACTGACTGTCATGATGTGGCGTGAGCCGGTCAGCTGTTCGGAGGTTACAAATCTTTTGCGATTTTTCCCGCATTATGCGACGGATCGGTCTTTACCCGATCAGGTGTTTACAATACCCTAGTTCGGACTCATGAATACTAGGGGCCGCGCATAAATTTCTATTGTCAAACTCATATGGCTAAGTGAGGGTGATAGAGCCACATAGTCCGATTGCCTGGTTCATTGCGCTAAACACCTCCTTCAAGGACCAAACCTTTGGATGAAGACTGTTTAGATTCCATCCCTAACACCCCCGTACTACCTACGTGGGGGCTGAAGTCGACGACTAGCCAACTCTCGGATTTAATAAAAACGACCGCACAGGAGGTAAAATTTCAAAAAATAAGCAAGCATTATATTACACATCAAATCTGATTCATACTACAGGACAGGATAACATGAATGCATTCATTCAAAAATAATGTCCTCAGCACATTGCCCCGCTACAATTTGGGATCCCTCGAGGACATCGTCAAATATCGCTCGAGCATGCGGTGCTCGTTGCCCTCGGGCGGTCCCTCGGTCGCAAGCTTGATGGCTTGCATCTTCTCCTACTGCACCTTGACACGGGCAAAGGCCATCCGCGCACCTTTGATACAGACCGAACGCTTGATGGCGTCAAGCCGGGGGCAGGCATTGACCAGCCGCTTCATGAGCCCGATGTAGCTGCTGGGTACAGCTTCGGCAGGCCACAGCCGGATTGTCAAGTCCTTCATGGCCAGTTCGGCCACCCTATGTAGCTCGACCAACTGTTTTAGCTGATCGCTAAAGGGCATCGGATGTTCTGGGCAAGGTATTGCAACCAGAACAGCTTCTCTGTTGAGCTCCCCTCTTCGGCTCGGAAGAATTCCGTAGTGTCAGAAACACTTCGCGGCAGATCCGCAAACGCCCCTGGAGAACTCCAAATCCAGGTTAGTAAGAGATACCTCTTCTTCACATACTTGCTTTGCATAATAAATGTCACATCCCTAGTTCTAGTATGCTATGAGATAGCTAGTCATGTGTTGCATCATGTTTAAATTCTTATGAATTTGAATTGGGGACTGTTGAAACCCTAGCACAGATGAATCCAACTAGGTTCAAATCAAAAAAAATATCATTTTCAATGATCCCAAAATTCCTTTGGAAAAGTTCATCATTTTTGAATTGGTCTAGAATCTCTGCCAAAAATGGTGCACAATTTCCTAGGTCACTTTGGATTTTTGAATGAATTCATAAAGTATTTGAATTTGGGCATTTAATTGCTATAAATAATTAAAATGCCCAAATAATTCTGAAAGTGGTTGAGGGCTATTGGAAATATTTTCAAAATTGCCCACAATTATTTTCAGGGTTTTTGAAAATGCCTTAGCATTTTATTTAAGTTAAAAACAATTACAGAAAAATAGAAAAGAGAACAGAAAAATAAAACAGAACACAAACCTACCTGGCCTTACCTGAGAGGCCCAGCACCAGCCAGCCCACCAGAGCCCAGCTGCAAGTCGTCGTCCTCCTTGCGCCAGAAGGACGCGGGCGCGTGCCCGCCGCGCGTGGCCACACGCCGGCCACCTCCAGGCTGCCTGCCTATGCGACGACCCCCCTGGAGACGCCACACACCCCCAGGCCCTCTCACTCCTCCCCCCGTGCTCAGCCCCTCCCCTGTCCCTCTCGCGCGCACCCACCCGAGCGCAGCCATCGCCGCCGCTCGTTGCTCCCGTGCCCTGAGCCTCCCCCTCATCTCTCCGACATGCCCAGGGGCTCCACCACCATCGCCTACGCCCCCTGTTGACTCAAGCGACTCCAAACGCCGCCGAACACCGTCTTCGCCTTCGTCTTCAACCTCGGGCACCCGAGCCCATCTCCGGTTGATTCGGCGCCTCCAGGACCTCCCCGAGCTTGCTGACCCCCTCTTCGGCATCTTCGTGAGCCCCTGCTCCCAACCCCTCTCTCCCCGCCGTCGTTTTTGCCCCCTAGCCGCATCAACCACCGGAGCCGAGCGCTCCCCGCCACCGGCCATGTCGCCGCCGCGGTTGCAACACCCGCACGTCGCACCAAAGCACGTAGGCGTGCTCAGCGCTTCCACAGGAAGCCGCAGACCCCACCAGTTCATCTCGAAATGCTCCGTATCACCGAACCCGACGTTCCCGTAGCTCTGACCACCGCCATGGTTGCCATGGCCATCGTCTCCGGCCACCCCGCAGCCTTCCGCGTGATCCCCTGGATGCGCGCGAGGATGGGCATCCCTCTGGTGCCTCCAGCGCGTCAAGCCGACCCATGTAGTGTCGTCCCGGGCAACTCCGGTGATCCTCCGCCGTCGGGTTTGGTCGCCGGCGTCGAACTCCGGTGGCTGGTGACGTGGCACCGTCATTAGCACCTAACTAACCCCCTAGAGTCACTGACATATGGGCCCAGGCCTTAACTAAACTATATTAGGTTTAGTTTAATTTTAATTAACCCTGTTAGTTAATTGTGTCACTGACGTGTGTACCCCACACGTCAGGTTTGACCTGGACCGAGCCGTTGACCTGCTGACGTCACTGTGAGGTCATGCTGACACAATATTTCCTTTCTGGAATTTAAATAAATCTTAAATGATTTATTATTTTCAGAAATTACCCCCAAACTTCTAAAGATCACAGAAATTCAACTGTAACTCCAAATGAAAAGATTTATATAAGAAAAATTATCAGAAAAATTCAAGGAATCCATCTGTACCATTTTCATGCATGTTTGAACAATGTTTGTCCTCTGTTTTGGACAAAACAAATAAAGGGCATTTAAATAATCATATATGGAGTTGGAATTTGAATCATGTATTCGAACCAACTTCATTTAAATCATAACTAGATGCATCAGCTCAAATCACAGCATATTGCTATGTCATGATCATGCATCATATTGTCGCATATGCATTGATTGTATTCTTCTCTATTGCCGGTGTTTGTCCCCCTTCAGTAGACGACATTCCGACGATGTGATCGATGACACCGATGAGAACTATACTATCTTCAAAAGTGCCAGGCAAGCAAAATCCCCTTGCTCATTCCGATACAATCCCACTCTCTCGCTCCTGCTCTCTTTTACAGCATTAGGACAACAACAATTCATCTTTTACTTGCTGCGGTAGTTGAACCCATTATCCTCTGCATGACCTGTCATTGCCACAGTAAATAGATGGAACCCACTAGCATGAGTAGGAGTTGTTTGAGCCTTGATGTGCCTACTCATTCATGCTTGTTTGTCATGCCTGCTATTGCATAGAGTTGTTTCAGTTCTGGTTCATCGGGGATGAATCGGAGGTGTGTAAACAGGTCCTACGGTGTGTGAGCTAAATGTGTGAACACGATTTGGTAAAGGTAGCGGTGAGAGGCCATGTAGGAGTACATGGTGGGTTGTCTCACTGAAACCGTCCTCAGGAACTGAGTTTTGTGTTTGTGATCCATGAAACAGCTACTACCACACATTGGGCCCTGAAATATGACCCCGCTCGACTTATTGACCCCTCTCGTCCTCTGTCCAGGAGTTGCAACTAGTTTCTGGTGTTTGTAGGTTATGTGTTGGCGGCCGTGCGTAGCGCTGACCCTAGGGGTGGGCTATGATGCGGTAGATACACTGTGGCCGGGTATGTCGGGCGCCCGTTTGGCGTCTCGGGACCCTGTACACATTGTTTGGGGCCGTTGAGGACACCCCGGCCGGATTTCCTTGCGCATGGAACCCGAATAGGCGATAAACCTGGACTAGAGACTTGTGTGGTTAGTCAGGTCGTGGTCTACATCCACATCGGCTTTCGCTTGAAGTCTGCCGATCACATGTCGTGTGCAGACGCTAAGTGGTGAAAACATGTGTGACGAAGTACACCCCTGCAGGGTTATAAATGATCTATTCGAATAGCTGTGTCCGTGGTAAAGGACTTGTGGGTTGCCTATAACAGTTCATAGACAAGTGAAAGCGGATACTCTAAAACTCGCAAGATAAGTGTGAGTGCTATGGATGGCCTTCTCGTAGGGAGACGGGAGTGGATACATAGTGGTGTATTAAATGGTGAATATGTGGACTCGTGTGCGCCACCTCGAAAGAGTTACTTGAAGTCGTAGTTTAAGATAGCCACCGAGTCAAAGATGGCTTGCTGAAGTTAAACTCCACCACCCCCCTGTTGATACTGATGCATATGTAGCTAGTTCTGATGTAAGTCTTGCTGAGTACTTTTGTACTCACGTTTGCTTAATTTATGTTTTGCAGAGAGACTTCAGTCTCGCTAGTAGTTTCGCGTGGACTTCTACGTTTAGCTTGATACCTCAGCTATGATCTTGTGCCCTCGGCAGGATCTGGTAGATAGTCAGGCTTCTCAGCCCTTTTCATTTGTAGATGTCTGTACTCAGACATGTTAAGCTTCCGCATGTGCTTTGATTTGTATTCTATGATTGTTGGGTCATGGGACCCATGTTTGTAATATCTCGCTCCTCGTAGCCTAAGGAATAAATACTTGAGTTGTAGAGTTATGTTGTGATGCCATGTTGTATTTACACATATCGAGCATATTGTGTGTATGATTGAAATGCTTGGTATGTGTGGGATCCGACAATCTAGTTGTCTATCCTTGGCAGCCTCTCTTATGGGGAAATGTAGTCTAGTGCTTCCATGAGCCATAGTAGTCCGCTACAGCCCGGTTCACCGGAGTCCTGTTGGCCTAGCACTACTGCTCAGGACACATGACTGGCCGACATGTGTTTCACTTCGTTCCTGTGTCTGTCCCTTCGAGGAAATGTCACGCGGTGATATCCGGAGTCCTTCCTAGACTGCTACTGCCCGGGTTCCCGGAGTACTGTTAGCCCAGCGCTACAGCCCGGACTCACATGCTGCTGACCGACATGCTCGATGTGATTCATGTATGCATGTCCCCATAGGTTGGTGCCGCTCTGGGTTCACGACTAGCCATGTCAGCCCGGGTTCTCTGTCATATGGATGCTAGCGACCCTATCATATACCTGAGCCGAAAGGCGCAAACGGTCCTGGGCCATGGTAAGGCGACACCCGTGGGGATACCGTGCGTGAGGCCACAAAGTGATATGAGGTGTTACCGGCTAGATTGATGTGACTTGGAATCGGGGTCCTGACAGCTTTGGTATCAAAGCCTGACTCCCTGTAGGATTACCAAGCCAAACTGGTCGAAGTCGAGTCTAGAAATGCTTTAGTTATGTGAGGGAGTTGTTTGTGGAAGGGAACGTAAGGCTCTTTTTACTCCTTTACTCTATGCACTTCTGATCTGAGTCAACCTCTTCTTTTCTACGGGGATTAAGAATTAGGCCTTCTCATCTATCTATCAGGATGATGTGCTACTAATCCATAGAC
The DNA here is from genome assembly GCF_003073215.2 of Triticum urartu. Classification (NCBI taxonomy): domain Eukaryota; kingdom Viridiplantae; phylum Streptophyta; class Magnoliopsida; order Poales; family Poaceae; genus Triticum; species Triticum urartu. The sequence continues at coordinate 52,705,580 of NC_053027.1, forward strand.
TTATAGAATTGATAGTTTCAAGCCTCAGTTCCGTTCCTACTACTTCCGTTTGTTGACAGTTTATCTCAGAACCTTGATATAGTGTTGTTGAGTGGTTATGCCACCATTTTTGCAGGATCTCTCAAATAATTTTGAGCATTTACAGCCGTTATGCTGTCCGAGTCATCCCAGGTCTCTAAATAGTCTGATGCATTTGCAAATCCCTTCTTCCCGTTCCCGATGTCCCTTTGGGCCAGTTCAACCACACTAATTGGTGAGTTGAGGCACTCTGTTGCCTCGACATATAGGTTGGAGCTAGTATGATGACCCTAGGTGTTTTAGAGGATCACCTAGTAATCTAGCCATGTCTTGTGTTCCCAGTGTGATGATTCTGGCCATCATTCTCGAAAGCATCCCGTGATGCCATTTAGTTAGTAGGTATTCTATTCCTGGGTTTGAACCCGAGATTCACCCCAGTCACCTCCTGTTCATAGTGTTTGCTCGTTCCTTTAGGATATTAGTAACCTTGCGACAGTCCTCGAGGTCCATGGTAGTTCCTTCTTCCAAATACTATGAACCGCTTATGGTAGAAGATCTTTGAACCAAAAGATCACAACGAGAGTGCTCTTGATGAGTTCTCCATTCTGCATTGTGAACCTGCCAGTCCTACCTTTCTGCATGGGTTGTCCGAAAGAAATGCTGAGTTTTGCTCGACATACTAATCTATGCATCCACAACTCACAAAGTTATATGTTCCTTGAGTTGTTCGTCTTTAGTTGTATTCCGACCATCCTCTATCAGTTGATAGCCAAGAGTGTGTGTGCATCTGTGTTCATCGATGCCTTTTATTCTTGTGGTCCGTCAAGTCGTTCTATTCCAGAATGACTAGGAGATACAAACTCCAGTACCTCGTCCATTTCCAGGATTGGGTCAAAGTAGTTGTGCTCTGCAGATCAAATGCCAATCAACTTTTGCTCTGTTCTACCCTGGAGTATTACCCCCTTTATGTCAGGGTTGTCATGAGAATTGCACCATCTCTTATGAATTCTTGACACAGTGATACTTCTCGCTTTCATTGTTTCATTCCTCGGTCCCGTGTTGTCGCAACCAGAATGCCGACAAGTGAACCATGATGTGTGAAATCAATACTACTAGCAACCCCCTTGCTTGGTAGCTAATGGACAGTAATTTCATTCTTAGCATGTTGGTTATTGAATCATCATCCTAAGATGGATCGTGCTACCTAGTCCTTATTTTTGGTGCACTCTTCGATCAATGAGATAGGATTGTGGCAATCCATCACTCTCTTGGTCCCATCGTCTGGCCCCGAAAAGCAAGAATGTTCTCGAGTTTAGTAACATATCGGTGGTTCGTGATTTTCCGAAGATCTTCTCGGAAGTATTACCTGGTTGTCACCTGACCGCTATGTTGAGTTCGTCATCATGTTGGTTTTTGTCCCTCTAAATCACCCCTTCTCCAAGAATCTGTGTTGGATATCCTTGAGCTAGTTGGTTGAGCTAGACAACAACTTGGAGAGTTGGAAGGAAGAAGCTTTGCCTAACATAGTTCATCTCTAAGGGATATCTTCTGTGTGTGTGTGCTGAAGAAAGATGATATCTCCATTGATTGGTCCTCGTGATCAGTTGTTGGACCTATTGTCTGATCCAATCTTTGATTTGACTATGGGCTATCGTCAAATCAAATCAGAACCAATGATGTTCGTACTATTGCCTTACCCATGCTTGTTTCCCCGGGCATACACCATTATATTTTTTTTGGGTCTGACCAATGCTATCACCTTGTTCACATAATTGTGTAATTCCACTTATATGGAAACCTGGATGAATTGTTGTTGATCCCATCAGCAACATTTTTATCTTCTCCATGATTCGTGTTGAGCATCCAGTTAGCATTGGAAATTTTTATAAGCATTATCTTCATGTTCCCTTCATGAAGAATATGTTCGGCTGAAAGGAGTGACTTCCTCTAATTCACGTGCATTCCACCGTGAATTCGAGAAAGTCAATGTTGCTTCCTATGGAACCATCCCAAGTCAGTTATGCATGTGTGAAGTATACACCGGTTTGCGAGACTAGCTACCTCCACTCCATGTGTAATTCCTAACACCCCAAGCCACCGATTGACTTGTTCAAGGAAAAGAAGTCTAGCGCGCGTAAAGACTTTGAAATCTTTGATGATGGATCCTAACCTAAACTCGATAGTGTTCTATTATAAGACTACTACGTGGTCATGCTTGTCTTGGACAGCGTGTTCACAGGTTTGTAGCAGAACCAGCTCATGTTTTGGAGCATGCTATCGTAGTTCATTTTCCTGAGAATCCCGCAACATCATCTCTTTGGTTAGTGTTGCAAATTTTCTTTTCCAGACATGCTGTCTGAAATGTCCTGTTACCAACCAGATCTGAATCTCAGACAGATATGATGGTCGGAACTAGTCCAAGATCTATGATGTAGGTTCCAACAAGGTTGATGTTGGCCGACACACCTAGCCGGAAGATCTATCATTGTAGTATCTTGATTGAGCTATTTGACCATCTTTTCCATGAGGATTTAGTGTAAAACATTCTAGAAGTTGTTCCTTACGGATCCTTGTACTCCCAGTTTCTTTGATTATGCTATAACCATCCAAATGGTGGAATCACTCTCGTTGAGTTATTCCCAGTTACCAGAATCATTCCCAGCAACTGCATTTTGTTCCCAGCTTGCACCGGCATTGTGCCATTCAACCTTGGACTACCCTTCTCATGTCAGGACCCCGATTCCAAGTTACATCGATCTAGCCGGTAGCACCTCATATCACATTGCGGCCTCACGCACGGTATCCCCACGGGTGTCGCCTTACCATGGCCCGGGACCGTTTGCGCCTTTTGGCTCACGTATATGATAGTGTCGCTAGCATCCATATGACAGAGAACCCGGGCCGACATGGCTAGTCATGAACCCAATGCGGCGCAGACCTATGGAGACAGGCATACATGAATCACATCGAGCATGTCGGTCATCATCGAGTGAATCCGGGCTGTAGCACTAGGCTAACAGGACTCCGAGAAACCCGGGCTGTAGCAGGCTAGGCAGGACTCCGGATGTCAACGCGTGACATTTCCCCGAAGGGATACACATAGGAACGAAGTGAAACACATGCCGGCCAGTCAAGTGTCCTGAGCAATAGTGCTGGGCTAGCAGGACTCTGGTGAACCGGGCTGTAGCGGACTACTATGGCTCGAGGAACACTAGACTACATTTCCCCATAAGAGAGGCTGCCAAGGATAAACAACTAGATTGTCGGATCCCACTCATACCAAGCATTTCAATCATACACACAATATGCCCGATATGAGTACATACAACATGGCATCACAACAAAACTCTACAACTCAAGTACTTTATTTAAAAGCTCCAGAGACATACATAACATGTTCATACTGATAGGGGTCACATGACCCGACACTCAAGTCATACAAGCATACAAGCACATGCGGAAGCAAATAGTCTGAGTACAGACACTAGAAAGCAAGAAGGCTTCTCGAAGCCTGTCTATCTACATAGGGCCCTCCATGGCCAGGATCACCACCTGGGTGGCTAGTCACTCATCGACATCGGGGTCTACATAAAACCCATCGGAGGGGGCGGTGTTGTCGTCTGAAAATAGTAATTAAGCAAACATGTGTACAATGGTACTCAGCAAGTCTTACATCAGAACCTACTATACATGCTCGTTCTCAAGAAGGTGGTGGGGTTATTGCAGCAAGCCAGCTTTGACTCTTGGCTAAGCTATCCTATGGAACTCCACTAGTAAAATAGTTTTCGCACACGAGTCCACTAATCACCAACACAAATACTCCAACAGGGATCCTCCCTCGTCATCCTACGAGAGGGCCATCCTCGGTACTCACACTTATCTAGAGTCTTTCAGTAGTATCCATTAACTTGTCTATGAACTGTATAGGTAACCAAGTAGTCCTTTACCACGGACGCGGCTATTCGAATAGTTTTATACCCTGCAAGGGTGTACTTCTTCATACACACTTTCACCACTTACCGCCGTTTACATGACATGTACTCGACAACCTTCAAGCCGAAGCCCAACGAGGGTGTCGGCCATGGCCTACCTAAACACTCAAGCCCCCAGTCCAGGTTTATCGCCTATTCAGGTTCCATCCACAGGGAGTCTGGCCGAGGTTTCCACATGAGGCCCCGAACGATGTGAACAGGGTTCCCGAGACACCAAACGGGTGACTCGGTACACCGTGCCACGGTGTATCTACCGCAACATAGCCCACCCCTAGGGTCAGTGCTACGCACGGCCGCCAACACATAACCTACAAACACCAGAAACTAATTGCAACTCCTGGACAGAGTACTAGGGTGATTAAAAAGCCGAGAGCGTCAATTAAGGATCCCAATGCATGGCAGTAGCTGATTCTTAAAATCACACATACAGATCTCAGTTCTTATGGACGGCCTCAATGAAACAACCTACCATGTACTCCTACATGGCCTCTCATCGGTACCTTTGCCAAATCATGTTCAACACATCCCTCACATTAACGAAATAATCATTTCACTCTAGCCCATCACCCAGATGAACCAGACCTAACACAACTCTAAGCATAGCAGGCATAGCAAGGTAGGAAACACAAACATGGCTCAATCGAAATTTAGAGATGCCCTTCTTAAGTGGATTGATTTTCTTCCTCCTTGAGAAGAGTTCCTATTTCTTTGTAATTCATAGGTTTAGTGCTCCTACCCTGTATAGTTTTTCTTTCCTCACCTTGAGGAAACCCTGTATGTGTTCAGACGGATACTCGGGGTTATCCTCGGAGGTAGAACCTACCACGAAAGACACACCAAACATGATCAACACATGACAATATGCAACAATATGATGCATGCTATGACATGGCAAAATGAAAGTGTCTTGGCCTAATGCAAGCTAAAACAGAAAGGAATGAGCTCATTTGAATCAAAGATTCAAATGTTAGCTCATTTAACATGGCCTTATTAGAGCATTATCTTATTATTCTTAAACAACAATGTTAACTTGTTTTGTCATGCATGAAACCATTACAGATGGATATATTGAGTTTTTTTGATCATTTTACATATATAATTTGTTTGATTTGGAGCTATGGTTAATTTTCTATGATTTTTAGAAGTTTTGGCTATTTTCTGGAATTTCCTATATAAGAATAATTCCAGTAATTGAATTAATGAGTCAGCATGACATAGGTGTGACGTCAGCGGGTCAACTGGGTCGGCTAGGTCAAACCTGACTGGTGGGCCCTGTCTATCAGTGTCTCAGCTAATTAACAGGATTAAATTAGTACTAATAAACTGTCAGTGGGGCCTGGGCCCACATGTCAGTGACTAAACTAATTAAAATTAGTTAACACTAATCCTAAACCAAGTAGTAGGCCGGCCCCACCTATCATAGGCTCAGGGGGAAGTCAACCTGGGCCCACGCGTCAGTCCATGGTCAAAAGTTGTCAAACTCGCCAGCGTTTAGCCGCCGGCGAGGCCAGACGCGGCGGATGGCTCGGGTTTTGCACTCCGGCGACCAAAAGGATGGTGGAGACCATCTACGTGATGCGGGGAGTGAGCCACGTCGAGTGGTGGCAGTAGGTGGAGCTGGGGTGGCCGGAGACGATGGCGGAGCTTCTTGCCACGGCGAGGCAACGAGTGGACGGCGGTGGCTGTGGTGGAGCTTGTCGGCGGCGACGGCTGCGCTCGGCAGGGAATGGGGAGAGAGCCAGAGAGGGGGAAAGGGCCACGGGGAGAGTGGGGAGAAAGAGAGGGGGACTTGGGGGAGTGCGTGGCACTCGTAGGCGCGTCCGGGGCATCGGCGGAAGCAGGGGGTGGCCGGCGTGTGGCCTCGGGCGCCGGCCACGCGCTTCTCGTCCTCCTGGCGAGAGGAGGAGGACGACTGGCAAGAGCCAGTGGACTGGGCCGAGCCGGTGGGCTAGGTGGGCTGCGCCAGGTAAGTCTATGTTCTCTCTCTCCTTTTTTGTTTTTTATTTATTCTATTATTTCTGTAACTTCAGGGCTTTATTAAAAATGCCAGGGCATTTCCAAAAATCATAAAATTAATCATGGCCACTGCTTAGAATATATCCAACAGCAAACATTTTAGTTTATGATTATTTGAGCATTTAAAATATTTTATAGCTTTTTAAATGCCCAAATGCAAATACTATAAGAATTAATCCAATGACCTTAAGATGTCCTAGAAAAATGTGCACCATTTTTGTCAAAGGTTTTAACCCAAAACAAAAATGTGGGCTTTTTAGAAGGGCATTTCAGGTTCATTAAAAAGTTTTTAGTAAACCCTAGTTGTTCCAGGGGGGTGCTGGGGGTTCTGTCATCCCCATTTCAAATTTAAGAGAAATTTAAACATGATGCACACTCTAATGCTTGAACTAGCTAGGGTGTGACAACTCACCCCCACTCAAAAGAATCTCGTCCCGAGATTTAGGATCCTCCGGGAAGAAGCTGGGGTACTCGAGTCGAAGACGATCCTCCCTTTCCCAAGTGGCCTCTTTTTCGGAATGGTGTGACCATTGAAACTTGATATTATGGCGTCGAGTGGTACGCTCCGCTTGATCAAGGATACGAACGGGATATTCCCGATATGAGAGGTTATCTTGTAGATCAAGCGTTTCGTGGTCCACTCCACGGATAGGATCCGCGAAGCAACGCCTGAGTTGAGAAACATGGAAGACATCATGAACTCTGGAAAGATGCGAAGGTAGTTCCAATTGGTAGGCAACTTCTCCTCGTTTGGCAAGAATTCGAAAGGGTCCGATGTAACGAGGAGCCAATTTGCCTTTGATACCGAAATGATGGGTTCCCTTTAACAGAGTAACCCGAAGGTAAGCCTTCTCACCGACTTCATAAGTCATGAGCTTATGTTTACGATCATATTGGCTCTTTTGACGAGATTGGGCTGTTTTCAATTTCTCACGAATAACGCAAACCTACTCTTCTGCTTCCTGAATCATATCCGGGGCAAAGAGTTGTCTTTCCCTGGTTTCTGACCAGTTAAGAGGCGTTCGACATTTTCATCCATAGAGAACTTCGAAAGGAGCTTTGCCCAAGCTAGCTTGATAACTATTGTTATAAGAAAACTCCGCGAATGGAAGGCATTTCTCCCAGCCCATTCCGAATGAGATGACAGCAGCTCGGAGCATATCTTCCAGAATTTGATTGACTCGCTCAACTTGACCACTTGATTGAGACTGGAAGGCGGTGCTAAAAGAGAGACGAGTTCCCATAGAATTTTGTAAACTTTCCCAAAATAGAGAGGTGAAGAGACTCCCACGGTCTGAGTTAATTTCCAATGGAACACCATGAAGAGACACTATTCGGGAGATGTATAAATCAGCTAGCTGGCTAGCGGTGATACTCTCGCGAACAGGTAGGAAATGGGCTACTTTGGAAAGACGGTCGATCACGACGAAGATGGCATTATTCCCTCTCTTGGTCCTGGGAAACCCAGTAATGAAATCCATACTGATCTTATCCCATTTCCACTCAGGAATAGCCATAGGTTGAAGGGTGCCAGCAGGCCGTTGACGCTCTGATTTAACACAACGACAAACGTTGCAATTAGCAATGTATTGAGCGATTTCTCTCTTCATCCTAGTCCACCAAAACCTCTGGCATAGGTCTTGGCACATTTTAGTACTACCGGGATGAATGGTGAGAGGGGAGTCATGAGCTTCCTTAAGAATCAACTGGCGTAAATGTTGTTTCTTGGGACCACCAAGCGGTTCTCGAAGAAGACAACACCTCGCTCATCCATGGAAAAACATTTAGCAACTCCGCTAGCGATGTTTTCCTTAATCCGGGATATGCCCTTATCATACCGCTGGGCGGTTATGATCTGATCCAAAAGGTTAGGCTTCGCCACCAGGGTGGATAGAAATCCTCGAGGAACAATGTGAAGATTGAGCTTACAAAATTCCTCGTGGAGAAGTGGTTGACTTTGTTGTAACATCAGGTTGTTACAATAAGATTTACGACTTAGCGCATCAGCCATGACATTGGCTTTGCCCGGGGTGTAAGTTATTCCTAAGTCATAATCCGAGATCAACTCGACCCAGTGTCTTTGCCTGAGATTCAAATCCGGTTGGGTGAAGATATATTTCAAACTTTGGTTATCGGTGAAGATCTCGCAACGATTACCGAGGAGGTAATGTCACCAAGTTTTAAGTGCATGGACTACAGCTGCAAGCTCTAAATCATGAGTGGGATAATTTTCCTCATGTGGGTGTAATTGCCGTGAAGCATAGGCAATTACCTGACGATCTTGCATGAGTATGCAACCTAGTCCTTGTCGCGAGGCGTTGCAATAGATAATAAAGTCCTTGGAGAAATCTGGTGGTACCAGTACGGGAGCAGATGTCAGGCGTCTTTTCAGTTCCTGAAAACTGAACTCGCACTGTGGGGTCCACTCGAACTTTTTATCTTTCTTGAGGAGTTCAGTTAGAGGTTTAGCAACCTTGTAGAAATTTTCGATGAAGCGGCGGCAATAGCTCGCTAAGCCAAGGAAGCTCCGAACTTGCTTGACCGTCTCAGGTGGAGTCCAATCAAGGACGGCTTGAACTCGCTCGGGATTGACAGCAATACCCTTACCAGAGATTACATGGCCTATATAGGTCACTTCTGGCAACCAAAATTAGCACTTGGAGAATTTGGCATAAAGGCGATGCTCTCGAAGTTTCGTCAATACCAGCCTTAGATGTTCGGCATGTTCCTCTTCATTCTTGGAGTAGATGAGTATGTCATCGAGGTATACTACGACGAATTTATCCAAATACTCCATGAAGACCGAGTTCATTAACCGAGAGAAGGTGGCTGGGGCACTGGTTAAACCGAAGGACATAACAGTGTACTCGTATTGGCCATAACGAGTAACAAAGGCCGTTTTGGGAATGTCCCTGTTTTCAATTTTTATTTGATGGTAGCCCAACCTCAAATCCATCTTGGAAAAGACTGAGGATCCAGCGAGCTGGTCATACAGATCGTTGATCCTGGGAAGCGAATACTTATTGTTGATAGTGACCAAGCTGACAGGTCGGTAATCTACAACCATCCGATCCGTTCCATCCTTCTTCTTGACGAAGAGAACGGGGCAAGCCCAAGGAGAGGAACTAGGACGGATGAAACCCTTTTTCAAGGACTCATCGAGTTGGTTCTTAAGCTCGGCTAGTTTTAAGGGTGCCATCTTATAGGGTCTTCTAGAAATTGGAACGGTTCCTGGAACAAGGTCTATCACGAACTCGACATCCCTGTCAGGTGGAACACCTGGCAGTTCTTCTAGAATGACATCCGGAAAGTCCCGGACTACCGGAATATCCTCAAGGTCTGGAAGGGGGTTGACATTTAGGGAGTAAAGCTGGCACTTGGCCACTCGAGTTAATACATTGACTGTCTTGCCCAATGGGTGAGTAAGTTGAACGGTTCTAGTGGCACAATCAATCTTAGCATAATGAGCTGACATCCAGTCCATACCCAAGATGATGTTTATGTTCGAGGACTTGAGAGCTATTAAGGATGAAAGGAAGACAAGTCTATCGACAAGAATTTCGTTCCCATGGCTTACTCTAGAGGTTTGCCATTTGGAACCCGGAGTTTGGATTACCATGGAAGTGGGCATGTCACAGAATGTCGTGTTATGCAATCGAGCATAGTTCTCGGATATGAATGAATGAGATGCTCCAGTATCAAAAAGAACATATGCCGGATGGCAATTAACAAGGAGCGTACCAAGGATGACGTTAGGATCCTCATGAGCCTCCTCGGCTGAAACATAGTTGACATGGCCACGTGCAGTGGTGACCGGCTTGGTGTAGAATGCCTTTCCCGCTGGCTTACCACGGCCAACGTACTTTCCAGACTGATTGAGGTTGTTGTTCTGAGGACACTCTCGACTATAGTGACCCAGCTCTCCACACTTGAAACATGTCACAACATTGGGGCGTGGAGCAGCATTAGCAACGGGGCCACCATAGGGCTTGGGCGGTGCAAACTGCCGGTTGGGACGAGGCGCCTCAAAGGATGGCCTTGGAATGAACCTGGGTGGCAGTGCCGTGCTTGGAATCCACACCCGGCGCTTCTAAGATCCAGAGCCGGATGAAGAGCCAAAATCACGAGAGTGCTTGCGTGAAGCTTCATAATCGGACTGGCCTATCTCAGCACTGATGGCTTTTTTGACCAACTTCTGAAAGGAGGTGCACTCGTGCTGACGAAGATTGCGGCGAAGCTCAGGGCTAAGTCCCTTGCGGAACCTTGCCTGCTTCTTAGCATCGGTAGATACTTCTTCGGGAGCATATCGTGCCAGATTCCCAAATTCATGGCTATATGCATCCACAGTCAATCTTCCTTGGGTGAAATTGCAGAACTCTTCCCTCTTGCGATCAATGAGACCTTCCGGAATGTGATGCTCACGGAAAGCCTCACTGAATTCAGCCCATGTAGTGATTTGGCCGACCGGGCGCATAGCTTCAATATTTTCCCACCAAAGGCTAGCAGGGCCTTCGAGGTGATAGGCAGCATAAGTAACCTTATCAGCTTCGGCTACGTTGGTAGAACATAGCTTGTGGGTGATGCTGCGAAGCCAGTCATCCGCGTCGAGGGGCTCAACGGAATGATTAAACTTATGTGGGTACAACTTGATGAAGTCATTGATTGACACCAAGTCATTTCGCTGATGGCGTGCAGTGTTCTGCTCAATCCGCTCTAGCAAGCGGTTAGTCTCACGCTTGTTTCTTTCCGCCTCCAGCATCACTTCGGCCAGAGAAGGAGGGTGAGGCAGATTTTCACCCCTAGCTGCACTGGCTTCCCCCTGCTCCGGGGCAGCAGGGTTGCTGCGGGTGTTGACCATCCTAGGTGAAAACAAGACAACGGTTTAGATAAGGATGGCACAAACTTAGCAAGGAAGTGCAGAATGTAATGGATAACACGGAATGCAGAGATGTTCATTGCACGACATGGTAATATAGAAACTGCCATATATATACCATTGGTCATACACACCGTACATAGTTTAGTACAAGCCCAGGCTAGAGTACAACTACGGTGAAAGACATTACATCTCATCGAAGGCATTCCAAGCTCCTATACATTATTTTTCCTACACCTTCGGAGCGTGATACACACCAAGCCGTATCCCACGGTTACGCAGGACTGTGGAGAATACAACTACTACAATACTAGTGAGACTACTACTAGCTCAGACGGCTCCGTAGTAATCCTCATAGAAGTCGCCACCAAAACCAGGAAGTGGAACATGATCATCTGGGAACAGACGGTCCTGCGGAACCTGCGGACCAAAGGGACTCGGATGTGGCCTTGGTCCCACAGGTGGTGGCAGACGGGTACCACGAGGAGGGGTGATGCCTCCCACATCGCACCACTCCATACAATCTGGCAATCCAGATCGTACAGGGTACAGATCCCTCAGATCCATGTATCCCGCCTGTACCGCCGGTGCAAACCAAGTCAAAGTGGCCCAGTGATCAGCACAAGAGTTAAAAAGCTCCATATGCAAGGCCCGATTTTCGCGGTCCTTATCCTCGAGCATCTCGGCAATGGTGCGGAGTAGTGACTCCTCATGTGTGGGGTCAGCAAAGATAGCCTGGAGATACCCTTGCACTCCCGGAAGTGAAGTTGGCATATAACAGAAGTAGGTGCTCTGAAGCAGGCCAGTCCGGACTCGCATGATGGTCATCATGGAATAGGCAGCATCTTGCACATCCATCTCAACAGTAACCCCGAGTCCATAGGAACAGTGAAGGGGCTCAGTGGCTCCAGGATAAGAGGGACATATCCTGACGGTACAGAGGTACTGGCTCTGGTTGAAGTCTTTGAACTGCTCTTCGACAGTGTATTCGGGATACCAACGGTAACCCGTCTCGATCATTACCCGGACTAACATAGCAGTATGACCGGGCACATCGAGGCACCGGGTCAGGCGAACCACTTGGTTTTCAGCACGAGTGGCCATCTGAAAGCACAACCACAATGCAAAGGCATTAGAATTTCTAGGGAAAATTGGACAGCATAATAGCTGTAAATGCTTAGAAAAGGACTTGAGACATTCACAACAGTTTGCAATACCACTCGACAACATCATATCAAGGTTATGATTCAACTGACAACATACTAAAAGTAGTAGAAACTGAACTGAGGCTTGTAACAACAATCCTATAAGCTACTGCGGATTAGTAACACGTGAACCTGATAGAAGAAGAGAGCCTAGTCCTTAACCCACGTTGAATGAGAAGAGAATGACTCAGATCAGAGGGCATAAGGTAAATGATAGTGTCGCTAGCATCCATATGATAGAGAACCCGGGCCGACATGGCTAGTCGTGAACCCAATGCGGCGCAGACCTATGGAGACAGGCATACATGAATCACATCGAGCATGTCGGTCATCATCGAGTGAATCCGGGCTGTAGCACTAGGCTAACAGGACTCCGAGAAACCCGGGCTGTAGCAGGCTAGGCAGGACTCCGGATGTCAACGCGTGACATTTACCCGAAGGGACAGACATAGGAACGAAGTGAAACACATGCCGGCCAGTCAAGTGTCCTGAGCAATAGTGCTGGGCTAGCAGGACTCTGGTGAACCGGGTTGTAGCGGACTACTATGGCTCGAGGAACACTAGACTACATTTCCCCATAAGAGAGGTTGCCAAGGATAAACAACTAGATTGTCGGATCGCACTCATACCAAGCATTTCAATCATACACACAATATGCCCGATATGAGTACATACAACATGGCATCACAACTAAACTCTATAACTCAAGTGCTTTATTTAAAAGCTCCAGAGAGCCATACATAACATGTTCATACAGATAGGGGTCACATGACCCGACACTCAAGTCATACAAGCATACAAGCACATGCGGAAGCAAATAGTTTGAGTACAGACACTAGAAAGCAAGAAGGCTTCTCCAAGCCTGTCTATCTACATAGGGCCCTCCATGGCCAGGAACACCACCTGGGTGGCTACTCACTCATCGACATCGAGATCTACATAAAACCCATCCGAGGGGGCGGGGTTGTCTTCTGAAAACAGTAATTAAGGAAACATGAGTACAAAGGTACTCAACAAGTCTTACATGAGAACCTACTATACATGCTCATTCTCAAGAAGGTGGTGGGGTTATTGCAGCAAGCCAGCTTTGACTCTTGGCTAAGCTATCCTACGGAACTCCACTAGTAAAATAGTTTTCGCACACGAGTCCACTAATCACCAACACAAATACTCCACCGGGGATCCTCCCTCGTCATCCTACGAGAGGGCCATCCTCGGTACTCACACTTATCTTGAGTTTTTAGTAGTATCCATTAACTTGTCTATGAACTGTATAGGTAACCAAGTAGTCCTTTACCGCGGACGTGGCTATTCGAATAGTTTTATACCCTGCAGGTGTGTACTTCTTCATACACGCTTTCACCACTTACCGCCGTTTACACGACATGTACTCGACAACCTTCAAGCCGAAGCCCAACGAGGGTGTCGGCCACGGCCTACCTAAACACTCAAGCCCCCAGTCCAGGTTTATCGCCTATTCAGATTCCATCCACAGGGAGTCTGTCCGAGGTTTCCACATGAGGCCCCGAACGATGTGAACAGGGTTCCCGAGACACCAAACGGGTGACTCGGTACACCGTGCCACGGTGTATCTACAGCAACATAGCCCACCCCTAGGGTCAGCGCTACGCACGGCCGCCAACACATAACCTACAAGCACCAGAGACTAATTTCAACTCCTGGACAGAGTACTAGGGTGATTAAGAAGCCGAGAGGGTCAATTAAGGATCCCAATGCATGGTAGTAGCTGATTCTTAAAATCACACATACAGATCTCAGTTCTTATGGACGGCCTCAATGAAACAACCCACCATGTACTCCTACATGGACTCTCATCGATACGTTTACCAAATCATGTTCAACACATCCCTCACATTACCGACATAATCATTTCACTCTAGCCCATCACCCAGATGAACCAGACCTGACACACCTCTAAGCATAGCAGGCATAGCAAGGTAGGAAACACAAACATGGCTCAATCAACTCCAACACATGCTAGTGGGTTTCATCTAGTTACTGTGGCAATGACAGGTATGCAGAGTATAAGGGTTCAACTACTGTAGCACACAGCAGTTTGAATCGGGTTGTCTTAATGCAGTAAACAAGAGCAGAAGCGAGAACATGGGTTTGTATCGGAATGATCAATGGGTTGCTTGCCTGTTGTAGTGGTAGTAGGGTACTGCCCTTCAGACGGATACTCGGGGTTATCCTCGGAGGCAGAACCTACCACGAAAGACACACCGAACATGATCAACACATGACAATATGCAACAATATGTTGCATGCTATGACATGGCAAAATGAAAGTGTCTTGGCCTAATGCAAGCTAAAACAGAAAGGAATGAGCTCATTTGAATCAAAGATTCAAATGTTAGCTCATTTAACCTGGCCTTATTAGAGCATTATATTATTCTACTTAAACAGCAATGTTAACTTATTTTGTCATGCATGAACCCATTATAGATGGATAGATTGAGTTTTTTGATCATTTTTTATATATAATTTGTTTGATTTGGTGCTATGGTTAATTTTCTATGATTTTTAGAAGTTTTGGCTATTTTCTGGAATTTCCTATATAAGAATAATTCCAGTCAGCATGACATAGGTGTGACGTCAGCGGGTCAACTGGGTCGGCCAGGTCAAACCTGACTGGTGGGCCCTGTCTGTCAGTGTCTCAGCTAATTAACAAGATTAAATTAGTACTAATAAACTGTTAGTGGGGCCTGGGCCCACATGTCAGTGACTAAACTAATTAAAATTAGTTAACACTAATCCTAAACTAATTAGAAGGCCGGCCCCACCTGTCATAGGCTCAGGGGGGAAGTCAACCTGGGCCCACGCATCAGTCCACGGTAAAAAGTGGTCAAACTCGCCGGCGTTTAGCCGCCGGCGAGGCCAGACGCGGCGGAGGGCTCGGGTTTTGCACTCTGGCGACCATAAGGACGGCGGAGACCATCTACGTGATGCGGGGAGTGAGCCACGTCGAGTGGTGGAAGTAGGTGGAGCTGGGGTGGCCGGAGACGACGACGGGGCTTCTTGGCACGGCGAGGCAACGGGTGGACGGCGGTGGCTGCGGTGGAGCTTGTCGGCGGCGACGGCTGTGCTCGGCAGGGAATGGGGAGAGAGCCAAAGAGGGGGAGAGGGCCACGGGGAGAGTGGGGAGAAAGAGAGGGGGGCGTGGGGGAGTGCATGGCACTCGTTGGCGCGTCCGGGGCGTCGGCGAAAGCACGAGGTGGCCGGCGTGTGGCTGCGGGCGCCGGCCACGCGCTTCTCGTCCTCCTGGCGAGACGAGGAGGTCGACTGGCAAGAGCAAGTGGACTGGGCCGAGCCGGTAGGCTAGGTGGGCTGCGCCAGGTAAGTCTCTGTTCTCTCTCTTCTTTTCTGTTTTTTGTTTTTTATTTATTCTATTATTTCTGTAACTTCAGGGCTTTATTAAAAATGCCAGGGCATTTCCAAAAATCATAAAATTAATCATGGCCACTGCTTAGAATATATCAAACAGCAAACATTTTCATTTATGATTATTTGAGCATTTAAAATATTTTATAGCTTTTTAAATGCCCAAATGCAAATACTATAAGAATTAATCCAATGACCTTAAGATGTCCTAGAAAAATGTGCACCATTTTTTTCAACGGTTTTAACCCAAAACCAAAAGTGTGGGATTTTTAGAAGGGCATTTCAGGTTCACTGAAAAAGTTTTTAGTAAACCCTAGTTGTTCCAGGGGGGTGCTGGTGGTTCTGTCATCCCCATTTCAAATTTAAGAGAAATTTAAACATGATGCACACTCTAATGCTTGAACTAGCTAGGGTGTGACATCTCGGTAATTCCTTGTCAGGATCACCTTCAAAAGTGGTCCTACCATGGGTCCCATCCATTTCCGATGATAAGCAAAATCGTCCATTGCGTTGTCTTCAACAAGGTAATCCACATCATCCATCCTAGTCTGAGTATGCCACTCCTTTGTACTCTTCCATACGATCGATTGAGAATTGCCTTAGGCTAGTATAGAGAGTTTCAATGATCTATGGATCAAAAGTAATTCTTTTTGCCACTTAAGGGAATAGTTCCTCGCTACTTTGAAACCCTCGTCAAATTTTTTCTTATGTCGCTTCTGATGCAAGTTTTGCCTCTCAGCTCCAGAGATGTTTCTATGTCTCATCCCGTGAGTTGATCTTGTGATCATCAAGATGATCCTAACTTGCTCGAACCACAAGAAGATCGATTCTTCTAAATTTTCCCTTTCTTCTCGTTGTCATGTTCGATGTAGTTCTCAAAGCAAGACGTCAAGATCAATGTGATGCAATATATCGATATCTTCTAGAAGGGCAGTTGGATCAAGAAGACTGTGATAGTTTTGTGACCCCTCTGTCTTCTTACTTCAATTCTTGAATCTCGGGATGAGATTCTTGTTCTAGTGGGGGTGAGTTGTCACATCCCTAGTTCTAGTATGCTCTGAGATAGCTAGTCATGTGTTGCATCATGTTTAAATTCTTATGAATTTGAATTGGGGAGTGTTGAAACCCTAGCACAGATGAATCCAACTATGTTCAAATAAAAAAAATATCATATTCAAAGATCCCAAAATTCCTTTGGAAATGTTCACCATTTTTGAATTGGTCTAGAATCTCTGCCAAAAATGGTGCACATTTTCCTTGGTCACTTTGGATTTTTGAATGAATTCATAAAGTATTTGAATTTGGGCATTTAATTGCTATAAATAATTAAAATGCCCAAATAATTCTGAAAGTGGTTGAGGGCTATTGGAAATATTTTCAAAAGTACCCACAATTATTTTTAGGGTTTTTGAAAATGCCTTAGCATTTTATTTAAGTCAAAAACAAAATAGAAAAGAGAACAGAAAAATAAAACAGAACACAAACCTACCTGGCCTTACTTGAGAGGCCCAGCAGCAGCCAGCCCACCAGAGCCCAGCTGCCTGTCGTCCTCCTCCTTGCACCAGAAGGACGCGAGCGCGTGCACGCCGCGCGTGGCCACACGCCAGCCACCTCCAGGCTGCCTGCCTGTGCGACGACCCCCCTGGAGACGCCATGCACCCCCAGGCCCTCTCACTCCTCCCCCCGTGCTCATCCCCTCCCCTGTCCCTCTCGCGCGCACCCACCCGAGCGCAGCCGTCGCTGCCGCTCGTTGCTGCCGTGCACTGAGCCTCCCCCTCACCTCTCCGACATGCCCAGGGGCTCCGCCTCCATCGCCTACGCCCCCCTATTGACTCACGTGACTCCAAACGCCGCCGAACGCCGTCTTTGCCTTCGTCTTCAACCTCGGGCACCCGAGCCCGTCTCCGGTCGATTCGGCGCCGCCAGGACCTCCCCGAGCTTGCTGACCCCATCTTCGGCATCTCCGTGAGCCCCTGCTCCCAACCCCTTTCTCCCGCCGTCGTTTTCGCCCCCTAGCCGCATCAATCACCGAAGCCGAGCGCTCCCCGCCGCCGGCCATGTCGCCGCCGCGGTTGCAACACCCGCACGTCGCACCAGAGCACGTAGGCGTGCTCAGCGCTTCCTCAGGAAGCTGCAGACCCCACCAGTTCGTCTCGAAACGCTCCGTAGCGCCGAACCCGCCGTTGCTGTAGCTCCGGCCACCGCCATGGTTGCCGTGGCCATCGTCTCCGGCCACCCTGCAGCGTCCCCCGTGATCCCCTGGATGCGCGCGAGGATGGGCATCCCTCTGGTGCCTCCAGTGCATAGAGCCGACCCCTGTAGTGCCCTCCCGAGCAACTCCGATGATCCTCCGCCGTCGGGTTTGGTCGCCGGCGTCCAACTCCGGTGGCTGGTGATGTGGCACCGTCATTAGCGCCTAACTAACCCCTAGAGTCACTGACATATGAGCCGAGGTGAGGGAGTCCTGGATTAGGGGGTGTTCGGATAGCCGGACAATACCTTCAATCCGGACTCCTGGACTATGAAGATACAAGATTGAAGACTCCGTCCCGTGTTCGGAAGGGACTTTCCTTGGCGTGGAAGGCAAGCTTGGCGATACGGATGTTTAGATCTCCTACCATTGTAACCGACTCTGTGTAACCCTAACCCTATCCGGTGTCTATATAAATCGGAGGGTTTTAGTTCGTAGGACAACATACACATCAACAATCATACCATAGGCTAGCTTCTAGGGTTTAGCCTCTCTGATCTCGTGGTAGATCAACTATTGTACTACCCATATCATCAATATTAATCAAGCAGGACGTAGGGTTTTACCTCCATCGAGAGGGCCCGAACCTGGGTTAAACTTCGTGTCCACTGCCTCCTGTTACCATCCGGCCTAGACGTATAGTTCGGGACCCCCTACCCGAGATCCGCCGGTTTGACACCGACATTGGTGCTTTCATTGAGAGTTCCTCTATGCTGTCGCCGTCAGGCCCGATGGCTCCTACGATCATCAATGACGATGCAGTCCAGGGTGAGACCTTCCTCCCCGGACAGATCTTCGTCTGTGGCGGCTTTGCACTGCGGGCCGATTCACTTGGCCATCTAGAGCAGATCAAAAGCTACGCCCCTGGCCGTCAGGTCAGATTCGAAAGTTTAAACTACACGGCCAACATCCGCAGGGACTTGATCTTCGACGGATTCGAACCACTGCCGAGCGCGCCGCACTGTCACGACGAGCATGATCTAGCTCTGCCGCCGAAAAGAGCCTTGGAGGCCGCACCCGCATCGGCGCCGACCCCTAGTTCGGAGCCGGCCGCGTCGATCGAGGATGGGCGGTTGGATGCCACCTCGGGGGCTGCGATCCCAACGGCGGTTGCGCCGAACACCAGCCCCGTACACTGCAAGACTCGTGACTCCATGGAGCCGGATTCTTCTCCGGACTCCGAACTCTCTGCGCCCCTGCCGAGCGAATCCGATTGGGCGCCGATCATGGAGTTCACGGCCGCGGACGTCTTTTAGCACTCGTCTTTCGGCGATATCTTGAAATCACTAAAGTCTCTCTCTTTGTCAGGAGAGCCCTGGCCGGACTACGGTCAGCAAGGTTGGGGTACGGACGATGAAGAAATTCAAAACCCACCCACCACCCACTTTGTAGCCACTGTCGACAAATTAACCGACATGCTCGACTTCGACTCCGAAGACATCGACAGTATGGACACCGATGAAGGAGATGATGAAGAACCAGCGCCTACTAGGCCCTGGAAAGCCACCTCATCATATGACATATACATGGTGGACACCCCAAAAGAGGGAGAGGGCGATGGAACAGCGGAGGATGATCCCTCCAAGAAACAGCAAAAGCGACGCGTCAGCGGCGCCGCTCAAAATCCCGCCAACACAAAAATGGTAATTCCAGCACGGGAGATAATAATACCCTGGAAAGCACCGAAGAACATCCCCCCGGGAAAGATTTAGCACAGGAGGATGGAGAAACCAGCCCTCATGAGAGAGCGGCCGACAGAGAGGTCGAGGACGATAATTGTATGCCTCCCTCCGAAGACAAGGCAAGCCTCGACGACGACGAATTCGCCGTGCCGGAGGATCCCGTCGAACAAGAGTGTTTTCAACGCAGGCTTATTGCCACGGCAAGAAGCCTCAAGAAAAAACAGCAACAGCTTAAAGCTGATCAAGATCGGCTAGTCGATAGATGGATTGAAGTCCTTGCGGCCGAAGAGCATAAACCCGAACACCCCTCCAAGTGCTACCCGAAGCACAGGTTGCTACCCCGATTAGAGGAGGAAGCACTCGACGCGGCCGACAGGCCACCTCGTGGCCGCGACAGAGAGGCCTCATGGCCCTCCACCCAAGCCGCACCCTGTACCGAGGCACGGGAATATGCGCCGGACTTACGAGACATGTTGGAGGACAAGGCAAGGCAAACAAGATCCATCTACGGATCGCGTAGGCGCCCCACGGCTCGAGGCAATAACCGTCACGCCGGCCACAAATTCGGCAGGGCCGAACACAGTAGACAAAGCTCATTGGAGCTACGTCATGATATCGCCCAGTACAGAGGCACCGCACGCCCTTTGTGCTTCACAGACGAAATAATGGATCATCAAATCCCCGAGGGTTTCAAACCCGTAAACATCGAATCATATGATGGCTCAACAGATCCCGCAGTATGGATCGAGGATTATCTCCTTCATATCCACATGGCCCGCGGCGATGATTTCCACGCCATCAAATACCTCCCACTCAAGCTTAAAGGACCAGCCCGGCAGTGGCTTAACAGCCTGCCAACATGGTCAATCAGCTGTTGGGAGGACCCGGAAGCCGCATTCCTCGACAATTTCCAGGGCACTTATGTGCGACCCCCAGATGCTGACGACCTAAGCCACGTAATTCTGCAGCCAGACGAATCGGCCAGGCAATTTTGGACACGGTTCCTAACAAAGAAAAATCAAATACTCGACTGTCCGGACACAGAGGCCTTAGCAGCCTTCAAGCATAATATCCGTGACGAGTGGCTTGCCCGGCACCTAGGACAGGAGAAGCCGAAATCTATGGCAGCACTCACGGCACTCATGACCCGCTTTTGCGCGGGAGAAGACAGCTGGCTTGCTCGTAGCAACTATATGACCAAGAACCCAGGTCGTTTGGACACCAGGGACATTAGTGGCAGGTCGCATCGCAACCAGCAGAAGCACCGCATCAACGGCGACAATGCTAAGGATACGGCAGTTAATGCCGGATTTAGAGTCTCTAAATCCGGTCAGCGGAAAAAGTCATTCAAAAGGAATCCTAGGGGCCCATCCAGCTTGGACCGAATACTTGACCGCTTGTGCCAAATACATGGCACCCCCGAAAAGCCGGCCAATCACACCAACAGGGACTGTTGGGTGTTCAAGCAGGCAGGCAGATTAAGCGCCGCCAATGAAGACAAGGGGCTGCATAGCGATGACGACGAGGAGCCCTAGCTGTCGCGGTTTGAAGTCTGACAGTAGTGTAGGGGGGTAAGTATGGAGAGGCAAGATCTTAGCTGTGGGGAAGTTGTAAGCATGCAAGGTTTACAAGTTCAGGCCCTTCTCGGAGGAAGTAATAGCCCTACGTCTCGGAGCCTGGAGGCGGTCGACTGGATTATATGAATATGGGTTACAGAGGTGTGAACCCTTGTCTCGGAGGAGGAGGGTGGCTTATATAGAGCGCGCCAGGACCCCGGCCAGCCCACGTTACAAAGGGTTCAATGTACATTAAGGCAGAGCGTTACTGGTAACGCTAGTAATAATGTGCTATGATGACCATAAAAGCTACTTAATGACCAACCCTTAGCGTGCGGAGTGACTTCAGGTCCCCTGGCCGTCGAGTGGTTGGATCTTGGCCGAGTGATTGTTTCTTGGTCGAGCGTCTTCGAGTCTGTCGAGTGGAACACCTCCAAGTCGATTGAAAGGTGGTTTCTTCTAGAGATGTCCTTGGGTAGAGCAGTTAGGACAGGCCCATGACCCTACCCTAGGTACATAGCTTCATCATTAGCCCCCGAATGGATCGAGGTTTGAGTGGGGAAGGAGTTGAGAACCTCTCCGACTCGTTTTTCATGCCGTGAGCATATCTTGTTCCGGATCAATGGACCTGAGTGATGACAGCAACTTCCTTTTCAGTTGCCTTGATCCATTCTTAATTCTTCGTCGAGTGAGTTTCTTCGCTTGTAAGGCTCCGAGTGTCGGTGCGGAGGAGATCTTTGGTCTGACCAGTTGTTTGCTGCACGCAGATTTCGCGGGATCCGAATTTTGGGAAGCGCGTGGGACGGGGGAGGCCGCAGTAATCGGATGGGATAGAGCGGAGCCGCCTCGATCCCCACGCCACCTTTTTCGCCATGTATCGCGTGCGCGGTCTTTACGGGATTTGACAGAGCCGCCTGGGCCTACCCGTCAGCCACTCGGAAGCGGCCTGATATAAAGCGCCGGACCGGAGTCTACCAAACAGTGCATCTCATGTCCTCTTCTCTTCCTCACACCCTCTGCTGCGCTCGCTCTTGCGCCAGCGCCACCGCACCATACGCATCTCGCCGACGACAATGGGGAAGGAGAAGACGGCGGCTCTGGAGCGGGCAAAGAAGGCGACAGCGAGGTCGAAGGGGAAGGCGACTAGCCGGGGCGGATCTTCCTCGCAGTCCGGCCTGCCGAGGGGCTGGATCCAGGGCGACTGGATCCACTCGAGGATCTCCCAAGAAGACCTCGATGACTTGGCCGAAGGGGGGCTGATCCCCTATGACTCGGCGTGGCTTCCGGGGAAGGAATATGAGCCACAGCCTCGGGGAGGGTGAGCGTGTCCTTCTTGCCACCCACTTTGATCATGGATTTTCCTTGCCCCCTCACCCCTTCTTCCGAGGGTTTCTGAACTTCTTTGGGGCACAACTCCATCATTTTACTCCCAACTCAATCGTTTATCTTGCCGCTTTCATTTCTTTGTGTGAGAACTTCATGGGTTGTCGGCCTCACTAGGGTCTCTTCAAGCATATTTTCACTTGTCGCTCCCAGACAGTGAAAAAGGCTAATCTGAGTGACGAGAGGACCCAAGTGATCCAGATGTGTGGGGGTCTTGGCATCCAGACGAGAGGGAAAAGCTCCTTCCAAGCCATGATTCTTCCCGACTCAGTTTGCGGATGGCAGTCGACCTGGTTTTACTATAAAGACCAGTCTGCCCCAGGGTAATCGACTGGCCTCCCTCCCTTTACCGTGGACCGAGTGGAAAAACCCTCCACTTTGAAGGTGATCCCGGAGGAGAAGGCGCACGTGAAGTTGCTGGTCGAACGAGTGGTCCAGCTTATTCGCGACGGTGTCACTGGTATGGATCTCTTGGAAGTCTTCCTTCAGCGGCGCATCCAGCCTCTCCAAGCCCGAGACTATCCGATGTGGATGTATTCAGGTCTTGAAGACTCCACTCGGATCCACCTGGAGGAGGTCGACGACGACACACTGGAGAAGTGGCTGTCTGGCATTACCGGGAATAAGGACAATCCCAGGGGAGCCAGGAGAGTCCCTCCATTCGACCAGTCCCACGCACCCGAGCAGGTCTGATTCTGAGTTTTTGCTTGTAATCTGAATTCACTTGCGTAGCTGTCTATATTGGGTCGACTGACTTTGATCTACCTGCTTTCTTTCAGGCCATTATTGAAATGTATTCAATGCCCAACGGGGAGCAGGAGTATGCTTTGGAAGGCGAGGCGAGTGGCGGCGAAAGCGGCAAGTGGACTTCCGATGGAGAAGGGGATGGAGGGAGTGACGGCTCAAGCGGTGGAGAAGAAGTCGAGTCGCCTCCTCGCAGGGAGAGGCAATCCAAGCTTGACCAAGAACGGCCGAGTGCCCGTGACAAGGCAACTGCTCCAGCTGGTCAGTCTTTGAAGCGCCCTCGGATCTCTTCGCCAACCCCGACTGAGAAGGCGCCAAAGCACCCCAGAGTTGTAGAGCCGAAAATCAAGATTGATATCCCCGTCGCTTCCGCGTGAGTGCCTCTCTTTGCATTCACTCGACACTCTGCGCTGTTTGTTTTTCTTGTTTTAACTGGACGAACTTTGGAACTGTCAACGCTGCTACCTCCGGGACCTCAGGTTACAAGGACGAAGATGAGGTGATGGAGGACGCGGTCACTTCTAATCCGGGTATGATCCCTGCCATACTGTCTTTATTTTGGTCGATTCAACTGCAACGCATACCATTGGGTGATGAGACTTTAACGATTGAACTTTGCATAGCTCCCAACGTTATTGACCTCCCTGATGATGATGAAGAGTCCGAGAGGCCTTCGACGAGGAAAAATAGGCGAGCTCCTACAAGCGGGGCGCTACAGATGACGCCGAGGGCGGAACCAGTTGTTCAGGACACTGGCAACGTCAATCGGGGTTCTGTTACCTTCGCTGAGCCACTGTCGAGTGCCCTGCCTTCTTCGTGGACTGCTCAGGCCCCTGTCGACCCGCCTTTAGTTTTTGCGACCCATCATGTCCCAGAGGACGAGGTGAATGCTGCTAAGGAAGCCATACGCCAGGCGGGCATTATGATGGAGAAGATGAAGACGGTGCGGGATGCCAGCCAAGCCGCCTATGATGCCAGCTCGGCTCTCCAGAGCAACGTTCAGGTTAGTTGGTCGCCACTTGTTCTGTTAGGATATGCTACCTGAAGATTCTTTCCGAAAACCGTTGCATCTGTACACCCACTGGGTGTGTCGATTGAATTTTTGGTCTAGTGGGGGCACGCTGAGTGCACCCACTGGGTGTAGTCCCCGAGACTACGGTGGACAGCTGGCAGACGACTCAAGTCTTTGTATTTTGCCGAATGTATAAACAGAACTGGTAGTTTATCACTTCCACTCGATCTGGTCGAGTGGGATCAGAACCGGTGGGGGCACGCCAAGTGCACCCACTGGGTGTAGTCCCCGGGACCGCGGTCGACTACTGGCAGTCGATTGTGGTCTGAATTCCACTTTCTCTCTTTTTTTATTCCCCTCACTCGACTCCGGCGGACCGGTCGAGTGGGATCAGAACTGGTGGGGGCACGCTAAGTGCACCCACTGGGTGTAGTCCCCGAGACTATGGTGGACTGCGGGCAGTCGACCGTAGTCTGAGTATTTATTGCCTTTGTTGTTTTTTTTTGCTGTAAAAATAACTTCTCCCCTTTGATTTCAGAAATCTTG
Organism: Triticum urartu; assembly: GCF_003073215.2. NCBI lineage: Eukaryota > Viridiplantae > Streptophyta > Magnoliopsida > Poales > Poaceae > Triticum > Triticum urartu. The sequence continues at coordinate 52,730,263 of NC_053027.1, forward strand.
TGATATTGGAACTCGCTTTGCTGACTTGGAGAGGCAGCAGATTCAACTGAACCTTGACTTGGAGCTGGCTAGGACAGAGCTCCAAAAGGTCAGAGACGGCACCGCAGGTAAGACGAGTTTGTCGACTGGTCAGTTTTAGGCTTGAGTACCCTTCTGCTATTTTCTGAATCAATCATCCTTTCTTTGCAGAAAAACTGAGAGAAGCTCTGGCGAAGAAGGATTAGGATTTGGCCGCTGCTCGTAAGGAGGCTGATGACAAGACCGCTCTGGCCGAACAGAAGCTGGCTTCGGTCGGCTAGTTGGAAGAAGAGAATACCAGGCTGAAGACCGCTCTGAATGACTCCAACAAGGAGTGCTCGCGCTGGAAGAAGGAGAATCTTGTCCAGGGCGAGAAAATGGAAGGCATTGCTCGCAGGAGGGATGATCTGGAGAGTTATCTGAGAAGTCTTGCCAAGAAGCTGTTCATCAAGCTTGAAGGTGCACATTATGTTCCGACTGACTTTTTTTTTTGAGTCGACTCAGTGTACGAAAATTGACTTATCCTTGGATCGTGAATGCAGAGTTTTGCCAGAACTTTGAAGAGGAGACTGGAAGGATCGAGCCTGGTTTGGATCCAATCAACTCTCCCGTGAAAGATGAAACTGCCATGAATCTGCACCATCTGGAATCTCGCATCGACAGTGCCGTGGACTTCTTGGCTCGACTTTGGCCAGAGGCTGAGCCCCAAAATGATATTGAGTCCCTGATGACTCGACTAAATGAAATCCCCGACCAAGTGTAGGAGTGGAAGAAGTCTGCTGCTCGGTGTGGCGCTGACGTGGCTCTGTCTTTGGTTCGTGTCCACTGCAAGGAGGTGTGACAGGACAAACTGGTAGCAATCAAGGTCGCCAACACCCAGAAGCATGACTTCCGAACCTTTATGGAGACTTTCATCGCTGCAGCCACTTGGATAGCCGACGATGTCGACCTGGATGAGTTCATCGAGCCTGCCAGCCCTCCTCCCGCGGAGTGAACAAACTCTTATGTCCCACCTTAAATTTGCCTCGGAATGCCGAGTGGTTTTTGTAACCGTTAAACTTTTTCGGGCTGCATGTCCGAGTACTTCGATCTGTGATTTGGAACCTTTGGAATTTACCCGAACTTAGTTTACCGTTGAATATCTTTATGAATCTCCTGCTGAGTGAACCCATTCTTCATTCGAGACAACTTTTGCATTCGCAGCGCAGCACCAAAGGAGAGGGAAGCAATCGACCTATGTCTTGTATTTGTGGCGAAGCTCCCCAGGAGAAGGCGGCGGTCGACCCACACCCTGTTACCGCAGAGTGGGATGGAGCGCACATTGTATTTGTGGCGAAGCTCCCCAGGAGAAGGTGGCAGACGACCTGCCCCTCGTCGTCCTTGAGGAATGAGATGTGTTTCGTACTTAGGCGAGTATTGGGCCGCAGCTAAGCCTCCGAGTGGGAGGATTGATTTCCACTCGGTAGGATTTTTTTCAAACTTAGGCGAGTGCCGGACTGCAGCTAAGTCTCTAAGTGAGAGAACTTAGGCGAGTGCTGGACTGCACCTAAGCCCCCGAGTGGGAGGATTGTCTCCACTTGGTAGGATTTTTTCAAACTTAGGCGAGTGCCGGACTGCAGCTAAGTCTTTAACTGAGAGAACTTAGGCGAGTACTGGACTGCAGTTAAGCCCCCGAGTGGGAGGATTGCTCTCTACTCGGTAGGATTTTTTCAAACTTAGGAGAGTGTTGGACTGCAGCTAAGTCTCTAAGTGAGAGAACTTAGGCGACTGCTGGACTGCAGCTAAGCCCCCGAGTGGGAGGATTGCTCTCCACTCGGTAGGATTTTTTCAAACTTAGGCGAGTGCCGGACTGCAGCTAAGTCTCTAAGTGAGAGAAGTTAGGCGAGTACTGGACTGCAGCTAAGCCCCCGAGTGGGAGGATTGCTCTCCACTCGGTAGGATTTTTTCAAACATAGGCGAGTGCCGGACTACAGCTAAGTCTCTAAGTGAGAGAACTTAGGCGAATACTGGACTGCAGCTAAGCACCCGAGTGGGAGGATTGCTCTGCACTCGGTAGGATTTTTTCAAACTTAGGTGAAACGGATCCGCAGCTAAGCCCCCGAGTGGGAGGCTGGCTTGCCACTCGGTAGGAAACTGTTTTTACAAACTTAGGCGAAGCAGATTCGCAGCTAAGCCACCCACTGGGGGATTTCTTACGCAAACAAAAAACAATAATAATCACTTGGAAAATTATAATGCTCTTGTCTTTGATAAATAAACTACAAGAGTTTTTCTTATTACATCTCATCCGAGTGAGACTTTAAGTATAAAAGGGGCGGAGTAGCTCCACATTCCAGGCTCGTGGCTCATCAATCTGGCGATTGACATTGTAGAGGTGGTATGCTCCATTGTGGAGAACTCTGGTGACTATGAAGGGGCCTTCCCAAGTAGGAGCGAGCTTGTGTGGTTTCTGCTGATCCACTCGGAGGACTAAGTCTCCTTCTTGGAAGGCTCGGCTCTTCACGTTTCTGGCATAGAATCGACGCAAGTCTTGTTGATAGATGGTCAATCGAGTCAAGGCCATTTCTCGTTCTTCTTCTAGGAGGTCGACTGCGTCCTGCCGGGCTTGTTCTGCTTCATCTTCTGAGTAGAGCTCGACTCTGGGAGCGTTGTGAAGCAGGTCACTCGGTAAGACTACCTCGGCTCCATAGACCAGAAAGAATGGGGTTCTTCCGGTCGATCGATTCGGGGTTGTCCTCAATCAAAGTGGATTTGAAGAACATATCTGAGTTTATCTCCTCTGGGAGAGACCAACACCACTCCGGCTCCGGAACCATTTATCATCTTGGAACCGTCAAAGAACATGGTCCAATGATCCGAGTGGACCTGAGTCGGCAGTTGCTGTTCAATCCACTCGGCGACGAAATCCGCGATTGCCTGGGACTTGATAGATTTCTGTGCCTCAAACTTGATATCTAGAGGAAGGAGTTCAATCGCCCACTTTGCCACTCGACCAGTTGCGTCCCTGTTATGCAAGATCTCTGACAACGGAGCGTCGCTGACGACTGTAATGGAATGATCAGAGAAGTAATGGGAAACTTTCTTTGTGGTCATATAAATCACATATACGAGCTTCTGATAATGAGGATATCTTTGCTTCGATGGGGTCAAGACGTCAGAAATATAATACACTGGGCGCTGAACTTTGAAGGTTTTCCCTTCTTCTTCCCACTCGACCGTGAGTACCGTACTGACGACTTGTCCTGTGGCTGCAATGTAAAGCAGCAAAGGCTCCTTGCTGATTAGGGCAGCAAGCACCGGCTGGGTGGAGAGCAGAGCTTTGAGTTCTGCGAATGCTGCGTCAGCTTCAGGAGTCCACTCGAACTTGTTAGATTTCTTCATCAATCGGTAAAGAGGTAATGCCTTTTCACCGAGACAAGATATGAATCAACTTAGGGCGGCCAAGCAACCAGTAAGCTTCTGAACATCGTGCACTCACACAGGACTTTTCATTCGGAGTATTGTACCAACTTTTTCTGGATTGGCGTCGATTCCCCGTTCGGAAATGAGAAAACCGAGTAACTTTCCGCCAGGAACCCCGAATGTGCATTTTGATGGATTAAGCTTAATATCAAACCTTCTAAGGTTGGCAAAGGTTTCAGCAAGGTCAGTCAGCAGGTTGGAACCCTTCCGTGACTTGACCAAAATATCATCCATGTACGCCTCCACATTCCGACTGATTTGGGTGAGCAAACACTTCTGAATCATCCTCATGAATGTGGCTCCGGCATTCTTGAGGCCGAATGGCATGGTAATATTACAGAAGCACCCAAATGGAGTGATGAAAGCTGTTTTGATCTCGTTAGGTCCATACAGACGGATCTGATGTTACCCGGAATAGGCGTCTAAAAAAGACAGTCGCTCACATCCTGTAGTCGAGTCGACTATCTGGTCGATGCGGGGAGAGGAAAATGGTCTTTCGGGCAGGCCCGATTGATATGTTTAAAGTCAATGCACATGTGAAGTGACTTGTCCTTCTTGGGGACCATGACAACATTGGCGAGCCACTCGGAGTGGTAGATTTCTCGGATGAACTCTGCCGTTAAGAGCCGAGCTACCTCTTCGCCAATGGCCTTTCTCTTCTGGACGGCAGACCGTCGGAGATGTTCCTTGACAGGTTTTATTTCTGGGAACACCTGGCATGTTAGAAGGCTTCCATGCGAAAATGTCCCAGTTCTCACGGAGGAACTGGATGAGCGCTTCTTCCTATTTGGAGTTGAGTGTTGTCGAGATATGAGTTGGAGCAGCGCCGGGATCGGTCGGGTGCATGTGAGCTGTCTTCGTATCGCCAGTCGACTGGAAAGCTGATTCTGTGGCGGGCTTCTTGGCTCGCAACAAATCACTCGGGTCTGCAGTCTTCTGGTATTCCTGCAACTCCACCACTGCCATCTGAACATCAGCGATCTTTGAACCTTTCTAAAAACATTCTTCCGCTTTTTTCCGACTGCCCGTAATAGTTATCACACCTTTGGGGCCAGGCATCTTCAATTTGAGAAACACATAACATGGTGGGGCCATGAAGCATGCAAAAGCCGGCCTGCCCAAAATAGCGTGGTAGGCACTCTGGAAGTCTACAACTTCAAATGTCAACCTTTCCTTGCGGTAATTCTTGGAATCATCGAAAACCACATCAAGAGCAATCTGGCCGAGTGATTCAGCCTTCTTCCCAGGAATGACTCCATGGAAACTCATGTTGCTGGCACTGAGTCTGGACATTGGAATGCCCATCCCTTTCAACGTCTCAGCATATAATATGTTCAAACCACTGCCACCATCCATCAAGACTTTGGTCAGTCGAGTGCCTTCAACCACTGGGTCGACCACCAGAGCTTGCCTCCCAGGGGTGGCAATATGCATTGGGTGATCGGACTGGTCGAACGTGATGGCAGTCTGAGACCATTTCAAATAACTTGGTGTTGCCGGAGCAACCATATTCACCTCTCGGTTGATGACTTTCAGTCGACTTTTGCTCTCAACATCAGCAAAAATCATCAGGGTGGAATTGACATGGGGGTATCCATCGTCGCTATCTTCTTTGTCCTCAATTTTGTTTGACTCCTTTTCTTTATCTTTGGGCTGCTTGCCCTAGAACTGCTGGATCAAGAGTCGACACTTTCGAGTGGTATGTTTCGAGTAAATGAAATTACCCTCTTCATCTTTCTTTGTGTGGACGAGGCATGGCAAGTCCAACACATCATTTCCGTCTTGGTCTTTAACCTTTTTAGGGTCCCAAGGCCCTTTAGGTTTCCCTTTAAACTTTCCTTGGGTTAAAGCCAAGGCTTCCCCGGGAGCCGCTGGCTCGGCTTTCCGCTTTTGTTTCCGATTGGAATTGCCCCCGGGTTCTTGGGCGACTGACTTGAGTTTGCCACTCCTGAGCCGATCTTCATCTTCACCATTAGCGTACTTGGTGGCAATCTCCATCATCCGATTCAAGGACATATCCCCAGTTCGACCGAATTTCAAATTCAGTTCTCTGTACTTGACGCCTTCCTTGAAGGCACAAACTGCTTGGTGGTCAGGCACATTCTCCACCGAGTGATGTAACGTGATCCACCTCTGGATGTAATCCCTCAAAGTTTCATTTGGATTCTGTACACAAGACCGCAGTTCCATCAGTCCTGCCGGCCGCTTGCACGTACCTTCAAATGTGGTGACGAACACTCAGGAGAGATCCTCCCAAGTGTAAATGCTTCTAGGTGCTAACTGGTTCAGCCACGCTCTGGCAGAGCCCTCCAACATGAGAGGGAGGTGCTTCATGGCCACTTCATCATTGCCGCCGCCGATCTGGACGTCCACTCGGTAATCTTCAAGCCAAGTATCGGGCTTGGACTCGCCAGTGAACTTACTGACTCCAGTCGCCAACCTAAAGTTGGGAGGAATCACAGCGGCCCTGATGGCCCTACTAAAGCATTCTAGCCCCGAAACATGCACTCTGCTGCTGGTAGGTGCATCTCTATCGTGACCTTCTCGGTGAGCCCTGTTCCTGTCGACCAAACCCTGGACGAGAATGGATCTCGCGTCAAAGCCTGGCCCTCTGGGGTCGACTGGAATCCTTCGCCCACCACTATGAGGGCGCCTGTCATCCTGCTGGCGAGGCACATATGACCCGCTCCTCGGGGGAGGCGTGGGCACTCGACGTCGACCATCACGATCGACTCGGTGATCATACTGCTCATGGTTCCCATACTGGTCATGCCGGTCTCCACGTCCCTCACGCCTCAGGGGCGATCTCGGGCTGTGAGCCGACTGGACTGTGTCCGCGGGAATGGATCTGCTGTGAATCCTGTTCAGCGACTGAGAAACAGCGGAATTCTGATCTCCTGCTACCTGGTGTAAAGCTCTGATCTGCAGCAAGCCTCTGCCAGCCTCCGACTGGGAAGGCTGAATTGACTCTGCAATGCGAGCTGCAGCTGCTAAATTCTGAATTGGAGTTCGATATACCTGCGTGGGCGGGAAGAGCTGATGTCGACTGGATTCGGGAAGTTCTTCTCTCTGCAGCGATGTGAGAGGCTAGGGAAGATACTCCTCATGGAGATGCGACGGGTAGCCTCCACCCACGCCTCCGTCGGTACGGGGAAAACCGGGAGGACTGGGTGGTCCATCGACCATCAGAACCTCCGCCGCCGGATCGCTGCTGTCGCACTCGGATGCGGTCTCTGCGGAGCCAGTCGACAGGTCGAACAGGCCGTAGAGGGATTCGTCGGGCTCGATTGCCGCGACCTGGGGGGTGGCCGACTGACGCGCCACCGCGTGCCTCACCCACCGCTGAAGTCTCGACCGACCGGAACACTTGCGCCAGTGGGAAACGGGGAGTGAGGACAACACAGGAGCCGACAGATAGGGGGTCGACAGTTGCCGCAGGAGAACGCCGTGGACGCACGCGCTAAAGTGCGTTGCCCCGCGAGTAGGGAGTGCGTCCACATCCAGCGGAGCCTCCTGGAGTCAAGCAGAGTCGTCGACGATGAACGTGAGCGCGCCGAGACGGATCTCGCGGCCCTCCACCGAAACTCCACCGAAAAGCATGATGATTCGGGTCGGAAAAAGTCGCAACTTATCCAACAAAGCTAAAACACCTGCCCCACGGTGGGCGTCAACTGTCGTGGTTCTAAGTCTGACAGTACTTTACGGGGGTAAGTATAGAGAGGCAAGATCTTAGCTGTGGGGAAGTTGTAAGCACGCAAGGTTTACGAGTTCAGGCCCTTCTCGGAGGAATTAATCGCCTTACGTCTCGGAGCCCGGAGGCGGTCGACTGGATTATATGAATATGGGTTACAGAGGTGCAAACCCTTGTCTCGGAGGAGGGGGTGGCTTATATAGAGCGCGCCAGGAGCACGACCAGCCCACGTTACAAAGGGTTCAATGTACATTAAGGCAGAGCGTTACTGGTAACGCTAGTAATAAAGTGCTATGGTGACCATAAAAGCTACTTAATGACCGACCGTTAGCGTGCGGAGTGACTTCAGGTCCCCTGGCCATCGAGTGGTTGGATCTTGGTCGAGTGATTGTTTCTTGGTCGAGCGTCTTCGATTCTGTCGAGTGGAACACCTCCAAGTCGATTGAAAGGTGGTTTCTTCTAGAGATGTCCTTGGGTAGAGCAGTTAGGACAGGCCCATGACCCTACCCTAGGTACATAGCTTCATCACCGGCCGCCGAACAAAAATGCACAGAAGGGTTTTCCCCCACAAGTGCAGAAGGTGAACATGATATACGCCACCCACGTCCCCAAAAGGGAGCAGAAGGGCGCATTAAGGGACGTATACGTGGTAGAGCCAGCCGCCCCAAAGTTCAACCCATGGTCCTCCTGCCCGATCACCTTTGATCGAAGAGACCATCCCACTAGCATCCGTCATGGCGGATTCACCGCATTGGTTCTCGACCCAATCATTGACGGATTTCATCTCACTAGAGTCCTTATGGACGGCGGCAGTAGCCTGAACCTGCTTTACCAGGATACAGTGCGGAAAATGGGCATAGATCCCTCGAGGATTAAGCCCACCAAAACGACCTTTAAAGGCGTAATACCAGGTGTAGAGGCCAGCTGCACAGGCTCGGTCACACTTGAAGTGGTCTTCGGATCTCTGGATAATTTCCGAAGCGAGGAGTTAATCTTCGACATAGTCCCGTTCCGCAGTGGTTATCACACACTGCTCGGGCGAACCACATTCGCCAAGTTCAATGCGGTCCCGCACTACGCATACCTTAAGATCAACATGCCAAGCCCTCGAGGAGTAATTACGGTCAATGGAAACACCGATGCTCCCTCTGAACGGAGGAGCACATGGCGGCCCTTGCAGCGGAAGTACAAAGCAGCCTCTCCAGGCAGTTCTCCAGTCTGGCGATTAAACGTCCGAACACAATCAAGCGCGCCCGGAGTAACCCACAACAAGACCGCCTGGCATGTTCCGAGCAGGTGTAGCAATGCGGCTCCAACCCCAACCCCCGCAAAAAGGCGACGCCAGTACTTAGTGTCCATAACTATGCTCTAGAAATACCATGGGCATAGGGGGAGGGGCACCATCATGGCACGCCCAAAACACGGCTTAAACCGCACCAGGGGCTGCCGATTTTTTTTACTTTTCTCTTACTTCCAGGAATCTACTCTACGGAAGGCTTGTTCGGCAGTTTAATTACCGCACAAATGATGCAAGAACCAGGGAAGCAGACAAGCCATGCCGCATTACGGAAATCACAGGTGGTCTCTACCACGAGCAGTATACCTGTTTTGCATACTATTCCGCAACTTGCCCCTGGAGCAGACATGTTAAATAGTCCAACTTTTCATTTATCGCATTACTTGTATCGTTCTGCTTTGATCACAGCTATTTTAATGAACAATGCATAGCTTTTGTCTATTTTTTGCATTACCTTTTTTTATATATATATGTTCCTTAATGACATGTTGCACCCATACACTTTGGTACGGCCAAAATACGCCAGGGCTTCAGTACCCCTCAACACGGTGTAAGAAGTCCAAACACTTAAACAAGTGCGGCACCCCGAACTTATAGCATTATATGCATCGGCTCCGAATCATGTCTTGGGTCAATAGTTGGGTTTGCCCGGCTCCTATGTTTTGGTGCCTTACGTTCCGCTATATCGGCTAAGGTAGCACTAGGAGAACCACTGCGATTGTGCCCCAGTTAAGCTGGGTCGAGCACCTCAGTGGAGAAAGCTAAAACTGACCGTCATGATGAGGCGAGAGCTGGTCGCTGTTCGAGAGGTCTTTTCGAGTCCTTAAAGACTTATGCCGCTTATGGCGAGGAGTCTGCTCTGTCCGGCCAAGGCGTGGATAGCGCTTCGAACTCGGTCTTCTGAATACTAGGGGCTTCGCCGAAATTTAAAATTGTAGAATTCTATGGCTAAGTGAGAGTTTTCACGCATCATAGTCCGATTGCCTCGTTCGTTGGGCTGAGCGCCTCCCTCGAAGGACCCAAATATGGGAAAAAGAGCGCCCATGTTTATCCCCGAACACCCCAGCACTAGCGGCAAGGGGGCAGAAGCCGACGAATCGCCATCTCTCAGTATTGATAAACAGCCGCACAGAAGGTAATATTTTAAATTCAAGTAGCATTGCTTAGCGCATATGAACAAGTTTTCAGCGCACAGGATAACACGAGCGGGTTTTACTCAAAAAATACATCCTTGGTACATTCATGCGCAACAAGGCGGGCACCCTTTAGAACATCCTTATAATAATTCTCGGGCTTGCGATGCTCCTTCCCCGGCGATGGCCCGTCCTTCACAAGCTTCTCCGCATCCAGCTTGCCCAGTGCACCTTAGCACGTGCAAGGGCCCTACGGGCACCTTCAATGCAGACGGAGCGCTTGATGTCTTCAAGCCTCGGACATGCCTCCACCAGCCGCCGCACCAGCCCGAAATAGCTCCCAGGTAGAGCCTCTCCAGGCCACAGCCGAACTAAGAGGTCCTTCATGGCCTGTTCGGCCGCCTTGTGGAGCTCGACCAGTTGCTTCAGCTGGTCGCTCAGGGGCACGGTGTGTCCGGCCTCAGCGTACTGAGACCAGAACACCTTCTCCATCGAGCTTCCCTCCTCGTCTCAATAGAATGCGGCGGCATCGGATACACTCCAGGGAAGATCTGCGAACGCTCCTGGAGAGCTCCGGATTCGGGTAAGTAACAGGTAACTCACATTTATGTGTTTGCTTTGCATAAAGAATGCCTTACCCACCGCAATCTTCTTCGACTCATCCAACTCCTGGAGGGTCTTCTGGGATTCGGCCTTGGTAGATTTGGCATTTTCAGTAGCCACCGCAAGCTCAGACGCTTGCGCCTTCGAGTCACGCTCCAAACTCTCATGTTTTTCCATCAGAGCCTGAAGCTCTTGCCGCACCTTGCCAACCTCAGCCTCATACCTCTCCCGCTCGGTGCGCCCCACGGCCGCACTCTTCTCGGCCTCGAGCAGCGATTGCTTAAGGTTCGCCACCTCAGACGTGGCCCCTACAATAGCCATGTCAATCATGTCATTTTTTGCAATTGCACCTTTTTTATATACTTATTCAAACAGGGTATTTCTTACCTTCCTTCTCCTCGAGCTGCTTCTTGGCACGCCCGAGCTCTTGCTCAGACTTCTCGAGGCTCTGCTTCAGCACGTCCACTTCCGCAGTTAGTGCGGCGGACGCTAGCAGAGAAGCCTGCATACACATATGGACTCCTTTTGTTAGACTCCTGCGAATTCTTTGATCCTCTAATCGGTTTTTCTTCCCGAACGCCCAACAGAGCATCAGGGGCTACTGTCTATGCGGTAACATTATTTGAACATTCTTTACTTACCTCAAAGCCTGTTAAAAGGCTTGTACAAGCTTCAGTTAGTCCTCTTTTGGCGGACTAAACCTTCTGGATCACCGCACTCATAATAGTGCGGTGCCCCTCGTCAATGGAGGCACATTGAAGCGCCTCCAACATATTGTCCGGCGCCTCCGGTTGGACGGAGGTCACCGGCATGGTAGGCTTGCTCCTCTTGGAAGGAGGTCGCCCGCAGGACTCTGGACCCCTTGAAGATTCCGAAGCTGTGTCCGGCCTTAAGCCGGACATGGAGCCCTGGGGGGTTTCCTCCCCTTTACTCCTGGAGTCCGGGAGGTCGCCTTGCGGCGCCTCCAGGACCACCTCCTCCCTGCTTTGAACCTGTTGGGACAACACTTCGGTGTAGCTCGTAAGGCATGGGGAGGAAGCCGTCGGAAGCGAGTTCACCTCCGACGAGTCCAGTGAGCCGCTCGACGACGCGTCGAGTCGGTCTTTGGGTGGGCTGCATAAACACATTCAACATAAGGGAAAGCTGTGCAATAAACAAATACTATGAGTCACTCCGGTATCCGGATACTTACGATTTCGCCAGGGGCTTGGCCCTGGGCTGCCACTCCTCTTCGTCGTCGTCAGTGTCGGTGGAGCAGTCCGGAGGAAGGGTTTTCCCCTTCTTGCACCCTCCGGCCTCCTCAGAGAGGGCGGCCTTCCTTTTTTTCTCTCCTCCCGCTTGAGGGGGAGAGGTCTCTTCTTCTTCCTCCACGTCTTCATGAGAGGAAGGTGCTTCAGGACCGTCGGATGACGAGTCTGACACCTCCTGGCGCCGGGCACTCTTTCGAGTCCCCGTGGCCCTTTTCGTGGCCTTCTTCTCCGGCACCACATAGGGCGCCAGAACCAGCAGCTTCACCAAGCGAGCATCCGCTGGGCCTTCGGGCAGAGGAGCCGGACAGTTGATCTGTCCGGACGTCGCCACCCAATCCTATCAAAGATAAGGGAACTTAGATCCCGCATAGAGTCAAACTATGAAAAACTGATACCCTATAAAAGGACAAAAACGGCTTACTGCATGAGCGTGATGTTGAGTACTAAATCCGTGATCCTCGGCAGCGGATGCGGGAGCCTCGACGCCCTTTAAAAGCATCCTCCAGGCATCTTCGGACGTCGTGTCAAAGAGCCTGTTTAGAGTTTGATGTTGCGCCGGGTCGAACTCCCACAGGTTGAAGGCCCGTCATTGACACGGGAGGATCAGGCGGATGAGCATAACCTGGACTACGTTGACAAGCTTGAGCTTCTTGTCCACCAGGGTTTTGATGCATGTTTGGAGTCCTGTCAGCTCTCCTTTTTTACCCCACGATAGGCCGGTCTCCTTCCAGGAGGTGAGCCATGTAGGGGGTCCGGACCGAAACTCGGGGGCTGCGACCCATTCGGGGTCACACGGCTCGGTGATGTAAAACCACCCCGATTGCCACCCCTTCAGGGTCTCCACAAAGGAGCCCTCGAGCCACAGGACGTTGTCCATCTTGCCAACCATGGCACCGCCGCAATCCGCCTGGCTGCCGCGCACCACCTTCGGCTTGATGTTGAATGTCTTTTGCCATAAGCCGAAATGAGGGCGGAGGAAAGCCTCGCACATGACGATAAACGCCGAGATGTTGAGGACGAAGTTCGGGGCGAGGTCGTGGAAATCCAGGCCATAGTAGAACATGAGCCCCCGGACAAATGGATGCAGAGGGAAGCCCAGTCCGCGGAGGAAATGGGGGAGAAATACCACCCTCTCATGGGGCCTAGGAGTGGGGATGAGCTGCCCCTTCTCGGGGAGTTGGTGCGCGATGTCGCTGGCCAGGTATCCGGCCTTCCTCAGCTTTTTTATGTGTCCCTCCGTGACGGAGGAGACCATCCACTTGCCTCCCGCTCCAGACATGGCTGGAGAAGGTCGAGGTGGTAGTGCGGACGTGGGCGCTGGAGCTCGAGTGTGCAAGAATGGATAGGCAGAGGAGGAAGAAGGCGTGGGTGAAAAGGTGGATCCTTATCCCCTTGTATGGGTGGACGCGGTTATGTGTCCCCACCAGCCTGGTAAAACTTGCTTATCTCCAAGCGCCGTAATCAAAGGCACGGTTGGGTTACCCACACCCGTATTGATGAGAATCCCAGAATAAAGGGACACGATCTCTGCTTTGACAAGACGTGCCAAGGAAACTGCCTCGCATAACGCGCTGAGGTGGGATAATGAAACGATTTGGATAAAGGCTTGGCCGTGGCGTGTCCCACCATGGAATACGTCAGCAGATGAGATTTGTGTTAATATTATTATTCTCTCTATGGCAATATGTGGAAACTTATTTTGCAGAGCCAGACACTATCTTTGTGTTCAAAGATCTTCTATGAAGTATTTGGAGGAGGAACCCACCTTGCAATGCCGAAGACAATTTGCGCGCCGGACTCGTCGTCATTGAAGCCTGGTTCTGGAGCTACTAAGGGAGTCCTGGATTAGGGGATGTTCGGATAGCCGGACAATACCTTCAAGCCGGACTCCTGGACTATGAAGATACAAGATTGAAGACTCCGTCCCGTGTCCGGAAGGGACTTTCCTTGGCGTGGAAGGCAAGCTTGGCGATATGGATGTTCAGATCTCCTACCATTGTAACCGACTCTATGTAACCCTAACCCTATCCGGTGTCTATATAAACCGGAGGGTTTTAGTCCGTAGGGCAACATACACATCAACAATCATACCATAGGCTAGCTTCTAGGGTTTAGCCTCTCTGATCTCGTGGTAGATCAACTCTTGTACTACCCATATCATCAATATTAATCAAGCAGGACGTAGGGGTTTACCTCCATCGAGAGGGCCCGAACCTGGGTAAAACTTCGTGTCCCCTGCCTCCTGTTACCATCTGGCCTAGACGAACAGTTCGGGACCCCCTACCCAAGATCCGCCGGTTTTGACACCGACACCAGGCCTTAACTAAACTATATTAGGTTTAGTTTAATTTTAATTAACCCTGTTAGTTAACTGTGTCACTGACGTGTGGACCCCACATGTCAGGTTTGACCTGGACCGAGCCATTGACCTGCTGACGTCACTGTGAGGTCATGCTGACGCAATATTTCCTTTCTGGAATTTAAATAAATCTTAAATGTTTTATTACTTTCAGAAATTACCCCCAAACTTCTAAAAATCCTAGAAATTCAACCGTAACTCCAAATGAAAAGTTTTATATAAGAAAAATTATCAGAAAAATTCAAGGAATCCATCTGTACCATTTTCATGCATGTTTGAACAATGTTTGTCCTCTATTTTAGACAAAAAAAATAAAGGGCATTTAAATAATCATATATGGAGTTGGAATTTGAATCATGTATTCAAACCAACTTCATTTAAATCATAACTAGATGCATCAGCTCAAATCACAGCATATTGCCATGTCATGATCATGCATCATATTGTCGCATATGCATTGATTGTATTCTTCTCTATTGCTGGTGTTTGTCCGCCTTCAGTAGACGATGTTCCGACAATGTGATCGATGACACCGATGAAGAACTATACTATCTTCAAATGTGCCAGGCAAGCAAAACCCCCTTGATCATTCCGATACAATCCCACTCTCTCACTCCCGCTCTCTTTTACTGCATTAGGACAACAACGATTCATCTTTTACTTGGTGCGGTAGTTGAACCCCTTATCCTCTGCATGACCTGTCATTGCCACAGTAAATAGATGGAACCCACTAGCATGAGTAGGAGTTGTTTGAGCCCTGATGTGCCTACTCATTCATGCTTGTTTGTGATGCCTGCTATTGCATAGAGTCGTGTCAGGTCTGGTTCATCGGGGATGAATCGGAGGTGTGTAAATAGGACCTACGGTGTGTGAGCTAAGTGTGTGAAAACGATTTGGTAAAGGTAGCGGTCAGAGGCCATCTAGGAGTACATGGTGGGTTGTCTCACTGAAACCGTCCTCAGGAACTGAGTTCTGTATTTTTGATCCATGAAACAGCTACTACCACACATTGGGCCCTGAAATATGACCCCGCTCGACTTATTGACCCCTCTCGTCCTCTGTCCAGGAGTTGCAACAAGTTTCTGGTGTTTGTAGGTTATGTGTTGGCGGCCGTGCGTAGCGCTGACCCTAGGGGTGGGCTATGATGCGGCAGATACACTGTGGCCGGGTATGCCGGGCGCCCGTTTGGTGTCTCGGGACCCTGTACACATCGTTTGGGCTGTTGAGGACACCCCGTCTGGATTTCCTTGCGGATGGAACCTGAATAGGCGATAAACTTGGACTAGAGACTTGTGTGGTTAGTCAGGTCGTGGTCTACACCCACGTCGGCTTTCGCTTGAAGTCTGCCGAGCACATGTCGTGTGCAGACGCTAAGTTGTGAAAACATGTGTGATGAAGTACACCCCTGCAGGGTTATAAATGATCTATTCGAATAGCCGTGTCTGCGGTAAAGGACTTCTGGGTTGCCTATAACAGTTCATAGACAAGTGAAAGTGGATACTCTAAAACTCGCAAGATAACTGTGAGTGCTATGGATGGCCTTCTCGTAGGGAGACGGGAGCGGATCCATAGTGGTGTATTGAATGGTGAATATGTGGACTCGTGTGCGCCACCTCAAAAGAGTTACTTGCAGTCGTAGTTTAAGATAGCCACCGAGTCAAATCTGGCTTGCTGCAGTTAAACTCCACCACCCCCCTGTTGATACCGATTCATATGTAGCTAGTTCTGATGTAAGTCTTGCTGAGTACTTTTGTACTCACGTTTGCTTAATTTATGTTTTGCAGAGAGACTTCAGTCTCGCAAGTAGTTTCGCGTGGACTTCGATGTTTAGCTTGATACCTCAGCTACGATCTTGTGCCCTCAGCAGGATCTGGTAGATAGTCAGGCTTCTCAGCCCTTTTCATTTGTAGATGTCTGTACTCATACATGTTAAGCTTCCGCATGTGCTTTGATTTGTATGCTATGATTGTTGGGTCATGGGACCCATGTTTGTAATATCTCGCTCCTCGGAGCCTAATGAATAAATACTTGAGTTCTAGAGTAATGTTGTGATGCCATGTTGTATTTACACATATCGAGTATATTGTGTGTATGATTGAAATGCTTGGTATGTGTGGGATCCGACAATCTAGTTGTTTATCCTTGGCAGCCTCTCTTATGGGGAAATGTAGTCTAGTGCTTCCATGAGCCATAGTAGTCCGCTACAGCCCGGTTCACCAGAGTCCTGTTAGCCCAGCACTACTGCTCAGGACACTTGACTGGCCGGCATGTGTTTCACTTTGTTCCTGTGTTTGTCCCTTCGGGGAAATGTCACGCGGTGACATCCGGAGTCCTCCCTAGCCTGCTACAGCCCGGGTTCCCGGAGTACTGTTAGCCCGGCGCTACAGCCCGGACTCACACGCTGCTGACCGACATGCTCGATGTGATTCATGTATGCCTGTCCCCATAGGTTGGTGCCGCTCTGGGTTCACGACTAGCCATGTCGGCCCGGGTTCTCTGTCATATGGATGCTAGCAACCGTATCATATACATGAGCCGAAAGGCGCAAACGGTCCCAGTCCATGGTAAGGCGACACCCGTGGGGATACCGTGCGTGAGGCCGCAAAGTGATATGAGGTGTTACCGGCTAGATCGATGTGACTTGGAATCGGGGTCCTGACAATAAAAGCCTTACCCGCCGCAATTTTCTCGGCCTCTTGGATCTGCTATCTTTATCCGCTATCTTGCACTCCAAGGACTCGTATTTCTTCACGGCGTCCTAGAGTTCTTGCTAGATCTCCCCGACCCTGGTCGTGTGCTTTTCGCGGACGGATTGTTCTTCCGCCGCTCTCTCCTGGGCTTTTGACAGCATGGCCTTGATGGTCTCCACCTCGGTCGCAGCTCCTACGACATATCATGATACTGTGATCAACATGCAACAATTCATATCTTTCTAGATTTGAATAGGCCATTGCATAACTTGCTTGTCCTCTAGCTGCTTTTTTACATGGCCGAGCTGTTCCTCAGTCCGCTCTAGACTCTGCTTCAGTCCGGAGACTTCGGCAGCGTGGGAGGTGATACGTCCATTTTGCATCATGCTTTTATATCGATATTTATTGCATTATGGGCTGTTATTACACATTATGTCAGAATACTAATGCCTATTCTCTCTTATTTTACAAGGTTTACATGAAGAGGGAGAATGCCGACAGTGGAATTCTGGGCTGGAAAATGAGCAAATATTAGAGACCTATTGTGCACAACTCCAAAAGTCCTGAAACTTCACGGGAGCATGTTTCAGAATATATAAAAAATATTGGGCAAAGAAAGAACCAAAGGGGGGCCACCCAGCATCCACGAGGGTGGGGGGGCGCCCCCTGCCTTGTGGGCCCCCTTGCAGACCTGTGGTGACCATCTTCTGCTATATGAGGTCTTTCGTCCGAGAAAAATTAGTAAGAAAGCTTTCGGGATGAAACTCAGCTGCCACGAGGCGGAACCTTGGCGGAACCAATCTAGGGCTCCGGCGGAGCTTTTTTGTCGGGGAAACTTCCTTCCGGGAGGGGGAAAGCATCACCGTCGTCATCACCATCGATCCTCCCATCGGGAGGGGGTCAGTCTCCATCAACATCTTCACCAGCACCATCTCATCCCAAACCCTAGTTCATCTCTAGTATCCAATCTTTGTCCCAAAACCTCAGATTGGTACCTGTGGGTTGCTAGTAGTGTTGATTACTCGTAGTTGATGCTAGTTGGTTTATTTGGTGAAAGATCATATGTTCATATCCTTTATACATGTTAATACCCCTCTGATTATGAACATGAATATGATTTGTGAGTAGTTACGTTTCTTCCCGAGGACATGGGAGAAGTCTTGCTATAAGTACTCATGTAAATTTGGTATTCGTTCGATATTTTGAGGAGATGTATGTTGTCTTTCCTCTAGTGGTGTTATGTGAACGTCGACTACATGACACTTCACTATTGTTTGGGCCTAGAGGAAGGCATTGGGAAGTAATAAGTAGATGATGGGTTGCTAGAGTGACAGAAGCTTAAACCCTAGTTTATGCATTGCTTTGTAAGGGGCTGATTTGGATCCACATGTTTCATGCTATGGTTAGGTTTACCTTAATACTTCTTTTGTAGTTGCGGATCTTTGCAAGAGGGGTTAATCATAAGTGGGATTCTTGTGCAAGGAAGGGAAGTACCCAAGCACCGGTCCACCCACATATCAAATTGTCAAAGTACCGAACGTGAATCATATGAACGTGATGAAAACTAGCTTGACGATAATTCCCATGGGTCCTCGGGAGCGCTTTCCTTTATATAAGAGTTTGTCTAGGCTTGTCCTTTGCTACAAAAAGGATTGGGCCGTCTTGCTGCACCTTATTTACTTCTATTACTTATTACCCGTTAAAAATTACCTTATCACAAAACTACCAGTTCTGATAATTTCAGTGCTGGCAGAGAATACCTTACTGAAAATTGCTTATCATTTCCTTCTTCTCCTCGTTGGGTTAGACACTCTTACTTATTGAAAGGACTATGATAGATCCCTATACTTGTGGGCCATCAAGACTCTTTTCTGGCGCCGTTGCCGTGGAGTGAAGCGCCTTTGGTAGGTGGAATTTGGTAAGGAAAAATTTATATAGTGTGCTGAAATTTACTGTCACTTGTTACTATGGAGCATAATCCTTTGAGGGGCTTGTTCGCGGTATCTTCACCCCTACCAGTAGAGCAAAGAGTTTCTCCTCAACCTATTGAACCTACTGAAAATGTTTACTTTGAAATTCCTTCGGGTATGATAGATAAACTGCTAGCTAATCCTTTCACAGGTGATGGAACATTACATCCCGATTTGCACCTAATATATGTGGATGAAGTTTGTGGATTATTTAAGCTTGCAGGTATGCCCGAGGATGTTATCAAGAAGAAGGTCTTCCCTTTATCTTTGAAGGGAAAGGCATTGACATGGTTTAGGCTATGTGATGATATGGGATCATGGAACTACAACCGATTGAAATTGGAATTTCATCGGAAGTTTTATCCTATGCATCTTGTTCATCATGATCATAATTATATATATAATTTTTGGCCTCGCGAAGGAGAAAGCATCGCTCAAGCTTGGGGGAGGCTTAAGTCAAAGTTATATTCATGCCCCAATAATGAGCTCTCAAGAGAAATTATTATTCAAAAAATTTATGCTCGGGTTTCTCTCAACAATCGCTCCATGCTCGATACTTCTTGTACTAGTTCTCTTATGATGAAGACTAATGAATTCAAATGGGATTTATTGGAAAGAGTTAAATGCAACTCTAAAGATTGGGATCTCGACGAAGGTAAGGAGTCAGGTATAACACCTAAGTTTGAATGTGTTAAATCTTTTATGGATACCGATGTCTTCCGTGAATTTAGCACTAAATATGGACTTGACTCTGAGATAGTAGCTTCTTTCTGTGAATCCTTTGCTACTCATGTTGATCTCCCTATGGAGAAGTTGTTTAAATATAATCCTCCCATTGAAGTAAAAGTAGTTGAACCTATTGAAGTTGAAGAAAAGACTATCACTTACAATGTTGATCCTATTGTTTGTACCGCTTATATTGAGAAACCACCTTTCCCTGTTAGAATAAAGGATCATGCTAAAGCTTCAACTGTGGTTCGTAAGAGTAATACTAGAACACCTACACCCCCTGAGCAAATTAAAGTCAAATCTAGTATTGCTATGGTCAAAGATCTCTTGGCCGATAATATTGATGGGCATGTTATTTATTTCTGTGATGAAGATGCTAGAATTTCTAAACCCGATACTAAGCGTAAACATAGACCTGTTGTTGGCCTGACTGTTATTTCTGTTAAAATAGGAGATCATTGCTATCATGGCTTATGTGATACGGGTGCTAGTGAAAGTGCAATACCTCATTCCTTATACAAAGAAATTATGCATGACATGGCACCTGCTGAGATAGAACAAAATTGATGCTACACTTAAGCTTTCAATAGAGACACTATTTCACCAGTTGGGATTGTTAGAGATGTATAAGTCTTGTGTGGGAAAGTTAAATACCCTGTTGGTTTTCTTGTTCTTGGTTCCCCATAGGATGACTTTTGCCCCATTATATTTGGTAGACTGCAAAAAGGATGTTGTTACTATTGGTTTGGGGGATAAGTCTCATGAGTTTAATTTTGCTAAATTTAGTAGACAACCCCATGATAAAGAATTTCCTAGTAAATATGAAATTGTTGGTCTTGCTTCTATTGCAGTTCCTCCTAATGATCCTTTAGAACCATATTTGCTAAACCATGAAAATGATATGTTATGAATGAAAGAAGGGAAATAGATGAAGTATTCTTTAAACAGGGACTTATTTTGAAACACAACTTGCTTGTTCAAATCCTAGGGGATCCTCCTCCACCCAAGGGTGACCCCGTGTTTGAGCTTAAAACTTTACCAGATACTCTTAAATATGCTTATCTTGAGGAGAAAAAGATATATCCTTTTATTATTAGTGCTAACCTTTCAGAGCATGAAGAAAAGAAATTATCGAAAACTCTGAAGAAGCATCGTGCTGCTATTGGATATACTCTTGATGATCTTAAGGGCATTAGTCCCATTCTATGCCAACACAAAATAAAATTGGAGAAAGACGCTAAACCGGTTGTTGATCACCAATGACGGTTAAATCCTAAGGTGAAAGAAGTGGTAAGGAAAGAAATACTAAAGCTTCTGGAGGCAGGCATAATCTATCCCGTTGCTGATAGTCAGTGGGTAAGTCCTGTCCATTGTGTCCCTAAGAAGGGAGGTATTACTGTTGTTCCTAATGATAAAGATGAATTGATCCCACAAAGAATTGTTATAGGTTATAGAATGGTAATTGATTTCCGCAAACTTAATAAAGCTACTAAAGAGGATCATTACCCTTTACCCTTTATTGATCAAATGCTAGAAAGATTGTCCAAACATACACATTTTTGCTTTCTACATGGTTATTTTGGCTTCTCTCAAATACATGTGTCAAAAGAGGATCAAGAAAAGACCACATTTACTTTCCCTTTCGGTACCTTTGCTTATAGACGTATGCCTTTTGGTTTATGCAATGCACCTGCTACCTTTCAAAGATGTATGACTGCTATATTCTCTAACTTTTGTGAAAAGATTGTTGAGGTTTTCGTGGATGATTTTTCCGTAGATGGAACTTCTTTTGATGATTTCTTAAGCAACCTTGATTGAGTTTTGTAGAGATGTGAAGAAACTAATCTTGTCTTGAATTCAGAGAAGTGTCACTTTATGGTTAATGAAGGTATTGTATTGGGGCATAAAATTTCTGAAATAGGTATTGAAGTTGATAAAGCTAAAGTTGATGCTATTGAAAATATGTCGTGTCCTAAGGACATCAATGGTATCAGAAGTTTCCTTATTCATGTCGGTTTTTATAGGAGGTTCATTAAAGACTTCTCAAAAATTTCTAGGCCTCTGACTAATCTCGTACAAAAAGATGTTCCTTTTATCTTTGATGATGATTGTGTAGAAGCATTTGAAATACTTAAGAAAGCTTTGATTTCTGCACCTATTGTTCAGCCTCATGATTGGAATTTACCCGTTGAAATTATGTGTGATGCTAGTGATTATGCTGTAGGTGCTGTTTTATGATAAAGAGTTGATAAGAAATTATATGTTATTCAATATGGTAGTAAAACTCTAAACAGTGCCCAGAGAAATGATGCTAGTACTGAAAAAGAATTTTTAGCAGTTGTATTTGCTTGTGATAAGTTCCGACCTAATATCGATTATTCTAAAGTAACTGTTCACACTGATCATGCTGCTATTAAATATCTTCTGGAAAAGAAAGATGCTAAACCTAGACTTATTAGATGGGTTCTCTTGCTACAAGAATTTGATTTGCATATTATTGATAGAAAGGGAGCTGAAAACCCCGTTGCAAACAACTTGTCTAGGATAGAGAATGTTCTTGATGACCCACTACCTATTGATGATAGTGAAGGAAATATGCCCTAGAGGCAATAATAAAGTTATTATTTATTTCCTTATATCATGATAAATGTTTATTATTCATGCTAGAATTGTATTAACCAGAAACTTAGTACATGTGTGAATACATAGACAAACAGAGTGTCACTAGTATGCCTCTACTTGACCAGCTCGTTGAATCAAAGATGGTTAAGTTTCCTAGCCATAGACACGAGTTGTCATTTTATTAATGGGATCACATCATTGGAGAATGATATGATTGACTTGACTCATTCCATTAGCTTAGCATTCGATCGTTTAGTATATTGATATTGCTTTCTTCATGACTTATACATGTTCCTATGACTATGAGATTATCCAACTCCCGAATACCGGAGGAACACTTTGTGTGCTACCAAATGTCACAACGTAACTGGGTGATTATAAAGGTGCTCTACAGGTGTCTCCAATGGTACTTGTTGAGTTGGCATAGATCGAGATTAGGATTTGTCACTCCGATTGTCGGAGAGGTATCTCTGGGCCCTCTCGGTAATGCACATCAGTATAAGCCTTGCAAGAAATGCAACTAATGAGTTGCGGGATGATGTATTACGGAATGAGTAAAGAGACTTGTCGGTAATGAGATTGAACTAGGTATTGAGATACCGACGATCGAATCTCGGGCAAGTAACATACCGATGACAAAGGGAACAACGTATGTTGTTATGCGGTTTGACCGATAAAGATCTTCGTAGAATATCTAGGAGCCAATATGAGCATCCAGGTTCCTCTATTGGTTATTGGCCGGAGAAGAGTCTCGGTCATGTCTACATAGTTCTTGAACCCGTAGGGTCCGCATGCTTAAAGTTCGGTGACGATCGGTATTAAGAGTTTATATGTTTTGATGTACCGAAGGTAGTTCGAAGTCCCAGATGACATCGGGGACATGACGAGGAGTCTCAAAATGGTCGAGATGTAAAGATCAATATATTGGACTACTATATTTGGACATCGGAAAGGTTCCGAGTGATTCAGGTATTTTTTAGAGTACCGGAGAGTTACAGGAATTCGCCGGGAGTATCTGGGCTTTATTGGGGTTTCAAGGAAAGAAAGAGGGGACATTGCGTGCCCTCCCAAGGCCTAGTCCGAATTGGACTAGGGGGAGGGGCGGCACCCCCTCCTTCCTTCTCTTCTCTTTTCCCTTTCCTTCCCTCCTACTCCTACTACATGGAAGGGGGGGGGATCCTACTCCCGGTGGGAGTAGGACTCCCCAGGGTGCGCTGTAGTAGAGGGCCGGCCCTTCCCCTCCTCCACTCCTTTATATACGGGGAAGGGGGCATCCCACGGAGACACACAAGTTGATCATTGATCTTTTAGCCGTGTGCGGTGCCCCCTCCACCATAATCCACCTCGGTCATATCGTAGCAGTGCTTAGGAGAAGCCCTCCGTCAGTAGCATGACCATCACCATCATCATGTCGTCGTGCTGACGGAACTCTCCCTCGAAGCACTATTGGATTGGAGTTCGAGGGACGTCACCAAGCTGAACGTGTGCTGAACTCGGAGGTGCCGTATGTTCGGTACTTGATCGGTCGGATCGTGAAGACGTACGACCACATCAATCACGTTCTCAAAACGCTTCCGCTTATAGTCTACGAGGGTACGTAGACGATACTCTCCCCTCCCGTTGATTTGCATCACCATGATCTTGCGTGTGCGTAGGAAATTTTTGAAATTACTACGTTCCTCTCACATCCCTAGCTTCTGGTGTTCCCTAATGTTTGCATCTTGCTTGCATCATGTTTAAATTTCTGAAACTTGAATTGAGGATTGTTGAAACCTCAGAAATCTGATTAAAAGAAGGACAAGCACCCTTTAAATAGCATTCTGTGAATCCAAAATGCCCTAAAAATAGTTTTGTAAATTTTGGAAAGAGTTATATATCAAACCAAAATTCTGGAACATTTTTAAGGAATTATTTGGTCTCTGAATTTAAATCAATAATCTATTTGAATTTGGGGATATATTCATAATATATAATGAATATATTTTGAAATGCTTTGAAATGTTTTATGTACTTTTGGAATAGTCCAGAGAGGTAGCATAAAATATCTCAGAGTGTTTTGGCACTGTTTTGAATTCATTTTGAATTTTGAATCAGTGGCAAAATGTATAAATAAAAACAAAAACAAAACAGAGATAAAATTAGAAAAGGCAGAGGACATACCAGGTCCTTACCTGGCGCCCACCTCGTGGCCCAACACTGTAGCTGAGGCCCAGTCCAGCAGGCAGCCGACACGCCAGTAGTCTCCCTCCTCCCGCCAGTCGGACGGGGCGCGTGCCCGGCGCGCGCGCGTTCGGCGCGACACGCAGCACCCTGCCTGGCTGCCCCATCGTCGCCCTGGACGCCTCCCGTGACGCCACGCAGCCCTCTCGACCCCCCTCTCACTCTCCCCCATCCTCGTCCCCTCCTCTGCCCTGCTCCTCTCACCACTGAACGGAGCCATCGCCATTGTCACCGTTCGTCATGGCCACCGACCTCCCCACGGCCAGCCATCCCGACCACGAGCTCCGCCTCGCTGCCACGCACCTCTACGCCGAACCACATGACCCCGTACTCCCTGAAGCCTCGTCATCGAGCTCATCTTCTCTGCACGGCCACCGGAGATCGCCATCGTCGCCCCATCGCCTCCAAGCCTCCCCCGAGCCACTGAGCCGCTCGTCTGATTCGCTGTGAGCTTCTCCTTCGTTCGCCTCTCTCCCCTTGCTCGATTGAGCCACCTAGTCATCGTACCCACCGGACCCGAGAACTCACCGCTGCCGGCCATGGCGCCGCCGTAGCTAGAGCGCATCCACGACGCATCCGAGCCCACCCCCGTGCTCAGCGAGTCCGCAGGACTCCGTTTCCGAGCGTGTCGTAGCTCCGGCCGCCGCCCGAGTGGTCGCCGCCGTCGACCCTAGCCTCCCTGCGCCCAGCCGCGTACATCCCTAGATGCGGGCGAGCGAGGGCTCCCTTCTGGTGCCCTCAGCGCACCCAACCGCTGCCCCTAGCGCCACCCCGGCGAGCCGCCGCCGCACCGGATGGTCGCTGGCGGTTAACTCTGGCTGTGCCGACGTGGCACAGCCATTAGCGGCTAATCCCTCCACTAACCAACCCCCCTAGGCCACTGACTCATGGGCCCCACGCCCTAGTTAACATAGATTACATTTTCTGTTTAGTTTTAACTAACCTCAGTGGGCCCATGTGTCAGCTTTGACCAAGCTGACGTGGATGTTAACTAGGCCCACATGTCTGTGACCCTAACCAGCCCTAACACACTGACTATTGGGTCCCACTGGTCAGGTTTGACCTGGACCAAGCCCCGTTGACCTGCTGACGTCATGGCGATGTCATGCTGATGCAGTAATTAATTTCTATTTTAAAACAATTCAGGAAATTCCAGAAAATGACTTAAACTTCAAAAAATCATAGAAATTAAACCGTAACTCCAAATGAAATAATTTATATATGAAAAATTATCAGAAAAATTGAAGGAATCTGTTTATGGCATTTTCATGCATGTTAGAACAACTTATGGCTGCTGTTTAGGCCAATTCACATAAATGGAATTTAAACTCTCACATATGGAGTTTGAATTTGAACCTAGGGTTCAAACCAACTCCATTTAACATGTTGCTAGTTGCATTAGCTCAATACACAGCATATTGACATGTCATGATCATGCATCATATTGTGCATTGCATTGATTGTGTTCATTCTCTGTTGCCGGTGGTTGTCCCCTCTCGATAGACGTTGTACCGATGCTGTGATCGTTGACACTAATGAAGACCCAATGATATCTTCAGAAGTGCCAGGCAAGCAAAACCCCCTTGTTCATTCCGATACAACCCCACTCTGTCGCTCCTGCTCTCTTTTACCGCATTAGGACAACAACGATTCATCTGTTACTTGTTGCGGTAGTTGAACCCCTTATCCTCTGCATGACCTGTCATTGCCACAGTAAATAGGTGAAACCCACTAGCATGAGTAAGAGTTGTTTGAGCCCTGATGTGCCTACTCATTCATGCTTGTTTGTCACGCCTGCTATTGCATAGAATTGTGTCAGGTCTGATTCATCGGGAATGAATTGGAGGTGTGTGAACATGTCCTACTGTGTGTGAGCTAAGTGTGTGAACACGTTTTGGTAAAGGTAGCGGTGAGAGGCCATGTAAGAGTACATGGTGGGTTGTCTCATTGAAACCGTCCTCAGGAACTGAGTTCTGTGTCTATCCCTTCAGGGAAATGTCACGCGGTGACATCCGGAGTCCTGCCTAGCCTGCTACAGCCTAGGTTCCCCGAGTCCTGTTAGCCCAGTGCTACCGCCCGGATTCACACGCTGCTGACCGACATGCTCGATGTGATTCATGTATGCCTGTCCCCACAGGTTAGTGCTACTTTGGGTTCATGACTAGCCATGTCGGCCCGGGTTCTCTGTCATATGGATGATCGCGACACTATCATATACATGAGCCAAAAGGCGCAAACGGTCCCGGGCCATGGTAAGGCGACACCCGTGGGAATACCATGCGTGAGGCCGCAAAGTGATATGAGGTGCTACCGGTTAGATCGATGTGACTTGGAATCGGGGTCCTGACAGCGTTGGTATCAAAGCCTGACTGCCCGTTGCATTACCAAGCCAAGCTGGTCGAAGTCGTGTCTAGAAATGCTTTAGTTATGTTAGGGAATTGATTGTGGAAGGGAACGTAAGGCTCTTTTTACTGCTTTACCCTATGGCCTTCTTATCTGAGTCATCCTCTTCTCTTCTACGGGGATTAAGAACTAGTATTCTCATCTTTCTATCAGGATCACGTGTTACTAATCCGTAGACTCTTAGTATTGTTGGATTCAAGCCCAGTTCAGTCTCTACTACTTCTGTGTGTTCATAGTTGGTCTCGGAACCTTGATATTGTGCTTCTGAGTGGTTATGCCACCATTTCGCAGGATGTCTCAAATAATTTTGAGCATTTACAGCCGTTATGCTGTCCGAGTCATCCCAGGTTTCTAAACAATCTGATGCAATTGCATATCTCTTCATCCCGTTTCCGATGTCCTTTTGGGCCAGATTAAGCACACTAATCGGTCTGTGAGGTACTTCGTTGCCTTGGCGTATATGTTCGAGCTACTATTATGACCCTAGGTGCCTTATGAAACCATCTAGTCATCTAGCCATGTTTGGTGTTCTAGTGTGATGATTCTGGCCACCATTCTCGAAAGCATCCCGTGATGCCACTTAGTAGTAGGCATTCTACTCCTGGGTTCTTGACCCAAGATTCACCCTACTTACCTCATGTCGATAGTGTTTGCTAGTTCCTTTAGGATATTAGTAAACTTTGCATTAGTTCTCGAGGTCCGTGGTATTTCCTTCTTCCAAATACCATGAACCATCCTTGGCAGGAGTTTCTTTGAACCAAAATATCACAACCAGAATACTGTTGAGGAGTTCTCCATTCATAATTGTGATTATGCCAGTTCTACCTTTCTGCATGGGTTATCTGGAGGAAACCTGTTGAACTTGGTTCGACATATTAATCTATGCATCCACAACTCAGAAAGTTATATGCTCCTTGAGTTGCCCATCTTCAGTTGTATTCCGACCATCTTCTATCAATTGATAGTCGAGAGTGTGCATGCATTCGTTCATCGATGCCTAATTATTCTTGTGGTTTGACAAGTCGTTCTATTCCAGAATGACTAGGAGAAACAAGCTCCAGTACCTCATCCATTTCTAGGATTGGGCCAAAGCAGTTGTATTCCGCAGATCAAATGCAATCAAGCTTTGATTCTGTTCTACCCTGGGGTATTACCATCTTTATATCAGGAATGTCATGGGAATTGCACCACCTCTTATGAATTCTTGACGTAGTAATACTTCTTGCCATCATTGTTCATTCCTCTGTTCCATGTTATTATAACCGGAATGCCGACAAGTGAACCGTGATGTGTGAAAGCAATATTCCTAGCAACTCCGTTGCTTGGTAGTTAATGGACAATACTCTCATTCTTAGCGTGCTGGTAAATAAATCATCATCCTAAGATTGATCATGCTACCTAGTCCATATTTCCGGGTGCACTCATCGACCAATGAGTTAGGACTGTGATAATCCCTCGCTCCTTGATCATATCGTCTTGCCCTGAAAAGCAAGACTGTTCTCGAGCTTAATAACATATCGGTGGTTCGTGATGTTCCGAATATCTTCTTGGAAGTATTACCAGGTTGTCACCTGCCTGCTATGTTGAGTTCGTGATCATGTTGGTTTTCCTCCAAACCGTCCTTTCTCCAAGAATCTGTGTCGGATACCCTGAGCAAGTTGTTTAAGCTAAACAACAACTTGGAGAGTTGAAAGATAAAAGCTTGTCTGACTCAGTTCATTCCAAAGGGGTATCTTGCGTGTGTGTGCGTGTGTGTTGGAGAAAGATGATATCTTCATCAATTGATCCTCGTGATCAATTGTTGATGCTATTGTCTTACCCAAACTTTGATTTGAGTGTGGGCTATCGTCAAATCAAATCAGAACCAACGATATTCGTAATGTTGTCCTATTCGTGGTTGATTCCTCGAGCATACATCATTATATTCTTTGGGTCTGACCAATGCTATCACCGTGTTCACTTAATTATGGATTTCCATTTATATGGAAACCTGGATGAATTGTTGTTGAGCCCATCGACAACATCCATGTCCTCTCCATGATTTTGTCGAACATTAAGCGAGTGTTGGAAACTTTTGAAAGCATCTCTTCATGCTAGCTCATGAAGCATGTGTTGGATGAAAGAAGTGACTTCCTCTGATTCACGTGCATTTGGTGCAAGTTGCCGCCATGAGTTCGAGAAAGTTAGTTTTGCTTCCTCTGGAATCATCCCAAGTCAGTCATGCACGTGCGAAGTATTGCATGGTCTGATAGACTGATCATCTTCATTCCATATGAGTTCCATAGCACACTAAGCCACCGATTAACCTGTTCTAGGAAAAGGAGTTGTTGTGCTATCCTAGGTCATGCACAAGATTTCAATATCCTCAATGATGGTTCCCCACCAGAACTCGGTAGTGTTTTATTATAAGACTACTATGTGGTCATACTTGTCTGGGACAACGTGTTCACATGTTGTAGCAGAACCAGCTCATGTTTTGGAGCTTGCTATTGCAGTTCATTCCCCGAGAATCTCGTAGCATCGTCTCGTCGATTTCTGTTGCAAACTTTCTTTCTCCTTTCTAGACTCGATGAGTCTGGAATATCCTCACACCAACCAGATCTGAATCTCAGGTAGATACGATGGTTGGAGCATTTTCCAAGAACTATAATATTGGTCCCTCGAAAACCGGTAAAGTGGATGTCGTGGCCAGCACATCCAGCCGGAAGACCTATTATTGTAGTATCTCGATTGAAGAAAGTTGGCCACCTCCACATGAGGAATTCGTAGGATTTACCTCCGTAGTTAATCCTTACAGATTCTTGTGCTCCCGAAGTCCGACCTTTTACTTGATGTCCTAGATACCAAACCGTATCAATAAATGGGTTATCCTAGCACATCAAGGAGAACATTAGAAGCGGAGTGCTAACTGTCTCTCGGTCGATCATCCAGATTTTGTTCCCTTGGCCTCGCTAAGGTGAAATTTGAGAAAGTGTTATCTTCCTTTGCATCTGCATCATCCATCACCACTCATCATGGTGGTATGTTGTGTTGCCAGGATCCTTGACACGGATATTGGTAAAACCTTGATGAATATGGAGATGCTCAAGTTCTTGAGAGCACGCGCAAGCACCAGGTTTTACCGTTGGCGTTAACTGGGATTTGCTTCCAGTTTCCTGGGTTATGTTATAACCTTTTCAAACAGTGGACTCACTCTCGACTGTTGAGCTCTTCCCCAGTTACCAGAATCATTCCCAACATTTGCACTTTGTTCCCAGCTTGCACCTCAGTAGTTGTTGTTCAGGATCATCTTCAAAAGTAGACTTACCATGGGTCCCATCCATTTCCGATGATAAGCAAAAATCATCCATTGCGTTGTCTTCAACAAGATAGTCCACATCATCCATTCTAGTCGGAGTATGCCATTCTTCGAACTTCTTCAAACAATTGTTGTGATTGCCTTAGGCTGGTATAGAGAGTTTCAATGATCTTTGTATCAAAAGTAATTATTTTTGCAACCTAAGGGAAAATCCCACGGGTCATCTCCCCTAAGGTGCCCCATGATGGAATCATGGCAATTATTTCCTCACTATCTTGAAATCATGCACCATCCTTTTCAGCATGGAATTTTTTCCTACCCAGTAGAACCTTGTCATCTACCTCCTTTCCATCACTCCTGATCTCTGTTTCATGTCTCAGCTCGGGACATGTTACTATGTCTCATTCCATGAGTTGATCTTGTGATCATTAAGATGATCCTATGTTGCTCGAACCTCAGGAAGGTCGATTATTCTTAAATTCTCCCTTTCCACTCGTTGTCA
This sequence comes from Triticum urartu, assembly GCF_003073215.2. NCBI lineage: Eukaryota > Viridiplantae > Streptophyta > Magnoliopsida > Poales > Poaceae > Triticum > Triticum urartu. Next base: position 52,760,510 of record NC_053027.1, read on the forward strand.
TGTTGGATGTAGTTCTCAAAGCAAGACGTCGAGATTAAGGTGATGCAATGAATCAACATCCTCGAGAAAGACATCTGGATCGTGAAGATTGTGATAGCTTGTGTCCCTCTGTCTTCTTACCTCACGACTTGAATCTCGGGACGAGATTCTTGTTTAGTAGGGGTGAGCTCTCACATCCCTAGCTTCTGGTGTTGCCTAATGTTTGCATCTTGCTTGCATCAAGTTTAAATTTCTGAAACTTGAATTGAGGATTGTTGAAACCTCAGAAATCTGATCAAAAGAAGGGCAAGCACCCTTCAAATAGCATTCTGTGAATCCAAAATGCCCTAAAAATTGTTTTGAGAATTTTGGCAAGAGTTATATATCAAACCAAAATTCTGGAACATTTTTAAGGAATTATTTGGTCTCTGAATTTAAATCAATAATCTATTTGAATTTGGGGATATATTCATAATATATAATGAATATATTTTCAAATGCTTTGAAATGTTTTATGTACTTTTGGAATAGTACGGAGAGGTAGCATAAAATATCTCACAGTGTTTTGGCACTATTTTGAATTCATTTTGAATTTTGAATCAGTGGCAAAATGTATAAATAAGAACAAAAACAAAATAGAGATAAAATTAGAAAAGGCAGAGGACTTACCAGGTCCTTACCTGGCGCCCACCTCATGGCCCAGCACTGTAGCTGAGGCCCAGCCCAGCAGGCAGCCGACACGCCAGTCGTCTCCCTCCTCCCGCTAGTCGGATGGGGCGCGTGCCCGGCATGCACGCGCGTTCGGCGCGGCATGCAGCACCCTGCCTGGCTGCTCCATCATCTCCCTGGACGCCTCCCGCGACGCCACGCAGCCCTCTCGACCCCCCTCTCACTCTCCCCCGGCCTCGTCCCCTCCTCTGCCCTGCTCCTCTCACCACCGAACGGAGCCGTCGCCACCGTCACCGTTCGTCATGGCCACCGACCTCCCCACGGCCATCCATCCCGACCACGAGCTCCGCATCGCTGCCGCGCACCTCTATGTCGAACCACACGACCCCATACTCCCTGAAGCCTCATCATCAAGCTCATCTTCTCTGCACGGCCACCAGAGATCGCCATCGTCGCCCCGTCGCCTCCAAGCCTCCCCCGAGCCACTGAGCCACTTGTCTGATTCACCGTGAGCTTCTCCTTCGTTCCCCTCTCTCCCCTTGCTCGATTGCGCCACGTAGTCGTCGTTCCCACCGGACCCGAGAACTCACCGCCGCCGGCCATGGCGCCACCGTAGCTAGAGCGCATCCACGACGCATCCGAACCCACCCCCGTGCTCAGCGAATCCGCAGGACTCTGTAGCAACCCGCAGCTCGTCCTTCCATGCATCAAAACGCCGTTTCCGAGCGTGTCGTAGCTCCGGCCGCCGCCCAAGTGGTCGCCGCCGTCGACCCCAGCCTCCCTGCGCCCAGCCGCGTACACCCCTAGATGCGGGCAAGCGAGGGCTCCCTTCTGGTGCCCTCAGTGCACCCAGCCGCTGCCCCTAGCGCCACCCTGGCGAGCCGCTGCCGCACCGGATGGTCGCCGGCAGTTAACTCCGTTTGTGCCGACGTGGCACAGCCATTAGCGGCTAATCCCTCCACTAACCAACCCCCCCTAGGCCACTGACTCATGGGCCCCACGCCCTAATTAACATATATTATATTTTCTGTTTAGTTTTAACTAACCTCAGTGGGCCCACGTGTCAGCTTTGACCAAGCTGACGTGGATGTTTACTGGGCCCACATGTCTGTGACCCTAACCAGCCCTAAGACACTGACTATTGGGTCCACTGGTTAGGTTTGACCTGGACCGTGCCCCGTTGACCTTCTGACATCATGATGATGTCATGCTGACGCAGTAATTAATTTCTGTTTTAAAACAATTCAGGAAATTCCAGAAAATGTCTTAAACTTCAAAAAATCCTAGAAATTAAACCGTAACTCCAAATGAAATAATTTATATATGAAAAATTATCAGAAAAATTGAAGGAATCTGTTTATGGCATTTTCATGCATGCTAGAACAACTTATGGCTGCTGTTTAGGCCAATTCACATAAATGGAATTTAAACTCTCACATATGGAGTTTGAATTTGAACCTAGGGTTCAAACCAATCCATTTAACATGTTGCTAGTTGCATGAGCTCAAAACACAACATATTGACATGTCATGATCGTGCATCATATTGTGCATTGCATTGATTGTGTTCATTCTCTGTTGCCGGTGGTTGTCCCCTCTCGATAGACGTTGTACCGACGCTGTGATCATTGACACTGATGAGGACCCAATGATATCTTCAGAAGTGCCAGGCAAGCAAAACCCCTTGTTCATTCCGATACAACCCCACTCTCTCGCTCCTGCTCTCTTTTACCGCATTAGGACAACAACGATTCATCTGTTACTTGTTGCAGTAGTTGAACCCCTTATCCTCTGCATGACCTGTCATTGCCACAGTAAAGAGATGAAACCCACTAGCATGAGTAAGAGTTGTTTGAGCCCTGATGTGCCTACTTAATCATGCTTGTTTGTCATGCCTGCTATTGCATAGAATTCTGTCAGGTCTGATTCATCGAGAATGAATTGGAGGTGTGTGAACATGTCCTACTATGTGTGAGCTAAGTGTGTGAACACGTTTTAGTAAAGGTAGCAGTGAGAGGCCATGTAGGATTACATGGTGGGTTGTCTCATTGAAACCGTCCTCAGGAACTGAGTTCTGTGTCTGTCCCTTCGGGGAAATGTCACGCGGTGACATCCGGAGTCCTGCCTAGCCTGCTACAGCCCGGGTTCCCGGAGTCCTGTTAGCCCAGTGCTACCGCCCGGATTCACACGCTGCTGACCGACATGCTCGATGTGATTCATGTATGCCTGTCCCCATAGGTTAGTGCCGCTTTGGGTTCACGACTAGCCATGTCGGCCTGGGTTCTCTGTCATATGGATGCTAGCGACACTATCATATACGTGAGCCAAAAGGCGCAAACAGTCCAGGGCCATGGTAAGGCGACACCCATGGGAATACTGTGCGTGAGTCCGCAACGTGATATGAGGTGTTACCCGCTAGATGGATGTGACTTGGAATCGGGGTCCTGACAGTTCCCCAACAGTGGCATCCGAACCAGGTTTATGCGTAGATGTTATATGCACGAGTAGAACAAAAAGGAGTTGTGGGCGTGGGTATATACGTATTGCTTACCGTCACTAGTCGATTCTTGATTCAACAGCATTGTTGGATGAAGCAGCCCAGACCGACATTACGCGTATGCTTACGCGAGACTAGTTCTTCCGACGTGCTTCACACACAGGTGGCTAGTGGGTGTCTGTTTCTCTAGCTTTAGTTGAATCAGATTCAATGAACAGGGTTCTTTCTGAAGATCAAAAAGCAATCACTATACTGCGTTGTGGTTTTTGATGCATGGGTAAGGACGGTTCTTGCTCAGCCCATAGCAACCACGTAAAACTTGCAACAACAAAGTAGAGGACGTCTAACTTGTTTTTGCAGGGCATGTTGTGATGTGATATGGTCAAGATGTGATGAGATATAAATTTTTGTATGAGATGATCTTGTTTTGTTGAAGTTATCGGCAACTGGCAGAATCCTTATGGTTGTCTCTTTATTGCATAAGATGCAAGAGCCAAATAATTGCTTTACTTTATCACTATGCGATAGCAATAGTTGCTAAAGCAATAGTTGGCGAGACGACCATGTGACGACACATTGATAGAGATCAAGATGATGGAGATCATGGTGTCATGCCGGTGACGATATAGATCATGATGGTACTTTGGAGATGGAGATCAAAGGCGCAAGATGATCATGGCCATATCATGTCACATATTTTGATTGCATATGATGTTTATCGTTTGTGCATCTTATTTTGCTTAGTTCGGTGGTGCATTATAAGATGATCTTTCACTAAATTTCAAGGTATATGTGTTCTCCCTGAGTATGCACCGTTCCCTAAGTTCGTCATGCCGAGACACCACATGATGATCGGGTGTGATAAGCTCTACGTTTACATACAACGGGTGCAAGCCAGTTTTTGCACACGTAGAAATACTCGGGTTAAACTTGACGAGCCTAGCATATGCAGATATGGCCTTGGAACACTGAGACCGAAAGGTCGAGCGTGAATCATATAGTAGATATGATCAATATAGTGATGTTCACCATTGAAAACTACTCCATCTCACATGATGATCGGACATGGTTTAGTTGATTTGGATCACGTGATCATTTAGATGACAAGAGGGATGTCTATCTAAGTGGGAGTTCTTAAGTAATATGATTAATTGAACTTTAATTTATCATGAACTTAGTCCTGATAGTATTTGCATAACTATGTTGTAGATCAATAGCTCGCGATGTAGCTCCCCGTTTATTTTGATATGTTCCTAGAGAAAAACTATATTGAAAGATGATAGTAGCAATGATGCGGATTGGATCCACGATCTGAGGATTATCTTCGTTGCTGCACAGAAGAATTATGTCCTTGATGCACCGCTAGGTGATAGACCGATTGCAGGAGCAGATGCAGACATTATGAACGTTTGGCGAGCTCGATATGATGACTACTTGATAGTTTAGTGCACCATGCTTTACGGCTTAGAATCGGGGCTTCAAGGATGTTTTGAACACCATGGAGCATATGAGATGTTCCAAGAGTTCAAATTAGTATTTCAGACTCATGCCCATGTCGAAAGGTATGAGACCTTTGACAAGCACTTTCCCTACAAGATGGAGGAGAATAGCTCAGCTAGTGAGCATGTGCTCAGAATGTCTGAGTAGTACAATCACTTGAATCAAGTGGGTGTTAATCTTACAGATAAGATAGTGATTGACAGAGTTCTCTAGTCACTATCACCAAGTTACTGGAACTTCGTGATGAACTATAATATGCAAAGGATAAAGGGAACAATTCCCAAGCTCTTCATGATGCTGAAATCGACGAAGGTAGAAATCAAGAAAATCATCAAGTGTTGATGCTTGACAAGACTGTCGGTGTGAAAACCGGCGGATCTCGGGTAGGGGGTCCAGGACTATGCGTCTAAGGTCAATGGTAAGAGGAGACATGGAACACAATGTTTTACCCAGGTTCGGGCTCTCCCTATGGAGGTAATAGCCTACGTCCTGCTTGATTGATCTTGATGAATATGAGTATTACAAGAGTTGATCTACCAAGAGATCGTAATGGCTAAACCCTAGAGGCCTAGCTTGTATGGTTATGATAATGTGTATCTCTCTCCGGACTAAGTCCTCGGTTTATATAGACACCGGGAGGATCTAGGGTTACACAAGGACGGTTACAAAGAAAGGAATCTACATATTTGGTCGCCAAGCTTGCCTTCCACGCCAAGGAGAGTCCAACCCGGACATGGGTGCAGTCTTCGGTCTTCGTATCTTCACAGCCCATCAGTCCAGCCCATGGCTAACAGGCCGAACGCCCGAGGACACTTAGTCTAGGACTCCCTCAGTATCCCCTGAAGCTGGGTTCAATGACAAGGTATCCGGCGCATAGATCTGTCTTCGGCATTGCAAGGCGGGTTCCTCTTCGGGTAGTCTTCGGATGTATCGAACATGTCCGGACCTGTAACACACAACACACACAACCGTAGAGAGAATATAATATTCCACGAGTCCAATCTGCTGACAACTTTTTACAATATGACATCACGTCTGCCCCGGTCACTATATCGAACCATTTTGTCTGCCACCCCATGTTTCGAGATGCAGTTTCCATTGGCACATCTTGTAAAAGCAGAGATTATGTCCCCATGTTGTGGGATCTTCATCAATACTGGTGTGGGCAACCCAACCGTGCCGTTTACACAGCCCTTGGGAGTAGGCGAGTAGGAAGGCGTTTGACATTCGTGGCCTTTATAAGGGGATAAGGATTCGTCCTCATTCAACCACTCCTTCACTTTCCTCTGCCCATCCATTCTTGAGCTCCAGCGCCCAAGCTCTAGCTTCCCCCACCGGAGAAAGCACTCCAACCATGTCCGGATCCGGAGCTGGAGGCAAGTGGATGGCCTCCTCTGTTAAGAAGAAAGACATCAAGGAGCTCCGAGAGACCGGATACCTGGCCAAGGAGATCGTTCACCGTCTCCCAACCGAGGGACAGATCATCCCTACCCCAGAGCCCCATGAGAGGGTTGTATTTCTCACACATTTCGTCCGCGGGCTGGGATTCCCTCTCCACCTGTTCATCCGCAGGCTGGGATTCCCTCTCCACCCGTTCGTCCGTGGACTGATGTTTTACTATGGGCTGGACTTCCATGATCTAGCCCCCAACTTTATCCTCAACATCTCAGCATTTATAGTCGTTTGCGCGGCCTTTCTCCGTATCCCACTTCACTTCGGCCTATGGTTGAAGACCTTCAACGTAAAGCCGAAGGTGCTGAGAGGCCAACAAGCAGAGTGCGGAGGCGCCATGGTGGGCAAGATGCCCAATGTCGCATGGCCCGAAGGCTCCTTTGTGGAGACGGTGAAGGGGTGGCAGTCGGGGTGGTTCTACATCACCGAGCCGCGCGACACCAACTGGTCGGCGATCCCCAAATTCCGATCCGAAGTTCCGATGCGGCTCACCTCCTGGCAAGAGAAGGGTCCAACCGGGGGTTCTTCGAATGAGCTAACCGAGATCCAAACGTGCGTCCAGAACATGATAACCAAGAGAATCAAACTTGTCAACGTGATCCAGGTTATGCTCATTCGCCGGATCCTTCCGTGCAATGCCGGACTTGCTATTTGTGGGAGTTCGATCCGGCCAAGCACTAGACGCTACTAGAGCTCTTCGGCACGACGCACGAAGATATCTGGTAAGTACTCTTCAAGGCCGGTAAGACACCACCGCCTATGACCGAGGATCGCGTGCTTAGCTTAAAATGCCAGGCAAATTCAGTAAGTTCTTTCATATTTTCAAGGTATAGCCTTTACTGGCGTATTTTGAGAAGGAGTCTAGATGCTGGACCTATCGGAGACGCTCGCCGCCACTCAGCGTCGCCTGGATGCCGCTCAGCTGGAGCGCGATGCCGCCTACGGATTCACGCCGCTGCAGCCGGGCCAAGCTGGGTCGCCGATGTGCGTGCCCGGGGAGGAGCGATCGGCCGGGCCCTCGGCGCCGTCCCAACCGTCTACGAGACCCCAGCAAAGAACATGCATGCTGCCCAGGCAGCCGCAGCCGGCCTGGACCAGATCATGGGTGAAGAGCTGAAAGAGCGCATCGGGCGGATGCGCGAACTCCTCCACGCCGCCAACACCCAGCAGGACCGCCTCAACTAGCTTGCCAAGCCGGCGGGATCCGGCTCCGCCCGCCTCGGCGGGTCCGGCGAACTTCTGCACACCGCTTCCTCGCCACCCAGCGACGCGCACTCCGGTTCTGCTCGGACTCGTCGCGACCCAGCCATTACAGCCGCCGGCGGATTGGGCGATGAGCCCGTCCTAGAGATCTAACACGGACCTAGCCCGCATGGCCGGCGTCCGGCTCCAACCGACCCGCCCCCCCGTGGCCTGGCCGCAAGTCGACTCGGCCCGAGCGCCATCGACGACACCGATGCTCACCACCGCCTCGATCAGCTGGCTCACTCCCTGGAGGTGGAGAAGAGCGGCGCTATCGGGCCGGCGTGCTTCGGCCCGCGCATCTGGGAGGAGCCCTTCCCCAAAGGATTCATGCTCTCCCGCGACACCCCCAAGTACAACGGGGCGGTGAAGCCACAAGACTGGCTTACCGACTACACCACGGCCATTGGCATCACCGGTGCCAATCGTCATCTCGCCGTGCGCTACGCACCGCTCATGCTCCAAAGGTCGGCCCACACGTGGTTGAACAGCCTGCCGATGGGCAGCATCAACACGTGGGTGGACTTCGAGGAAGCCTTCATCCGCAACTTGACCTACAAGTGACCCGGCCGCCCTAGCCAGCTCGCCATGTGCGTGCAAGGGCCTATGGAGACCGGTCGCGAGTACATCGCATGCTGGACCGAGCTCTGGAATAGCTGCGAGGGCGTCCATGAAGTCCAGGCGATCCAGTACTTCATCAGCGGGTGCCGAGACGGCACCCTCCTCAAGCACAAGCTCTTACACTCCAAGCCGGCCACCATGGCCGCGCTCATGGTGACGGCGGACAAGTACGCCAACACCGACTCCGCCATGAAGATCCAGGTGGTGCTGGATGAAGCCGGCAAGACAAAGCCGGTTCCCCCTCCGAAGCCGGCCGGCGAAAGCAGCCGACAGCAGCATCACCAGAACAACAAGCGCAAGGCTGACCAGCCGGCGCCGCGTCATGACAACCGGCTAGTCGCGGCCACCGAGCCCGCGGGGGACCCGGCGGCAAAGCACCAGCAAACCGGCAAGACAGCATGGCAACCCGCCATGAGCTTCGAACAGATGCTCGACGCCCCCTGCAAGCACCACAGCGGCGCAAGACCCTCCACGCACACGCTTCGGCAGTGCACCATCACCAAGCGCATGATGAGGGGCAACGTCCCGCCCCCTCCGGCTCTAGCTCAAGGCGCAGGACAGTCGTCTTCACCAGCCTCGGCGACGACAAGCACAGTGAGTGCCTCCTTCGGCAGGAGGTGAACACCGTCGTCCCGACCAAGCTGGAGTTCATGCATTGGTCAGATCGTCCTATCACCTGGACCCGGGAGGATCACCTAGCAGTCATGCCGAGTCCGGGTGGTTACGCCCTCATCCTCAACCCCACCATCGTCGCGCGGTGCACATGCAAGTTCTCCCTCGACATCCTCTACCGCGACACGAGTCCTCATCGACGGTGATAGCAGCATCAACATCCTCTACCGCGACACGATGTCCAAGCTCGGCCTCAAGGCCGAGGACCTGGAGCCGACCCGAACGATCTTCCACGGCATCGTGCCCGGCCTCTCCTGCTCCCCCATTGGCCAGGTCCGGCTAGATGTCCTGTTCGGTGACAGCAGCCACTTCCGGCGCGAACCGATCTGGTTCAAGGTGGTGGACCTTTCCAGTGTGTAAAACGTGTTGCTTGGCCGGCCCGCGCTCGCGAAATTCATTGCAGTTCCCCACTACGTGTACCTGAATATGAAGATTCCGGGTCCCAAGGGCCTCAACACCTTCACCGGCGAGTACCGCAAGTCCCTGGAGTGCGCCCGAGATGGCGCCAAGTTGGCCGAGTCGCTGGTCATTGCCGAGGAGCAACGCCAGCTCGATCGGATCGTCGCCCTGGCAGGCGAGGCCTACGCCGCGTCGATCCCGACCCCGGACCCGGACGACGAGGCCGCCTTCAAGCCCTCCATGTCAGGACCCCGATTCCAAGTCACATCGATCTAGCCGGTAACACCTCATATCACATTGCGGCCTCACGCATGGTATCCCCACGGGTGTCTCCTTACCATGGCCCAGGACCGTTTGCGCCTTTTGGCTCACGTATATGATAGTGTCGCTAGCATCCATATGACAGAGAACCCGGGCCGACATGGCTAGTCGTGAACCCAAAGCGGCGCAGACCTATGGAGACAGGCATACATGAATCACATCGAGCATGTCGGTCATCAGCGAGTGAATCCGGGCTGTAGCACTGGGCTAACAGGACTCTGGGGGACTAGGGCTGTAGTAGGCTAGGCAGGACTCCCGATGTCACCGCAGGACATTTCCACGAAGGGACAGACATGGGAACAAAGTGAAACACATGCCAGCCAGTCAAGTGGCCTGAGCAGTAGTGCTGGGCTAGCAGGACTACGGTGAACCGGGATGTAGCGGACTACTATGGCTCGAGGAACACTAGACTACATTTCCCCATAAGAGAGGTTGCCAAGGATAAACAACTAGATTTTCGGATCCCACTCATACCAAGCATTTCAATCATACAAACAATATGCCCGATATCAGTACATACAAGATGGCATCACAACAAAACTCTACAACTCAAGTACTTTATTTAAAGGCTCTAGAGAGCCGTACATAACATGTTCATATAGGTAGGGGTCACATGACTCGACACTCAAGTCATACAAGTATACAAGCACATGCGGAAGCAAATAGTCTGAGTACAGACACTAGAAAGCAAGAAAGCTTCTCGAAGCCTGTCTATCTACATAGGGCCCTCCATGGCCAGGATCACCACCTGGGTGGCGAGTTACTCATCGACGTCGAGGTCTACATAAAACCCATCAGAGGGGGCGGTGTTGTCGTCTACAAAGGTACTCAGCAAGTCTTACATCAGATCCTACTATACATGCTCATTCTCAAGAAGGTGGTGCGGTTATTGCAGCAAGCCAGCTTTGACTCTTGGCTAAGCTATCCTATGGAACTCCACTAGTAAAATAGTTTTCGCACATGAGTCCACTACTCACCAACACAATACTCCACCGGGGATCCTCCCTCATCATCCTACAAGAGGGCCATCCTCTGTACTCACACTTATCTTGAGTCTTTTAGTTCTATCCATTAACTTGTCTATGAACTGTATAGGCAACCAAGTAGTCCTTTACCGCGAACGCGGTTATTCGAATAGTTTTATACCCTGCAGGGGTGTACTTCTTCATACACGCTTTCACCACTTACCGCCATTTACAGGACATGTACTCGGCAACCTTCAAGCGGAAGCCAAACGAGGGTGTCGGCCACGGCCTACCTAAACACTCAAGCCTCTAGTCTAGGTTTATTGCCTATCCAGGTTCCATCCGCAGGGAGTCCGGCCGAGGTTTCCGCATACGGCCCCGAACGATGTGAACAGGGTTCCCGAGACACAAACGAGTGACTCGGTACACCATGCCACGGTGTATCTACCGCAAAATAGCCCACCCCTAGGGTCAGCGCTATGCACGGCCGCCAACACATAACCTACAAACACAAGAAACTAATTGCAACTCCTGGACAGAGTACTAGGGTGAATAAGAAGCCGAGAGGATCCATTGGTTTCGGGCCCAATGTATGGTAGTAACTGAATCTTAAATCACACATACAGATCTCAGTTCCTATGGACGGCCTCAATGAAACAACCCACCATGTACTCCTACATGGACTCTCATCGATACGTTTACCAAATCATGTTCAACACATACCTCACATTACCGACATAATCATTTCACTCTAGCCCATCACCCAGATGAACCAAACATGACACAACTCTAAGCATAGCAGGCATAGCACGGTAGGAAACACATACATGGCTCAATCAACTCCTACACATGCTAGTGGGTTTCATCTAGTTACTGTGGCAATGACAGGTCATGCAGAGGATAAGGGTTCAACTACCGTAGCACACATCAGTTTGAATCGCGTTGTCTTAATGCAGTAATCAAGAGCAGAAGCGAGAACATGGGTTTGTATCGGAATGATCAATGGGTTGCTTGCCTGATGTAGTGGTAGTAGGGTACTGCCCTTCAGACGGATACTTGGGGTTATCCTCGGAGGCAGAACCTACCATGAACACACCGAACATAATCAACACATGACAATATGCAACAATATGATGCATGCTATGACATGGCAAAATAAATGTGTCTTGGCCTAATGCAAGCTAAAACAGAAAGGAATGAACCCATTTGAATCAAAGATTCAAATGTTAGTTCATTTAACATAGCCTTATTAGTGCATTATCTTATTCTGCTTAAACAACAAGGTTAACTTTTTTTGTCATGCATTAAACCATTACAGATGGATAGATTGAATTTTTCTGATCATTTTTCTTATATAAATTGTTTGATTTGGAGATATGGATGATTTTCTATGATTTTTAGAAGTTTTGGCTATTTTTTGGAATTTCCTATATAAGAATAATTCTAGTAATTGAATTAATGCGTCAGCATGACATAGGTGTGACGTCAGCGGGTCAACTGGGTCAGCCAGGTCAAACATGACTGGTGGGCCCTGTGTGTCAGTGGCTCAGCTAATTAACAGGATTAAATTAGTACTAATTAAGTGTTAGTGGGGCCTGGGCCCACATGTCAGTGACTAAACTAATTAAAATTAGTTAACCCTAATCCTAAACTAATTAGCAGGCCAGCCCCACCTGTCATAGGCTCAGAGGGGGAGTCAACCTGGGCCCATGCGTCAGTTCACAGTCAAAAGTGGTCAAACTCGCCGGCGTTTAGCCACCGGCTTTTAGCCGCCAGTGAGGCCAGACGCGGTGGAGGGGCTTGTGTTTTGCACTCCGGCGACCAAAAGGACAGCAGAGACCATCTACATGATGCGGGGAGTGAGCCGCGTCGAGTGGAGGCAGTAGGTGGAGCTGGGGTGGCCGGAGACGACGGCGGCGAGCACGTCCGCGGCGGCCTTAGTTCGGACGAGGTTGAACTAGTCGGTAGCAGGCACGGCGAGGGGCGTGCGGGGGTGCTACGGGCTCCTGCGAGTGCGTTGAAGATGATGGCATGCTCGGTTGCGGCCCAACGTGGCTGTGGCCACGACGGCGACGTGCGGTGGCGGCAGCGAGCTTCGCCTCCGATGGCCGTGGTGGTTAGAGGACGCGGACGAGCGCGGGGAGAGGGGGAAACAGTGGCGGAGCTCACATCGATCATGAAGAGGGGATCGGCTTGCTCGGAGATGGCTTGGCGACGGCGAATCCGTCGATGGAGTCCGGCGGCCGTGCTCGGGGAAGATGACTCGTGGCGGCGATGTGGGGCTTCTGCGGTGGCGTGGCTCGGGGTGGAAGGAAGAGGAGGTCGAGGCGGAGCCTCTGGGCCGGTCAGAGAGGCGAGGGAGAGGCGGTGGCCGCGGTGGTGCTTGTCGGCGGCGACGGCTGCGCTCGGCAGGGGATGGGGAGAGAGCCATAGGGGGAAGAGGGGCACGAGGAGAGTGGGGAGAATGAGAGGGGGACGTGGGGGAGTGTGTGGCACTCGTAGGCGCGTCCGGGGCGTCGGCGGAAGCAGGAGGTGGCCGGCGTGTGGCCGCGGGCGCCGGCCACGCGCCTCTCGTCCTCCTGGCGAGAGGAGGAGGACGACTGGCAGGGGCCAGTGTGCTGGGCCGAGCTGGGCCAAGCCAGGCGACAGGTAAGTCCTCCAACTCTCTCTCTCTTTCTGTTTTGCTTTTATTTATTTCCTGCTATGTGTATTGAAATAGAATAAATACTATTTCATTTCCTAAAACTCTGGAAATATTCAGAGACACATTTGGGAATATTCCCAACTGCCTAAAAATGCTTCCAAGATTATTTGAGCACTTTAAATTATTTATAGCATTTAAAATGCCCAAATTCAAATACTTATGGCTTGTTAAAAAAATCCAGAATGGCTCCATAAATTGCAAGACCATTTTTGGCAGAGGTTTTAGTCAAGACCAAAAATGGTGGGCTTTTATGAAGGGCATTTTGGGTTCATTGAAATTCCAATTGTTGGAAATTAGCATTTTCAGGGGGGTGTTGGGGTTGATTAGGCCCCATTTCAAGTTTAAGAGAAATTTAAACATGATGCACAAGTTCAACCAACCCTAATGCGTGACTAAAAGCAGGGATCTGACACTCCAAGGAGACCAAGAAAGTGAAGCTCAACCCAGAAGACCCCAGCTGCAGCAAGTATGTTGTCATAGGCGCCCGCCTCGACAGCAAATAGGAAGGCGAGCTCGTCGACTTCCTCCGTGAAAATCGGGATATCTTCGCATGGACCCCCAAGGACATGCCGGGTATCCTGAGGAAGTACGCCAAGCACAAACTTCACGTCTGCAAGGACGCCAAGCCTATCCGTCAACCCCTACGATGATTTTCCGAAGAGAAGAGAAGAACCATTGGTGAAGAGGTCGCCAAGCTTTTGGCGGCCGGCTTCATAATGGAAGTGTTTCACCCCAAGTGGATAGCCAATCCAGTCCCCGTCCATAAGAAGAACAAGACCTGGCGCATGTGTATCGACTACACCAGCCTCAACAAGGCCTGTCCCAAGGATCCGTTCGCCCTCCCGCGGATCGACCAAGTCATCGACTCGACCGCCGGGTGTGAGCTCCTGTCCTTCCTGGACGCTTACTCTGGCTACCACCAGATCAAGCTGGACCCGGTAGACGCCCTGAAGACGTCCTTCATAACGACCTTTGGGGCATATTGCTACATCACCATGTCGTTGGGCTTGAAGAACGCTGGTGCCACCTTCCAGTGCCGCATGCAGAAATGGCTGCTACCGCAACTCGGCCGCAATATCCACGTATACGTGGACGACATCGTCGTGAAGACCAAGCAGCACCTCATGCTCCTCGACGATTTAAAGGAAACCTTCGCCAACCTCCGCCAATACAAGGTCAAGCTTAACCCGGAAAAATGCATCTTCGGCGTCCCGGCCGGAAAGCTACTCGGCTTCCTCGTCTCAGAATGCAACATTGCGGCAAACCCGAAGAAGATCAAGGCCATCGAGCGCATGCGCAAGCCGGCTCGGCTGCGAGATGTCCAGAAGTTCACCGGATGCTTGGCCTCGGTCAGCCGGTTTCTAAGCCGGCTGGGTGAGAGGGAGCTACCCCTGTACCAGCTGATGAAGAAGACGAGCCCGTTCGAATGGAACGACAAGGTAGACGAGGCCTTCCAAGACCTCAAGCGAATGCTCTCCATCGCACCAGTCCTGGCCGCGCCGATCGACAAGGAGCCGCTGTTGCTCTACACAGCCGCGACCTCGCGGGCGGTCAGCACGGTGCTGGTGGTCGAGCGACCAGAGAAGGGCAAGATCCAAGCTGTCCAGCGCCCAATCTACTACCTGAGCGAGGTGCTCTCCATCTCCAAGCAAAACTACCCGCACTACTAGAAGATGTGTTACGGCGTGTACTTCACCGCCAAGAAGCTGAAGCAGTATTTCCAAGAGCACGTTGTCACCATGGTCAGCACGGCGCCTATCAGAGAAATCATCGGGTGTCGGGATGCCTCTGGCCGGGTTGCCAAGTGGGCGATCCAACTAGCCAGACACACCATTGTCTATGAGCCCCGCACCGCGGTCAAGTCTGAAGCCCTGGCCGACTTCCTCGTCGACTGGACCGAGACCCAGTACTTGCCACCGCCTCCCGACTCGACGCATTGGCGCATGCACTTCGACGGGTCCAAGATGCGACTCGGCTTGGGGGCCGGCATCATACTGTCGTCCCTGAAGGGCGACCGGCTCTGCTACGCGCTGCGGATCCACTTCGCCGCCTCCAACAACATCGCCGAGTACGAAGCCCTTGTGTACGGCCTCCGGCTTGACAAGGAACTCTGCATCCGGCGCATCCTGTGCTACGGCAACTCGGACCTGGTGGTGCAGCAATGCTCCGGCGAATGGGACACCAGCGACTCCAACATGGCAAGCTACCGCTTCCTCGTCCAGAAGCTGTCCAGATCCTTCGAGGGCTGCGAGTTCCTCCACGTCCCGCGCGCGGAGAATGAAGCAGCTGACACGCTCGCCAAGATCACCTCGTCGCGACAAGCCATCCCGTCCGGCGTCTCCCTCTAGCACCTGCGCAAGCCATCCGTCAAGCCATTGCCGGACTCCGAGTCCATCCACGTTCCAGACAACCCGGCCGCACCTCAAGCCGGCCCGGGGACTGCTGAACCCAGCCCAGGGGCTGCTCAGCTCGACCCGGCCACCATCGCCCCGAACCCGGCCGTCCCAAGGATTCGGTCGCCAACCCGCGCGCCTTACTTGGTGATTCCTGATAAAGTTAGGATGCTACGGTCCCCCACTTCGCCCTAAAGCCACAGATCCAACTTTGGCTGTCGGCTGGCAAGCACAGCGGGCCAAAGCTCCTTTACGCTTCATACACTAAGTCAAAGGCTGTCGGGTCGATCAACCCGGCCCACCATTCATCAAATGAACAGCCGCAAGACCGGCTCCTCGCCAACCGGCTTCGCCGAATTGCCGCTAGCTGGCCCAGTGGGTGTTTCACTCGTGCTCAACGTTTCTAGGGACCCAAGTCCTGCGCGCTCCTCTCAAAGAACCGAACTCCTTGTCAAAGACCGGAGCCTCGGCCATCTGACTCGCGGGGGGGAGGTTTGAGAAAGGAAAAAATGGAAGGCAAAAAAGCAAAACCACCCACAACATCTACACAAGTATTTAAGAAAAGGCCCACGGCCCGAGTTCATTACACCCTAAAACCCCCAGTGGGTGGGTGGACCTGCTATTTAACAAATTTTACAAAGTGTCTCAGGAATCTCCAACGTCGCGTCGCGTCGTCGACGGCTCTCCCCTGGCGGCCTCCAGGTCCAGTGAGGTGCCGGTGTCCTCCTCAGCACCCGCCTCGCGGTAGACGCCCGTCACCTCCGAGCTCCGCTCCGGATCGTGGAGGAGCAAGCCGTAGTCGTCGCCGTTCACGGCCCTGCCATCTTCCGTCCGCTCCGGATGGAACTCATCATGGAAGGCAAACTTGGTGATGTAGCTGGGCCGGGAGGCGATCCGACCGGCTTGCTCCTGCAAGAGCTGCTCTGAACCGGCCCGGTGGTCCATCAACGCGTCTAGCTGCAGGTCCGGATGCCAGGACAGCGTGAACCGGAGCACCATCTCAGCACCGGCACGAGCAGCGGAGACGCGCCACTCGCCAAGCCGGTCTGGCCCCACCTCCAACGAACACGCCAGGCGCGACAAGCTACTCGGTTGGACGGAGTCCGGCCATAGGGCCGCCATCATTGCGGTGCCGGCCTGGGACAGCCGCCCCAACTGCGTTCCCAGGATCTAAAGGTGGGCCTCAGCGGCGGCGATGATCTCCGGGAAGGTCCAGGCCACCCGCGGATGTCACAGCCCTAGAATTGTTTGCAATAGTTGCATAAGACAGCATCCATGCATCATGTCTAATTTCTGAAAGTTGAATTGAGGTTTGTTGAAACCCTCAGAAATCAGTTCAAAAATAACCAACTTTAAAAGTCTTCTCAAATGAGTCCAATAAAATGTTTCTGTTATTCTATAGAATTATTGGCAAGAGCTGAAATTCAAACCAATATTTTTATGAGCTCAGAAACATTTATTTTGTCCATTTGAATTAATCCAATAATTATTTGCTTTGGATTTATATTTAATATATATTAAATATAACTTCAGTATTTCTGGAAGTTTGTGAGTGGCTTTGTATATATTTAAGCAAGCCATATAATAACCTACAGAATTTATGAAATGATTTAGTGGCTAAAACTAAATCAAAACAAAGAGGAAATAAAATAGAAAACAGTAATTAAAATAGAAAACAGAGAAGGAGGGAGTACCTGTAACTTACCTGGCCCACGAGAGAAGCTAGCCCACCAGGCCCATGTGCCAATCATCCTCCTCCTTGCGCCCGAAGAACGCCGGGCGCGTGCCCGACGCGCGTCGGGCACCTCCACCTTGCCTGCCTGTCTCCTCGCTGCCCTGAAGCGCCTAGAGGATGCCACGCACCCCCCCGGACCGCTCTCACTCTCTCCTGCGCTCATCCTCTTCTTTGCCGCCCTCTCTCTCCTGCGACCGAACGCTGCCGTCGCCGGCGCTCGTCATCGCCGTAGCCACAAACACCCCCTCGCCTCTCCGACGCGTCCCCGAGCTCTGCATTGTCGTCCTCTTCTTCCACTTCGAGCCAAGCAACTAGGGAAGCACCGCATCGCCATCCCTGACGCCTTCTTCAACCTCGGTGCCGGTGATCCCCGCCGCTCAATTCGCCACCCACAGAGCGTCCCCGGCCTCGCCCTCGCGCTCGTTGGACTCGCGGTGAGCCGTTGACCCGAACCCCTCTTCTCCCCCTCGCGTTCGCATGCTCTAGCCCAATCCCCCGACATGGCCGAAGCTCGCCTCCCCTCGAGCTTGTCGCCGGTGTTGCTCCGGCGACCATTTGGTCATCCCGTGCTACCTAACATGCTTACCGCACCGCGTAGTTCCTCGCTAGCGCCTCAGTTCACGCGCTTGCACGCCGCAGCCCCAACCCCGTTGTCGGTGTCAAAAACGGCGGATGTCGGGTAGGGGGTCCCGAACTGTGCGTCTAGGCTGGATGGTAACAGGAGGCAAGGGACCCGAAGTTTTACCCAGGTTCGGGCCGTCTCGATGGAGGTAAAACCCTACGTCCTGCTTGATTAATATTGATGATATGGGTAGTACAAGAGTAGATCTACCACGAGATCGGAGAGGCTAAACCCTAGAAGCTAGCCTATGGTATGATTGTCTGTTGTGTACGTTGTCCTACGGACTAAAACCCTCCGGTTTATATAGACACCGGAGAGGGTTAGGGTTACATAAAGTCGGTTACAATGGTAGAAGATCTACATATCCGTATCGCCAAGGTTGCCTTCCATGCCAAGGAAAGTCCCTTCCGAACACGGGACGAAGTCTTCAATCTTGTATATTCATAGTCCAGGAGTCCGGCTGAAGGTATAGTCCGGCTATCCGAACACCCCCTAATCCAGGACTCCCTCAGTAGCCCCTGAACCAGGCTTCAATGACGACGAGTCCGACGCACAGATTGTCTTCGACATTGCAAGGCGGGTTCCTCCTCCAAGTACTTCATAGAAGATTTTGAACACAAAGATAGTGTCCGGCTCTGCAAAATAACTTTCCACATATTGCCATAGAGAGAATAATATTTACACAAATCTAATCTGCTGACGTATTCCGTAGTGTGACACACCACGGCCAAGCCTTTATCCGAGTCGTTTCATTATCCCACCTCAGCGCGTCATGCGAGGCGGTTTCCTTGGCACGTCTTGTTAAAGCAGAGATAGTGTCCCCTTATTCCGGGATTCTCATCAATACGGGCGTGGGTAACCCAACCGCGCCATTGATTATGGCGCTTGGAGATAAGCCAATTTTACCAGGCTGGCGGGGACACGTAGTTGCGTCCACCCATATAAGGGGATAAGGATCCACCTTTTCACCTACGCCTTCTTCCTCCCTTGCTTATCCATTCTCTCACACTCAAGCTCCAGCGCCCAAGTCTGCACTTCCCACCTCAACCTTCTCCAGCCATGTCCGGAGCGGGAGGCAAGTGGATGGTCTCCTCCGTCACAGAGGGACACATCAAAAAACTGAGGAAGGACGGATACTTGTCTAACGACATCACGTACCGGCTTCTCGAAAAGGGGCAGCTCCTCCCCACCCCAGGTCCCATGAGAGGGTAGTGTTCCTTCCCCACTTCCTCCACGGACTGGGCTTTCCGATCCACCCATTCTTCCGGCCTGGATTTCCATGATCTGGCCTCGAACTTCATCCTCAACATCTCGGCGTTTATCGTCATGTGCGAGGCTTTCCTCTGCATCCGCCCCCATTTTGGCCTCTGGCTCAAGACTTTCAACGTCAAGCCGAAGATGGTGCGCGGCAACCAGGCGGAGTGCGGAGGCGCCATGGTGGGCAAAATGCCCAACATCGTATGGCTCGAGGGCTCCTTTGTGGAGACCCTGAAGGGGTGGTAATCGGGGTGGTTTTACATCACCGAGCCGTGCGACCCTGAGTCGGTCGCAGCCCCCAAGTTCCAGTCCGAACCCCCAATGCGGCTCACATCCTGGAAAGAGATGGGCCTATCGTGGGGCAACAAAGGAGAGGTGACTAGACTGCAAACATGCATCCAAACCCTGGTGGACAAGCAGCTCAACCTTGTCAACGTAGTCCAGGTTATGCTCATCCGCCTGATCCTCCCGTGTCAACAACGGGCCTTCAATCTGTGCGAGTTCAACCCAGCGTAGCACCGAACTCTAAGCAGGCTCTTCGACACTACGTACGAAGATGCCTGGAAGGTGCTTTTCAAGGGCGCCGAGGCTCCCGCATCCGCCACCGAGGATCGCGGATTCAGCACGCAGTGTCACGCTAGCGCGGTAAGTTGTTTGTACCTTTCACAGGGTATTAGTTTTCCATAGTTTAACTCAATGTGGGATCTAAGCTCCCTTACCTTTGACAGAGTTGGAAGGTGAAGTCCGGATAGATCGACTGTCCGGCTCCCTTGCTTGAAGACCCAGCTGATGCCTGCTTGGCGAAGCTGCTGGTTCCGGCACCCTATGTGGTGCCGGAGAAGAAGGCCACGAAGAAGGCCACGGGGACTCAAAAGAGTGCCCGGCGCCAGGAGGTGTCGGGTTCATCACCCGACGGCTCCGAGGAGCATTCCTCCCGTGAAGACGAGGAGGAAGAAGAAGAGACCTCTCCCCCTCCAGCGGGAGGAGAGAAGAAAAGGAAGGCCGCCCTCTCTGGGAGGCCGGAGGGTCCAAGAAGGGGAGAACCCTTCCCCCGGACTACTCCACCAACACCGACGACGGCGGAGAAGAGTGGCTGCTCAGGGCCAAGCCCCCAGCGAAATCGTAAGTATCCGGATACCAAAGTAATTCATAGTATTAATTTATTGCACAGTTTTCCCTTATGTCGAATATGATTATGCAGCCCACCCAAAGACCGGCTCGACGCATCATCGAGCGGTTCACTGGACTCGTCGGATGTGAATTCGCTTCCGACGGCTTCCTCCCCCCGCCCTACGGACGACGCCGAAGTGTTGTCCCAACAGGTTCCAAGCCGGGAGGAGGTGGTCCTGGAGGCGCCGCAAGGCGACCTCCCGGACTCCAGGAGTAAAGGGGATAAAACCCCCCAGGGCTCCAAGTTCGGCTCTAGGCCGGACACTGCTCTAGAACCTTCAAAGGTTCCAGAGTCTGGCTGGGGACCTCCTTCCAAGAGGAGCAAGCCCACCGTGCCGGTGACCCCCGTCCAACCGGAGGCGCCGGACAATCTGTTGGAGGCGCTCCAAGGTGCCTGCATCGACGAGGAGCACCGCACCATTATGAGTGCGGTGGTCCAGAAGGTTTAGTCCGCCAAGAGCGGACTGACTGAAGCTTGTACTAGCCTGTTAACAGGCTTTGAGGTATGTGAAGAATGTGTAAATAATATTACCGCATAGACAGTAGCCCCTGATGCTCTGTTTGGCGTTCGGGAAGAAAAGCCGAATAGAGGATCAAATAAAATTCGCAGGAGTCTAACAAAAAGGGGTCAATACGCGTATGTAGGCTTCTCTTCTTGCGTCCGCCACACTGACTGCGGAAGTGGACACGCTAAAGCAGAACCTCGAGCGGTCTGAGAAAGAGCTCGGGTGTGCCAAGAACAGCTCGAGGACAATGAAGGTAAGAAATACCTTGTTTAAATATATATAAAAAGGTGCAATTGCAAAAAATGACAGGATTATCTTGGCTATTGTTGGGGCCACGTCTGAGGTGGCAACCCTTAAGCAAGCGCTGGTCGAGGCCAAGAAGAGGGCGGCCACGGAGCGCACCGAGCGGGAGAAGTACGAGGCCTAGGTTGGCAAGGTGCAGCAAGAGCTCCAGGTTCTCATGAAAAAACATGAGTTTGGAGCTTGACTCAAAGACGCGAGCGTCCGAGCTCGCGGCGGCTATTGAAAATGCCAAGTCTGCCAAGGCCGAATCCCAAAAGACCCTCCAGGAGTTGGATGAGGTGAAGAAGATAGCGGCGGGTAAGGCATTCTTTATGCAAAGCAAACACATAAACGTGAGTTACTTGTTACTTACCCGAATCCGGAGCTCTCCAGGAGCGTTCGCAGATCTTCCCCGGAGTGTGTCCAATGCAGCTCGACAGAGAAGGTGTTCTGGTCTCAGTATGCTGAGGCCGGACACCCCGTGCCCCTGAGCGACCAGCTGAAGCAACTGGTCGAGCTCCACAAGGCGGCCGAATAGGCCATGAAGGGCCTCATAGTTCGGCTGTGGCCTGGAGAGGCTCTGCCTGGTAGCTATTTCAGGCTGATGCGGCGGCTAGTGGAGGCCTGTCCAAGGCTCGAAGTCATCAAGCGGTCCGTCTGCATTGAAGGTGCCCGTAGGGCCCTTGCCCGTGCTAAGGTGCACTGGGGCAAGCTGGATGCTGAGAAGCTTGTGAAGGACAGGCCACCGCCGGGGAAAGAGCATCGCAAGCCCGAGAATTATTATAAGGATGTTCTGAAGGGTGCCTGCCTTGTGGCGGATGAATGTTCTAGGGATGTAATTTCTGAGTGAAACTTGCTCGTTTTGTCCTGTGCGCTGAAAACTTGTTCATATGCGCTAAGCAATGCTGTTGGAATTTAAAATATTACCTTCTGTGCGGCTGTTTATCAATTTTGAGAGATGGCGAGTCGTCGGCTTCTCCCCCGTGCCGCTAGTGCTGGGGTGTTCGGGGATAAACCTGAGCATTCCCATGTTTGGGTCCTTCGAGGGAGGCGCTCAGCCCAACAAACAAGGCAATCGGACTATAATGCATGAACACTCTCACTTAGCCATAGAATTCTATAATTTTAAATTTCGGCGAAGCCCCTGGTATTCGGAAGACCGAGTTCAGGGCGCTATCCACGCCTTGGCCGGACAGAGCCGACTCCTCGCTCTAAGCGGCATAAGTCTTTAGGGACTCGAAAAACCTCTCGAACAGCGACCAGCTCTCGCTTCATCATGATAGTTAGTTTTAGCTTTCTCCGCTAAGGTGCTCGACCTAGCTCAACTGGCGCACAATCGCAGTGGTTCTCCTAGTGCTACCTTAGCCGATATAGCGGAACGTAAGGCACCAAAACATAGGAGCCGGGCAAACCCAACTATTGACCCAAGACATGATTCGGAGCCGATGCATATAATGCTATAAGTTCGGGGTGCCGCACTTGTTAAACTGTTCGGACTTCTTACACCATATTGAGGGGTACTAAAGTGTAACGCCCTCGATACGGCTATAGCTCCCACGTGTCAAGGCACGACTTAGAGTCATAACCGCATTGAAAGCAATGTCGCAAGTCAGGCAATCATTACAACATCCCATGTATAATATAATAAAAGGGGGAGAAACATAGTTGGCTTACACTCGCCACGTCACATCAGAGTACATAAATAACATCCATCATACCAACACTCATGACCCGACTACGGCGCCAAAATAGAAGAACACCCAACATGCGACAAGGCCCTGAATCAACCCCAACTAGGCACCACTACTGATCGTCAGGAAAAGAGACATAATAACGCTGAGAGTCCTCGTCGAACTCCCACTTGAGCTCGTACTCGTCACCTGGAGCGGAATCACCTGGACCTGCATCTGGAGTTATAGTATCTGTGAGCCACAGGGACTCAGCAATCTCGCACCCTCGCGATCAAGACTATTTAAGGTTATAGGAATGGATAAGGCCAATGTAAGTGGAGCTGCAGCAAGCGACTAGCATATATGGTGGCTATCTGATACTCAAAAGAGAGCGAGAAGAGGAGGCAAAGCGCGAGCGAGAATCTAGAAGAACAACCTGCGCAAGCATTACTCCAACACCGTGTCCACTTCCCGGACTCCGCCGAGAAGAGGCCATCACGGTAACACACTCAGTTGATTCATTTTAAAAATTAAGGTTTAAGTTATCTACAACCGGACGTTAACAAATTCCCATCTGCCCATAACCGCGGGCACGGCTTTCGAAAGTTCAATCCCTGCAGGGGAGTCCCAACTTAGCCCATGACAAGCTCTCACGGTCAACGAAGGAATAGACCTCCACCCGAGACACACCGATCAGACTCGGTAACCCGGTACAACAAGACAATTCGACAGGTTAAAACAAGACCAGCAACACCACCCGCTGGGCCGACAAATCCCGATAGGAGCTGCACATATCTCGTTCTCAGGGCACACCGGATAAGCTAAGCGTACGGGAGCCAACGTAACCCAAGTTGCCGAGGGACGGCCCCGCACGGAGCTCTAGTTTGGACCAACACTCAGAGGAGCACTGGCCCGGGGGGGGGGGGTAAAATAAGATGACCCCTGAGTCTGCAGAACCCAAGGGAAAGAAAAGGCTAGGTGGCAAATGGTAAGACCAATGTTGGGCATAGCTGGAAAAGCTTTAATCAAGGCGAACTATCAAGGTGTTCCCATTATAACCCAACCGCGTAAGGAACGCAAAAATCCGGGAACATAACACCGATATGACGGAAACTAGGGCGGCAAGAGTGGAACAAAACACTAGGCAAGAGGCTGAGCCTTCCACCCTTCACCAAGTATATAGATGCATTAAGATAACAGAGCAATATAATGATATCCCAACAAGTAAATAAATGTCCCAACAAGGAACGGCTCCAAACTTCACCTGCAACTAGCAACGCTATAAGAGGGGTTGAGCAAAGCGGTAACATAGCCAATCAATGGTTTGCTAGGACAAGGTGGGTTAGAGGTTCAACATGGCAATTGGGAGGCTGACAAGCAAAAGGTAGGCATCGTAGCATTGGCATAGCAAAAGAGCGAGCAAACTAGCATAACAAAGATAGTAGTGATTTCGAGGGTATGATCATCTTGCCTGCATAGTTGTCAGAGTTGACTGGATCCTCACAAGCAAACTCAACGGGCTCCTCAGTAGCGAACTCGTCTCCTGGCTCTACCCAACAAGACAAACAAGCAACAAGGATACAATCAACCACGTGCAAGACCAAGCAATATGATGAAATGAAGATATGCTATGCGGGATGTGATGCGGGATGCAAAACGCAAGATATGACAGGAAATGCATGAACCTGGCCCCAACATGGAATTCCAAGGGCTCCACTGGAAAGATGAGATGAAATCGCTTGAAAACGATATAAAGAACGCCGGAATCGGACTTACGGTTTCGAAATGGCAAGCGTTTCAAAAACGACACCGGTCTGCGATTTACAGCAAGTAGGCATCTAAACGCAACGAAATGAACATGCTACAGCCACCAAACATGACAACAAAAGACATGGCAGGGATTCCCACAAGATGCTTAACAAAAGACTAGCACTGAGCCACGGCCAATTCATCCATTATGAGGTTCAAACAAGCATGGCAAAAATGCAAATGCAAAACAGATTCCAGACTTAGTGAAATTAACACTTGTCTGAAATTTTAGATCACGAAGCCCTCTTCGGAGCAGCAAAACAACATGACACATGACCTGATTAAGACATGTAAGAACATGGCATGGAGCTACTCAACAAGCTTAACAAAAGACCCAAAGTGACCTGGGGCCAAAAGGGTTCACAAAATATATTAACGGGCACACGAACATAGCTAAAACACAATCAGTTTTCAGACTTAGTGAAAACTGAGACATGCTGAAATATAACTCACGAAGGCATGTAAACGAGCTCGATGCACTCACCACGGTGCAAGTCATGGCAATGCAGTCATACATCCATTAAGAAGGCACAAAATACAAGCTAGACATGGCAAGAACAATGGCATATCATGCACGGATCAACTACAATAACATCGGCAAAATCGCAAACGAGTTGACGATCTGCCCAGATTCACCACGAAGCAAAAGTAGAGCTCAATTGACTCAAGCTAGGGTGCACCATACTTGCAAACAAAGACATGGATGGATAGAGCATAACATGGATAACAAAACTCCTTTACTTATCATCCTCAAAAGAGGCACGAATCAGTAGGAAACAAGCTGAACATATGGCATCATGAACTAAAATATCCCAGACTTAGTGAAAACAACTAAGTCCCTGAAAACAGATTTTCCGGGTGCCTCACTTTGCAAGCTTGCACAAGCCACCACACACATCCTAAAAATGCATGGGCTGCACCTCTGGAAAGAAGACAAAATGCTTAACAAAACATACGAAGGACTCACAGGCATAGCATGCACACAATAATCATGGCAAAAATGACAAAAGCCTAAGATGAACTAGCAGATCTGACAATTAACTCACGAAGCCTCCTTCTAACATAATTTTGGGCATGAAGATGAACTCAAATGAAAATGATGTAATATAATGAAATGATTTACTCGCCGAGGCGAACATTCTGATATATTATACGTCCAAAACGGAGCTACGGATGCAAAGTTATGGGGCCTCGAACAGGAGCATATGGAGTAAAATTTCTGGGGACTTAGACGAAATTTCAACCTCTCTCTCAGATCTAGGGCTTGCACGGATATCGAGGCGTGGCCGGGCACTGGAGCTGTTCGTCGGGAAGAAGAAACGCAGCAAGCCGGCGGGAGGAGGTGGTGGCCGGCGGCCGGATCTAGCCGGGCTGGGGTCGCCGGACAGCGAGGCGGCCGCGGCGGCTGGCGGCTGCGCGGGGCGGCGTCGGGCGCCGGGCGAGGAGGCGCGACGGCTGCCGGAGTTGAAGACGGCCACGGTGGCGCGGGACGCCGGACTCGGGGAAGAAGACGGGCGCGGTCGGCGGCTGGAACTGGCCCGGTCGGGCGGCGGACGGGCCGGCGCTGGGCCTGCGGGCCCGCGTCGGTGGGAGGCGGCGGTGATGTGGGCACGCTGCCACATGGCGATGCCCGGTTGGGCGCGGGCGGCGGCGGACGCTGTCCTGCCGGGGGCGGACACGTCCGTCGGTGCGGGGAGGTTTTTTTTAGAACTAGGGTTTCGAGGGGGAGGAGAGATCCGAAAATGGAGGGGGGTATTTATAGGCATAAGTGGAGCTAGGAGAGTCCAAATGAGGTGCGGTTTTCGGCCACGCGATCGTGATAGAACGCTCTAGGATATAGAGCAGAGTTTGGTGGGTTTTGGGCCAAATTGTGGGGGTGTTGGGCTGCAACACACACGAGGCCTTTTCGGTCCCTCGGTTAACCGTTGGAGTATCAAACGAAGTCCAAATGATACGAAACATGACAGGCGGTCTACCGGTAGTAAACCAAGGCCGCTTGGCAAGTCTCGGTCCAATCCGGAAATGTTTAATCCCCACACACGAAAGAAAGCTAGAAATGACCACCGGAGGAGAACGAAGCGCCGGAATGCAAAACGGACAACGGGGAAAATGCTCGAATGCATGAGACGAACACGTATGCAAATGCAATGCACATGATGACATGATATGAGATGCATGAAAAAGAAAACAACACATGGAGAAAAAGACCCGAACCCGAGAAATAAATATAACTTAATGCCGGAAACGGCAAGAGTTGGAGTACAAATAGGGAAAGTTACGTCCGGGGTGTTACAACACTCCACCACTACGAAAAGATCTCGTCCCGAGATCTAGGACTGAAAGAACTCTGGGTACTCAGAACGGAGGTGATCCTCGCGTTCCCAGGTAGCTTCACGGTCGGAATGGTGAGACCACTTGACTTTGAGGAATTTGATTGACTTGTTGCGAGTCTTGCGTTCAGTCTCTTCAAGAATAGCAACTGGGTGCTCACGATAAGAGAGATCTTCTTGGAGCTCAATGTCCTCGAAGTTGACAGTGTGGTCAGGAGTCTTGAAGCTCTTTCGAAGCTGAGAGAAGTGGAACACATCATGAACATTTGCAAAGTTTGAAGGAAGCTCGAGTTGATAGGCGATGTCGCCTCTCTTGCTGACAATCTTGAAAGGTCCCACTTATCTAGGGGCAAGCTTCCCTTTGATACCGAAGCGACGAGTACCTTTCATAGGAGAGCACGGAGGTAAACATGATCTCCGATCTTGAAAGCCAAATCACGGTGCTTGCTATCATAGTAGCTCTTCTGGCGGTATTGGGCTGCTTTGAGGTTATCACGAATGACTTTGCACATTTCTTCTGCTTCTGTGATTAAGTCATTACCCAAAAGCTGACGTTCACCGGTTTCAGACCAGTTGAGAGGGGTACGGCACTTCCTGCCATACAGAATTTCAAATGGGGCCTTGCCCGAACTTGCTTGAAAACTGTTGTTATAGGAGAATTCAGCATAAGGAAGACAATCTTCCCACTTCATGCTGAAGGAGATCACACAAGCCCTGAGCATATCTTCAAGAATCTGGTTGACACGCTCGACTTGACCGCTTGTTTGAGGATGGAAAGCAGTGCTGAAGCGGATGTTGGTGCCCATGGCCTTCTGAAAAGAATCCCAAAACTTCGAGGTAAAGATGCTGCCACAGTCTGAAGAGATCACTTGAGGAATACCGTGCAGAGAGACAATGCGAGAGGTATAGAGTTCCGCCAATTGAGCTGCAGTGATCGACTCCTTGATAGGCAGAAAATGAGCCACTTTGGTGAGCTTGTCGATGACAACAAATATAGCATCATTGCCACGCTTGGACTTTGGAAACCCAGTCACGAAGTCCATTTCAATGTGGTCAAACTTCCATTCTGGAATGGCAAGAGGTTGGAGGAGACCAGCTGGCCTTTGGTGTTCTGCCTTCACTCTTCTGCAGACAACACATTCGTTCACGAATTGAGCAATCTCGCGCTTCATTCGAGTCCACCAATAAGCTTGCTTGAGATCCTGATACATCTTCGTGCTCCCAGGGTGGATGGAGAGGAGAGAATTGTGAGCCTCGTTCATGATTACTTTACGAAGTTCACCTTTGGGCACAACAATACGATCCTCGAAGAAGAGAGTGTCCTTGTCATCAAGGCGGTAGCACTTGTACTTGGACTGACTCTTGGCAATCCCAATCTTCACCTTTTTCACCATAGCATCAAGAAGCTGGGCTTGGCGAATCTAGTCTTCTAAGGTAGGAGAGACTTGAAGGTTGGCGAGGAAACCTTGAGGAACAACTTGCAGATTAAGTTTGCGGAAAGCTTCACAAAGCTCGGGTTGATAAGGCTTGAGAATCAGACTGTTGCAATAGGCCTTTCTGCTCAAAGCGTCAGCAATCACATTGGCCTTGCCTGGAGTATACTCAATACTCGGATTATACTCTTGAATCATTTCGACCCATCGAGTTTGCCTTAGGTTGAGATTAGGCTGAGTGAAGATGTACTTGAGACTCTTGTGATCAGTGAAAATGTCCACTTTTCTTCCCAATAGAAGATGTCTCCAAGTCAAAAGAGCATGCACAACTGCCGCCAACTCGAGATCGTGAGTGGGGTAGTTCTTCTCATTAGGCTTCAACTAGCGAGATGTATAAGCAACAACTTTCTTCTCTTGCATCAAAACTGCGCCAAGACCTTGGAGAGAGGCATCACAAAAGACCTCGTACGGCTTGGATTCATCAGGCGGAGTCAGAACTGGAGCAGTGATCAATTTCTCTTTCAAAGTGTTGAAAGCAATATCACACTCTGAAGACCAAACATACTTGACGTGCTTCTGAAGAAGATTTGAGAGAGGCTTCGCGATCTTAGAAAAGTTTTCAACGAATCTTCGGCAGTAGCTTGCGAGACCGAGAAAACTGCGAAGTTGCTTCATGTTCTGAGGAGGTTCCCAATTCACAATTGCGGATACCTTCTCGGGATTCACGGAAATGCCCTTGGCAGAGATGATATGACCAAGATAAAGAACCTCATCGAGCCAAAATTCACACTTGGAGAACTTGGCGTAGAACTGATGTTCCCTGAGTTTATCGAGAACCAAACGCAAGTGCTTGGCATGATCTTCCTTGTTCTTGGAGAAAACCAGAATGTGGTCGAGATAGACCAAAACGAAGTCATTGGTGTAGGATTTGAAGATGAAGTTCATCATGCGAGAGAACGTTGGAGGAGCGTTGGCGAGGCCAAAAGACATGACAGTGTATTCATATGAACCAAAGCTTGTTCTGAATGCTGTCTTGGGAATATCTTCTTCACGAATGCGAATCTGGTGATAACCCATACGGAGATCAAGCTTGGAGAATACTTGGGCACCTTTGAGTTGTTCGAAAAGCTCATTGATGTTGGGAAGTGGGTATTTGTTCTTGATGGTCTTCTTGTTCACTGGACGGTAATCAACACAAAGTCGGTCCGTTCCATCCTTCTTCTTCACAAAAAGAACACCACAACCCCACGGAGAAGTACTAGGCCGGATGAGACCCATTCTTTCTTGCTCATCGAGTTGCTTCTTCAGCTCCTTCAACTCTTCAGGTCCGAGCTTGTAAGGACGTTTGCACACAGGTTCCGTGCCAGGCTCAAGTTCAATAACGAATTCAACTGGCCGGTGCGGAGGCATTCCTGGGAGCTCTTCTGGAAAGACGTCTTGATATTCGCGAACGACTGGAATTTGAGAGATGGCATCCAATTCACCCTTCTCATTGAGAGAAAATAGACGAATGGTATCATCACGAGCGGCAAAGACAATTACATCCTCAGACGAATGAGTCAATTGAATCTACCTAGATGCACAATCAAGCTGAGCCTTGTGCTTAGAAAGCCAATCCATCCCGAGAATAAGATCAATATCCGAGTTACCAAGAACCATTGGAGAAGCCAGAAACTTGAAATCACCCATCATGATAGAAACATCCGGAACTATTGAAGTAGCCCTCATAGACTTAGCCGGAGAAACCACTCCCATAGGTTTACCCAACATTTGTGAAACGAAGTCATGCTTGGAAACAAATGATCTTGACATGAAACAATGCGATGCACCCGAGTCAAAAAGAACTTTTGCTGGAAAAGAGTTAACTGGAAAGTTACCCATGATCACATCTGACGAGTCCTCTGCCTGAGCTGCATTCATCAAATTTACCTTGGCGTGCTTGGGGTTATGCTTGACCACAACTGTACTTGCCGATCTGACAGGAGGAGGAGGAGGAAGACGCCTCTGGTTGAAACACTTGTTGGCATAGTGACCCTTCTATTGGCACTTGTTGCACATGACCTCTGAAAGCGGACGGTGATACGGAGCACTCGATCATGGAGCTTGAGACGAAGTCTTGTTTTGAAAGCCGGGGTTGGGGGGGTGGGAAGAACCACTGCCACGTTTGCTCTTCTGCTGATATGGCTGACGGAACGGAGGAGGAGGAAGCCAAAACTTCTGCTGCTTGGCCACTTGTGTAGAGGAAGAAGGAGTAACATCTCTGACTCGCTTCCTGGAAGCATCACACCTCAACTGAGCAGCCTCTTGCTTCAGTGCCATGTTGTAGAACTCATCGTATCTCAAGGGCTCGAAGAGGACAAGAGCGAGCTGAATATCTTCTCTAAGACCACCCCTGAACTGGTATATCATGCTCTTCTCATCAGGCACGTCCTGCTTGGCAAAGCGGGCAAGCTTCTGGAACAATTTTTTGTAGTCATAGACAGACAAAGAGCCTTGCTTCAGATTGCGGAATTCCTCACGCTTGCTTTCAACCACACTCTGCGGAATGTGATGAGCTCGGAAATCTCGACGGAAATCATCCCAAGTGATAACACGTCCACCTCTGGAATCCTTGTACTGCTGGAACCATTCTGCAGCTTGATCTTTGAGTTGGAAGGAAGCGAACTTGACAAAGTCCTCAGGCCTGATGTTACTGCACTCGAAATGCTTACACAGATCCACAAGCCAATCGTCAGCATCGGTTGCGTCGACACAATTACTGAAAGTCTTTGGCCCGTTAGCAAGGAACTGGTTGAGTGTAGGAAAGTGACTCTGATTGCTGCCTTGATTCCCTTGACTGCCTGGATTGCGCTCTTGAAGAATTTGCATGATCAGCTGAGTGTTTGCATTGGTTGCGGCCATCACAGCTTGCCATGCCTCTGGAGGAGGTGGAGGCGGTGGCGGATCTTGATTCTGGTTCTGACTGGTGCTCTTAGCGGGAGCCATCCTAAAGAGGTTGACTACCGTTAGCACATTGACAGATAAATATTGAAGCTGAATCCAATGGAATGAAAATTGCAACATATATTCTTCACATCCGAACAAAATGAACGAATGCATTCCTCTTCAAATGGTCACATATCCATAAATTGAGAAGCCACGTAGAATTAAGGTAGAGAAATAAATCAACAAGGTACGGATCAAGAACGAATAATCGGTAAGAAATCCCAATCACAAACCAATATCCATGGAAGAAGAACTAGAGCTACTAGAATTCCCACCTATGAAACTCCCGAACCTTTCCGGTTATGCAATCAGGTGTTGGGGATACAGGGGAAGCATAATATCTCACCGAAACTAGCAAATCCTACATCCAGATATATCCATCCTTCAACACATAACCAAGAAAACTTCGGAAACCATCTACCTCAACCTTCAAAAAGCATCCGTTATAAAAGTTATGGCGATACTCCCGAACTCCCGCCCCAGTACTGGGTGGCGTCGAGGTTATCTCACCAACGAACTGCATAAAAGAGATTTTCAATGTCGGCGAACATATCTCAAGTATTCCAGAATTGCAACGATAAAATTATGATGACAACACCTCAGAGCTCAACTCCCCGGGACACTTCCACTAAACCCCTGACAGGAGGCACCAAGACAGTATTCTCATCATAAGCCATCGGAACAAATCCAAGATACTCGCGTGATCCTAAAAATTTTTTTAGTGAAATTTGAGAAGAGAAGAGTCAAAACCCTACGTCAGGATGCCTTACCAGAGCGATGAGGAGACTGGGAAGTAAAAATAATTCCTAAGCTCTCCGATATATAATTCCTAAAGAATCAAAGCATTTTTCTAAACACAACTCGGCTGCTAAAAACGATCAAGCAATGGGGCTCCTAAGGTCGGGGAAGGCTCTGATACCAACTTTTAATGCCCTCGATGCGGCTATAGCTCCCACGTGTCGAGGCACGACTTAGAGTCATAACCGCATTGAAAGCAATGTCGCAAGTCAGGCAATCATTACAACATCCCATGTATAATATAATAAAAGGGGGAGAAACATAGTTGGCTAACACTCGCCACGTCACATCAAAGTACATAAATAACATCCATCATACCAACACTCATGGCCCGACTACGGCGCCAAAATAGAAGAACACCCAACATGCGACAAGGCCCTGAATCAACCCCAACTAGGCACCACTACTGATCGTCAGGAAAAGAGACATAATAACGCTGAGAGTCCTCGTCGAACTCCCACTTGAGCTCGTACTCGTCACCTGGAGCGGAATCACCTGGACCTGCATCTGAAGGTATAGTATCTGTGAGCCATAGGGACTCAGCAATCTCGCACCCTCGTGATCAAGACTATTTAAGCTTGTAGGAATGGATAAGGCCAATGTAAGTGGAGCTGCAGCAAGCGACTAGCATATATGGTGCCTATCTTATACGCAAAAGAGAGCGAGAAGAGGAGGCAAAGCGCGAGCGAGAATCTAGAAGAACAACCTGCGCAAGCATTACTCCAACACCGTGTCCACCTCCCGGAATCCGCCGAGAAGAGGCCATCACGGTAACACACTCAGTTGATTCATTTTAAAAATTAAGGTTTAAGTTATCTACAACCGGACGTTAACAAATTCCCATCTGCCCATAACCGCGGGCACGGCTTTCGAAAGTTCAATCCCTGTAGGGGAGTCCCAACTTAGCCCATGACAAGCTCTCACGGTCAACGAAGGAATAGACCTCCACCCGAGACACACCGATCAGACTCGGTAACCCGGTACAACAAGACAATTCGACAGGTTAAAACAAGACCAGCAACACCATCCGCTGTGCCGACAAATCCCGATAGGAGCTGCACATATCTCGTTCTCAGGGCACACCGGATAAGCTAAGCGTACGGGAGCCAACGTAACCCAAGTTTCCGAGGGACGGCCCCGCACGGTGCTCTAGTTTGGACCAATACTCAGAGGAGCACTGGCCCGGGGGGGTAAAATAAGATGACCCCTGAGTCTGCAGAACCCAAGGGAAAGAAAAGGCTAGGTGGCAAATGGTAAGACCAATGTTGGGCATTGCTGGAAAAGCTTTAATCAAGGTGAACTATCAAGGGGTTCCCATTATAACCCAACCGCATAAGGAACGCAAAAATCCGGGAACATAACACCGATATGACGGAAGCTAGGGCGGCAAGAGTGGAACAAAACACTAGGCGAGAGGCCGAGCCTTCCACCCTTCACCAAGTATATAGATGCATTAAGATAACAGAGCAATATAATGATATCCCAACAAGTAAATAAATGTCCCAACAAGGAACGGCTCCAAACTTCACCTGCAACTAGCAACGCTATAAGAGGGGCTGAGCAAAGCGGTAACATAGCGAATCAATGGTTTGCTAGGACAAGGTGGGTTAGAGGTTCAATATGGCAATTGGGAGGCTGACAAGCAAAAGGTAGGCATCGTAGCATTGGCATAGCAAAAGAGCGAGCAAACTAGCATAACAAGGATAGTAGTGATTTCGAGGGTACGATCATCTTGCCTGCACAGTTGTCAGAGTTGACTGGATCCTCACAAGCAAACTCAACGGGCTCCTCAGTAGTGAACTCGTCTCCCGGCTCTACCCAACAAGACAAACAAGCAACAAGGATACAATCAACCACGTGCAAGACCAAGCAATATGATGAAATGAAGATATGCTATGCGGGATGCGATGCGGGATGCAAAATGCAAGATATGACAGGAAATGCATGAACCTGGCCCCAACATGACAGGAAATGGAAAGATGAGATGAAATCGCTTGAAAACGATATAAAGAACGCCGGAATCGGAGTTACGGTTTGGAAATGGCAAGCGTTTCAAAAACGACACCGGTCTGCGATTTACAGCAAGTAGGCATCTAAACGCAACGAAATGAATATGCTACAGCCACCAAACATGACAACAAAAGACATGGAAGGGATTCCCACAAGATGCTTAACAAAAGACTAGCACAGAGCCACGGCCAATTCATCCATTATGAGGTTCAAACAAGCATGGCAAAAATGCAAATGCAAAACAGATTCCAGACTTAGTGAAATTAACACTTGTCTGAAATTTTAGATCACGAAGCCCTCTTCGGAGCAGAAAAACAACATGATACATGACCTGATTAATACAAGTAAGAACATGGCATGGAGCTACTCAACAAGCTTAACAAAAGACCCAAAGTGACCTGGGCCAAAAGGGTTCACAAAATATATTAACAGGCACACGAACATAGCTAAAACACAATCAGTTTTCAGACTTAGTGAAAACTGAGACATGCTGAAATATAACTCACGAAGGCATGTAAACGAGCTCGATGCACTCACCACGGTGCAAGTCATGGCAATGCAGTCATACATCCATTAAGAAGGCACAAAATACAAGCTAGACATGGCAAGAACAATGGCATAGCATGCACGGATCAACTACAATAACATCGGCAAAATCGCAAACGAGTTGACGATCTGCCCAGATTCACCACGAAGCAAAAGTAGAGCTCGATTGACTCAAGCTAGGTTGCACCATAATTTCAACCAAAGACATGGATGGATAGAGCATAACATGGATAACAAAACTCCTTTACTTATCATCCTCAAAATAGGCACGAATCAGTAGGAAACAAGCTGAACATATGGCATCATGAACTAAAATATCTCAGACTTAGTGAAAACAACTAAGTCCCTGAAAACAGATTTCCCGGGTGCCTCACTTTGCAAGCTTGCACAAGTCACCACACACATCCTAAAAATGCATGGGTTGCACCTATGGAAAGAAGACAAAATACTTAACAAAACATATGAAGGACTCACAGGCATAGCATGCACACAATAATCATGGCAAAAATGACAAAAGCCTAAGATGAACTAGCAGATCTGACAATTAACTCATGAAGCCTCCTTCTAACAGCATTTTGGGAATCAATATGAGCTCAAATGAAAATTATGTAATGTAATGAAATGGTGTACTCGTCGAGGCGAACATTTTGATATATTATACGTCCAAAACGAATCTACGGATGCAAAGTTATGGGGCCTCGAACAGGAGCATATGGAGTAAAATTTCTGGGGACTTAGACGAAATTTCAACCTCTCTCTCAGACCTAGGGCTTGCACGGATATCGAGGCGCGGCCGGGCACTGTAGCTGTTCATCAGGAAGAAGAAACGCAGCAAGCCGGCGGGAGGAGGTGGCGGCCGGCGACCGGATCCGGTGGCCGGCGGCCGGATCTAGCCGGGCTGGGGTCGCCGGACGGCGAGGTGTCCGCGGCGGCGGGCGGCTGCGCGGGGCGGCGTCTGGCGCCGGGCGAGGAGGCGCGGCGGCTGCCGGAGTTGAAGACGGCCGCAGTGGCGCGGGACGCCAGACTCGGGGAAGAAGACGGGCGCGGTCGGCGGCTGGAACTGGCCCGGTCGGGCGGCGGACGGGCCGGCGCTGCGCCTGCGGGCCCGCGTCGGTGGGAGGCGGCGGTGATGTGGGCACGCTGCCACGTGGCAATGCCCGGTTGGGTGCGGGCGGCGGCGGACGCTGTCCGGCCGGGGGCGGACACGTCCGTCGGTGCGGGGAGGTTTTTTTTTAGAACTAGGGTTTCGAGGGGGAGGAGAGATCCGAAAATGGAGGGGGGTATTTAAAGGCATAAGTGGAGCTAGGAGAGTCCAAATGAGGTGCGGTTTTCGGCCACGCGATCGTGATCGAACGCTTTAGGACATAGATCAGAGTTTGGTGGGTTTTGGGCCAAATTGGGGGGGAGTTGGGCTGCAACACACACGAGGCCTTTTCAGTCCCTCGGTTAACCGTTGGAGTATCAAACGAAGTCCAAATGATACAAAACTTGACAGGCGGTCTACCGGTAGTAAACCAAGGCCGATTGGCAAGTCTCGGTCCAATCCGGAAATTTTTAATCCCCACACACGAAAGAAAGCTAGAAATGACCATCGGAGGAGAACGAAGCGCCGGGATGCAAAACGGACAACGGGGAAAATGCTCGAATGCATGAGACGAACACGTATGAAAATGCAATGCACATGATGACATGATATGAGATGCATGAAAAAGAAAACAACACATGGAGACAAAGACCCAAACCCGAGAAATAAATATAACTTAACGCCGGAAACGGCAAGAGTTGGAGTACAAATAAGGAAAGTTACGTCCGGGGTGTTACATAAAGCCCCTGGCGTATTTTAGCCATACCAAAGTGTACGGGTGCAACATGTCGTTAAGGAACATATATTAAAAAAAAGAGTAATGCAAAAATAGATAAAAGCTATGCATTGTTTATTAAAAAGGGTTGTGATCAAAGCAGAACGATACAAATAATGCGATAAGCAAAAGGTTGGACTATTTAACATGTCCGTTCCAGGGGCAGGCTACGGAATGGTATGCGAAACAGGTATACTGCTCGTGACAGAGACCACCTGGGAGTTCCATAATGCGGCGTGGCTTGTCTGCTTCCCTGGTTCTTGCATCGTTTGTGCGGCAATTGAACTGCCGAACAGGCCTTCCGAAGAATGGAGTCCTGAAATTAAGAGAAAATTAAAAAATCGGCAGCCCCTGGTGCGGTTTAAGCCGTGTTTCGGGCGTACCGTGATGGTGCCCCTCCCCCTGTACCCATGGTATTTATAGAGCGTAGTTATGTATGTGAAGCACTGGCGTCGCCTTTTTGTGAGGGCTGGGGTTGGGGCCGCATTGCTACGCCTACTCGGATCGTGCCAGGAGGTCTTGTTGTAGGTTACTCCGGGCGCGCTTGATAGTGTCCGGTCGTTTAATGGCCGGACTGGAGAACTGCCTGGAGAGGCTGCTTTGTACTTCCGCTGCAAGGGCCGCCGTGTCCTCCTCCGTTCGGAGGGAGCGTTCGGTGTTTCCATTGATCGTAATTACTCCTCGAGGGCCTGGCATTTTGAGCTTAAGGTATGTGTAGTGCGGTACTGCATTGAACTTGGCCAATGCGGTTCGCCCGAGCAGTGCGTGATAGCCACTGTGGAATGGGACTATGTCGAAGATTAACTCCTCGCTTCGGAAATTATCCGGAGATCCGAAGACCACTTCAAGTGTGACTGAGCCTGTACAGTTGGCCTCTACACCTGGTATTACGCCTTTAAATGTCGTTTTGGTGGGCTTAATTCTCGAGGGATCTATGCCCATTTTCCGCACTGTATCCTCGTAAAGCAGGTTCAGGCTGCTGCTGCCGTCCATAAGGACTCTAGTGAGATGAAATCCGTCAATAATTGGGTCTAGAACCAATGCGGCGAATCCGCCATGACGGATGCTAGTGGGGTGGTCCCTTCGATCAAAGGTGATCGGGCAGTAGGACCATGGGTTGAACTTTGGGGCGACTGGCTCTACCACGTATACGTCCCTTAACGCGCGCTTCCGCTCCCTCTTGGGGACGTGGGTTGCGTATATCATGTTCACCGTCCGCACTTGTGGGGGAAAACCCTTCTGTCCACTGTTGTTCGGCGGCCGGGGCTCTTCGTCGTCATCGCTATGCAGCCCCTTGTCTTCGTTTTCGGCATTTAACTTGCCTGCCTGCTTGAACACCCAACAATCCCTTTTGGTGTGATTGGCCCACTTTTCGGGGGTGCCATGTATCTGGCACAAGCGGTCGAGTATTCGGTCCAAACTGGACGGGCCCCTAGGATTCCTTTTGAATTGCTTTTTCCGCTGACCAGATTTAGAGCCTCTGAATCCGGCATTAACTGTCGTATCCTCAGCATTGTTGCCGTTAATGCGGCGCTTCTGCTTGTTGCGACGCGACCTGCCACTACTGTCCCTGGTATCCGAATTACCAGGGTTCTTGGTCATATTGTTGCTATGAGCAAGCCAGCTGTCTTCTCCCACGCAAAAGCGGGTCATGAGTGTCGTGAGTGCTGCCATAGACTTCGGCTTTTCCTGTCCAAAGTGCCGGGCAATCCACTCGTCACGGATATTGTGCTTGAAGGCTGCTAGGGCCTCAGCATCCGGACAGTCGAATATTTGATTTTTCTTTGTTAGGAACCGTGTCCAGAATTGCCTGGCCGATTCCTCTGGCTGCTGAATTACGTGACTTAGGTCATCGGCGTCTGGGGGTCGCACATAAGTGCCACGGAAATTGTCGAGGATTGCGGCTTCCAGGTCCTCCCAACAACTGATTGATCCCGCCGGCAAGCTGTTAAGCCAATGCCGAGCTGGTCCTTTAAGCTTGAGTGGGAGGTATTTGATGGCGTGGATATCACCGCCGCGGGCCATGTGGATATGAAGGACATAATCCTCGATCCATACCGCAGGATCTGTTGTGCCATCATATGATTCGATGTTTACGGGTTTGAAAGCCTCGGGGATTTGATGATCCATTATTTCGTCTATGAAGCATAGTGGGTGTGTGGTGCCTCTGTACTAGGCTATATCACGACGTAGCTCCAATGAGCTTTGTCTACTGTGTTCGGCCCTGCCGAATTTGTGGCCGGAGTGACGGTTACCGTCTCAAGTCGTGGGGCGCCCACGCGATCCGTTGATCGATCTTGTTTGCCTTGCCTTGTCCTCCAACATATCTCGCAGGTCTGGCGCATTTTCCCATGCCTTGGTACGGGGTGCGCCTTGAGTGGAGGGCCGAGAGGCCTCTCTGTCATGGCCACGAGGTGGCCGATCGGCCGTATCGAGTGCTGGTGATGTAAGTTTAAATGCTTCCTCCTCTAATCGGGGTAGCAACCTGTGCTTTGGGTAGCTCTTGGAGGGGCATTCGAGTTTATGCTCTTCGGCCGCAAGGACTTCAGTCCATCTGTCGACTAGCAAATCTTGATCAGCTCTAAGTTGTTGCTATTTTTTCTTGAGGCTTCTTGCCGTGGCCATAAGCCTGCGTTGAAAACGCTCTTGCTCGACGGGATCCTCTAGCACGACAAATTCGTCATCGTCGAGGCTTGCCTCGTCTTCGGAGGGAGCCATATGATTATCGTCCTCGACCTCTCTGTCTGCCGCTTTCTCATGAGGGCTGGTTTCTCCATCCTCCTGTGCTAAATCTTGCTGGAGGGGGTTTTCTTCGGCACTTTCCGGAGTATTATTATCTCCCATGCTGGAGTCACCGTATTTGTTTTGGCGGGATTTTGAGCGGCGCCGCTGACGCCGGCGCTTTGGCTGTTTCTTGGAGGGGTCATCCTCCGCTGTTCCATCGCCATCTCCTTCTTTTGGGGTGTCCACCATGTATATGTCATATGACGAGGTGGCTTTCCAGGGCCCAATAGGCGCTGGTTCTTCATCATCTCCATCATCGGCGTCCATATCGTCGATGTCTTCGGAGTCGAAGTCGAGCATGTCGGTTAAATCTTCGACAGTGGCTACAAAGTGGGTGGTGGGTGGGCTTTGAATTTCTTCATCGTCCGTATCCCAACCTTGCTGACCGTAGTCCGGCCAGGGCTGTCCTGATAAATAGAGAGACTTCAGTGTCTTCAGAATATCGCCGAAAGGCGAGTGCTGAAAGATGTCCGCGGTAGTAAACTCCATGATCGGCGCCCAATCGGATTCGATCGGCAGGGGCGCGGAGGGTTCAGAGTCCGGAGAGGAGTCCGGCTCCTTGGAGTCACGAGTCTCGCGGAGTGCGGGGCTGGTGTTCGGCTCGATGGCCGTTGGGATCGTAGCCCCCGAGGCGGCGTCCAACCGCCCATCCTCGATCGGCACAGTTGTCTCCGAATTAAGGGTCGAAGCCAATGCGGGTGCGGCCTCCAGGGCACTGTTCGGCGACAGAGCTAGATCATGCTCGTCGTGACAGTGCGGCGCGCTCGGCAGTGGCTCGAATCCATCAAAGATCAAGTCCCCGCGGATGTCAGCCGTGTAGTTTAAACTTCCAAATCTGACCTGACGGCCAGGGCTGTAGCTTTCGATCTGCTCCAGATGGCCAAGTGAATTGGCCCGCAGTGCGAAGCCGCCAAAGACGAAGATCTGTCCGGGGAGGAAGGTCTCACCCTGGACTGCATCACCATTGATGATCGTAGGAGCCATCAAGCCTGACAGCGACGACACAGAGGAACTCTCAATGAAAGCACCAATGTCGGTGTCAAAACCAGCGGATCTCGGGTAGGAGGTCCCGAACTGTGTGTCTAGGCCGGATGGTAACAGGAGGCAAGTTACACGAAGTTCTACCCAGGTTCGGGCACACTCGATGGAGGTAAAACCCTACGTCCTGCTTGATTAATATTGATGATATGGGTAGTACAAGAGTAGATCTACCACAAGATCGGAGAGGCTAAACCCTAGAAGCTAGCCTATGGTATGATTGTTGTTGTGTATGTTGTCCTACGGACTAAAACCCTCCGGTTTATATAGACACCGGAGAGGGTTAGGGTTACACAAAGTCGGTTACAATGGTAGGAGATCTACATATCCGTATCGCCAAGGTTGCCTTCCACGCCAAGGAAAGTCCCTTCCGGACACGGGACAAAGTCTTTAATCTTGTATCTGCATAGTCTAGGAGTCCGGCTGAAGGTATAGTCCGGCTATCCGAACACCCCCTAATCCAGGACTCCCTCACCCATACATGGCCGAACTTCGGCGGCCGCAAAAGAGCTCGCGGCCGTCAACTCCGGCCACCTCAGCTCTAGCCGATGCCACCGTTGGATGCGCGAGACTCTCAGCTTTCCGTAGCCGCAACCCGTGTCCAAAACCGAGCCCTGTGGGTGTTTTCTGAAGCCCTCCGCTGCGTCTGTCGTCCCCGGTGTCAAACCGCCAGCAAGTTGACCTAGTTTGACCTGGGGTTTGACTTCCCTGGGTTAACGAAAGGTGGGCCCAGAGCCCTGCTAATTTTAGCTTAGCACTAATTAACTTTTAGTTAACCCAATAAGTCACTGACATGAGGTCCCAGGCCCCACTGACAATTTAGTTAGTATTAACTTAACCCTATTAATTAGTTGTTTCACTAACGTGTGGGTCCCAGCCGTTAGGTTGGACCTGGGCTGGCGCCTTTGACCTGCTGATGTCACGGTGACGTAATGCTGACGTAGTAATCTATTTTCTGGATTTTAAATAAATCAAAAATGATTTATTTATTTCAGGAAATATCCAAAACTTCTAAAAATCATAGAAAATAATCTATAACTCAGATTGAAAAGATTTATATATGAAAAATGATCAGAAAAATCCAATCTATCCATCTGTGCCACTTCCATGCATGTTTAAACAACTTAACCTTGTTGTATAGATCAAAAAATGAAAATGCACTTTATAAGTTCTCGGTTTGAATTTGACTTTGAACTTTTGGTTCAAATCAACTCAGACCCTTCTGTTCTTAGCTGCATTAGCTCAGATCACAGTATATCGACATGTCATGATCATGCATCATATTAGGCATTGCATTGATTGTGTTGTTTCTGTGTTTGCCGGTGGTTGTCCCCTCTCGATAGACGTGGTTCCGGCGATGAGTTCGATCACACCGATGAAGAGTTATATTTTCTTCAGGAGTGCCAGGCAAGGAAAACCCCATTGTTCATTCCGATACAATCCTGCTCACTCGCTCCTGCTCTCTTTTACTGCATTAGGACATCAATGATTCAACTGTTACATGCTGTGGTAGTTGAACCCCTTTCCTCTGCAAGACCTGTCATTGCCGCAGTAAATAGATGAAACCCACTAGCATGAGTAGGAGTTTTTTGAGCCCTGGTGTGCCTACTCATTCATTCTTGTTTGTCATGCCTACTAGTGCTTAGAGTTGAGTTAGGTCTGATTCATCGGGGATGAATTGGAATGGCGATGAACATGTCCTACTATGTGTGAGCTAAGTGTGTGAACACGATTTGGTAAAGGTAGCGGTCAGAGGCCATGTAGGAGTACATGGTGGGTTTTCTCATTGAAACCGTCCTCAGGAATTGAGATCTGTGTTGGTGATCCATGAACAGGTACTACCACTCATTGGGATCCTTAATTGACCCTCTCGACTTATTAACTGCCCTAGTCCTCTATCCAGGAGTTGCAACTAGTTTCTGGTGTTTATAGGATATGTGTTAGCGGCCGTGTGTAGCACTGACCCTAGGGGTGGGCTATGATGCGGTAGATACACCGTGGGACGGTGTACCGGGCGCCCCTTTGGTGTCTCGGGAACCCTACACACATCGTTTGGGGCTGTGAGGCGAAACTCCGGCGGATCTCCTCGCGGATGGAACCCGAATAGGCGATAAACCTGGACTAGAGACTTGTGTGTTAGTCAAGTCGTGGCCGACACCCTCGCCAGGCTTCCGCTTGAAGGTTGCCGAGATACATGACGTGTATATGGTGATAAGTGGTGAGAGCGTGTGTGAAGAAGTGCACTCCTGCAGGGTTATCATTATCTATTCGAATAGCCGGATTCCTCGGATATGGAAACATGGACCCCTTGCATAGTTCATAGACAAGTGAAAGTGGATACTCTAAAATGCGCAAGATAAGCGTGAAGTGCTATGGATGGCGTTCTCGTTAGGGAGACGGAGAGCGGATCCATAGTGTGTGTTGGATATGGTGAATGTGGACTCGTGTGCGCCACCTCAAAAGAGTTACTTGCAGTCGTAGTTTAAGATAGCCACCGAGTCTAAGTTGGCTTGCTACAGTTAAACTCCACCACCCCCCTTGTTGATACCGATGAATATGTAGTTAGTTCTGATGTAAGTCTTGCTGAGTACTTTTGTACTCACGTTTGCTTATTTTATGTTTTTCAGAGAGACTTCACTCTCGCTAGTAGTTCCACGTGGACTTTGACGTTTAGCTTGATACCTCAGCTACGATCTTGTGCCCTCGGCAGGATCTGGTAGATAGTCAGGCTTCTCAACCTTTTTCATTTGTAGATGTCTGTACCCAGACATGTTAAGCTTCCGCATGGGCCTTGATTTGTATGCTCTGAATGATGGGTCATGAGACCCATGTTTGTAATATCTCGCTCCTCGGAGCCTAATGAATAAATACTTTGAGTCGTAGAGTCTTGTTGTGATGCCATGTTGTATTTACACATATCGAGCATATTGTGTGTATGATTGAAATGCTTGGTATGAGTGGGATCCGACAACCTAGTTGTTCATCCTTGGTAGCCTCTCTTATGGGGAAATG
This sequence comes from Triticum urartu, assembly GCF_003073215.2. Lineage (NCBI taxonomy): Eukaryota > Viridiplantae > Streptophyta > Magnoliopsida > Poales > Poaceae > Triticum > Triticum urartu. Next base: position 52,803,769 of record NC_053027.1, read on the forward strand.
TAGTCTTGTGCTTCCATGAGCCATAGTAGTCTGCTACAGCCCGGTTCACCGGAGTCCTGCTAGCCCAACACTACTGCTCCGAAACACTTGATTGGCCGGCATGTGATTCACTTCGTTCCTGTGTCTATCCCTTCGGGGAAATGTCACGCGGTGACATCCCGAGTCCTGCCTAGCCTGCTATAGCCCGGGTTCCCGGAGTCCTGATAGCCCGGTGCTACAGCCCGGATTCGCACGCTGCTGCCCGACATGCTCGATGTTGATTCATGTATGCCTGTCCCCGTAAGTTAGTGCCACTTTGGGTTCACGACTAGTCATGTCGGCCCGGGTTCTCTGTCATATGGATGCTAGCGACACTATCATATACGTGAGCCAAAAGGCGCAAACGGTCCCGGGCCATGGTAAGGCGACATTCGTGGGAATACCGTGCGTGAGGCAGCAAAGTGATATGAGGTGTTACAGGCTAGATCGGTGTGACTTAGAATCGGGGTCCTAACAGCTTTGGTATCAGAGCCTGATTGCCTGTAGGATTACCAAGCCAACTGGTCGAAGTGGTGTCTAGAAATGCTTTAGTTATATAAGGGAATTGATTGTGGATGGGAATGTAAGGCTCTTTTTACTCCTTATCCTCATGACCTTCTGATCTGAGTCATCTTATCTTTTCTACGGGGTTAAGAACTAGGCTTCTCTTCTATCTCTCAGGATGACGTGTTACTAAACCGTAGTTGCCTAGGATTCTTGAGCTCAAGCCTCAGTTCAGTTCCTACTACTTCCATATGTTCATAGTTGGCCTCGGAACCTTGATATTGTGATGTTGAGTGGTTATGCCACAATTTTTGCAAGTTGTCTCAAATCTTTTTGAGCATTTATAGCCGTTATGCTGTCCGAGTCATCCCAGGTTTCTAAACAATCTGATGCATTTGTAAATTCCTTCTTCCCGTTTTCGATGTTCCTTTGGTCAGAATAAGCACACTAACCGGTGCATTGAGGTACTCTATTGCCTCGGTTTATAGGTTGGAGCTATTATTATGACCCTAGGTGTTTTAGGGAGTCACCTAGTGATCTAGCCATGTTTTGTATCCCCAGTGTGTGATTTTGGCCATTATTCTCAGAAGCATCACGTGATGCCATGTAGTAGTAGGTATTCTATCCATGGGTTCTTGAACACGAGATTCACCCTACTTACCTAATGTTGATAGTGTTGATAGTTCCTTTAGGATATTAGTAACCTTTGCAATAGTTCTCGAGGTCCGTGGTACAATGTTCTTCCAATACCATGAACCAATATGGCAGGAGTTCTCTTGAACCAAAAGATCACAACAGGAGTGCTCTCGATGAGTTCTCCATTCTATATTGTGACTCTGCCAATTCAACATTTCTGCATGGGTTATCCGGAAGAAATAACATGCTAATCCATGCATCCATAACTTAGAAAAATTATATGTTCCTTTGAGTTGTCCCTCTTTAGTTGTATTCTGAACCTCGTCCATCAATTGTTGGTCAAGAGTAGTTGTGCATTCGTGTTATCGATGCCTATTATTCATGTGATCCGTCAAGACATTCCATTCCGGAATCACTAGGAGAAACAAACTCCAGTACCTCATCAATATCTAGGATTGGGTCAAAGCAGTTGTATTCCACAGATCAAAGTGCCAATCCAGCTTTTGATTCTGTTCAACCCTTAAGTATTGCCCTCTTTATGTCAGGCATATCATAGGAATTTTACAACCTCCTATGAACTCTTGATACAGTGATACTTCTCGCCATCATTATTCATTCCTCGGTCCCGTGTTGTTGTAACCGAAATGCCGACAAGTAAACTGTGATGTCTGAAATCAATACTCCTAGCAACCCTGTTGCTTGGTAGATAGTGGACAATAATCTTATCCTTAGCGTGTTGATTATTGAATCATCACCCTAAGGTTTATCGTGCTACCTAGTCCTTATTTCCGGTGCAATTTTCGATCAATGAGTTAGGATAGTGTCAACCCTTGCATATTTGATCATATTGTCCTGCTCTGAAAAGCAAGATTGTTCTCGAGCTTAGTAACATATCGGTGGTTCGTGATTTTCCGAATATCTTCTCGGAAGTGTTACCAGGTTGTCACCTGACCGCTATGTTGAGTTCGTGATCAAGTTGGTTTCTTGTAAACCACTCCTTCTGCAAGAATCTATGTTGGATACCACTGAGCTAGTTGGTTAAGCTAAACAACAACTTGGAGAGTTGGAAGATAAAAAGCTTTGCCAAATTTGGTTCTTTCTAAAGGGTTATCTTTGTGTTTGTGTGTCTGTTGAAGGAAGATGATATCTTCACCCATTGGTCCTCGTGATCAGTTGTTGGATCTATTGCCTTGTAAAAACTTTGACTTGAGTATGGGCTATCGTCAAGTCAAATTAGAACCAACGATGTTCATAATGTTGTCTTACTCGTAGTTGATCCCTCGAGCATACACCATTACATCTTTTGGTCTGACCAATGCTATCACCGTGTTCACATGATGGTGGAAGTCCAGTGCTATGGAAATTCCGATGAGTTGCTATTGAACTCATCAGCAGCATTTTGTCTTCCCCCATGACTCATGTTGAACATCAACTTAGTGTTGGAAACTTGTGTAAGCATTTCTTCATGTTTCGTTCATGAAGCATATGTTTGGATGAAAGTAGTGACTTCCTCTAAATCATGTGCATCTGATGCAAGTTGCCGCCGTGGATTCGAGAAAGTCAATGTTGCTTCTTTTGGAATCATCCCAAATCGGTCATGCATACGTGCGGAGTATTCTGTGGTTCGGAGACTTGCAACCTTCGTCCTATATGTGTCCCTAGCACACCAAGCCACTGATTGATTTGTTCAAGGAAAAGGAGTTGTTGTGCCAATCCTAGGTCATGCACAAGACTTCGTTACCCTAGATGATGGTTCCCCAGCTGAACTTGGTAGTATTTTATCATAAGACTACTATATGGTCATGGTTGTCTGGGACAGCATGTTCACATGTGTTTAGCAAACCCAGCTCATGTTTTGGAGCTTGCTATCTTAGTTCATTTCCCGAGAATCTCGCAACATTATCTCGTTAATTTGAGTTGCAACTGCTCCTTCTCCAGACATGCTCTCTAAAATATCCTGTTACCAACCACGTCTGAATCTCAGGCAGATATGATAGTTGGAACTTCTCCAAGATCTATGATGTAGGTCCCGACAAGGTTGATGTTCTGGCTGACGCACCTAGCCGGAGAATCTATCACTATAGTATCTTGATTGGGTAATTTGTCCATCTTCTCCGCAAGGATTTCATGCGGCTTATGCTATAAGTTGTTCCTTAGGGATTCTTGTGCTCCTCGTTTCCTCGATTAAGCTATGACCATTCAAACGGTGGAATCACTCTCGTTGAGTTATTCCTAGTTACCAGAATCATTCCCAGCATTTGCATTTTGTTCCCAGCTTGCACCTTAGTAATTACTGTTTAGGATCATCTTCAAAAGTGGTCCTACTATGGGTCCCATCCATCCCCGATGATAAGCAAAATCATCCATTGTGCTATCTTCAACAAGGTAGTCCACATCATCCATTCTGGTATGGGTATGCCATTCTTTCGAATTCGTTCACACGATCATTTGTGAATGCCCTAGGCTGGTAGAAAGAATTTCAATGATCTTGTATCAAAAGTACTTCTTTTTGCCACTTAAGGGAATAGTTCTTCGAGTCACCTTCCCCGAGGTGCCCCGTTTTGGAATCATGGCAATTTTCCTCGCTACTTTGAAACCCTCGTCAAATTGTTTCTTCTATCGCTCTTGATGCAAGTTTTGCCTCTCAGCTCCAGAGATGTTTCTATGTCTCATTCCGTGAGTTGATCTTGTGATCATCAAGATGATCCTAAGTTGCTCGAACCTCAAGAAGATCGATTCTTCTAAAAATTGTCCCTTTCTACTCGTTGTCATGTTGGACGTAGTTCTCAAAGCAAGACGCCAAGATCAATATGATGCAATGGATCAATATATTTGAGAAGAGCAGTTGGGTCATGAGGATTGCATTAGATGTGTGTCCCCTCTATCTTCTTACCTCACGTCTTGAATCTCGGGACGAGATTCTTGTTTAGTGGGGGTGAGTTGTCACAGCCCTAGAATTATTTGCAATAGTTGCATAAGAGAGCATCCATGCATCAAGTCTAATTTCTGAAAGTTGAATTGAGGTTTGTTGAAACCCTCAGAAATCAGTTCAAAAATAACCAACTTTAAAAATCTTCTCAAACGAGTCCAATAAAATTTTTCTGTTATTCTATAGAATTATTGGCAAGAGCCAAAATTCAAACCAACATTTTTATGAGCTCAGAAACATTTATTTTGGCCATTTGAATTAATCCAATAATTATTTGCTTTGGATTTATATTTAATATATATTTAATATATATTAAATATAACTTCAATAATTCTGGAAGTTTGTGAGTGGCTTTGTATATATTTTAGCAAGCCATATAATAACCTACAAAATTTATGAAATGATTTAGTGGCTAAAACTAAATCAAAACAAAGAGGAAATAAAATACAAAACAGTAATTAAATTAGAAAACAGAGAAGGAGGGAGTACATGTAACTTACCTGGCCCACGAGAGAAGCCAGCCCACCAGGCCCATGTGCCAATCATCCTCCTCCTTGCGCCAGAGGGACGCCGAGCGCGTGCCCGACGCGCGCCGGCCACCTCCACCTTGCCTGCCTGTCTCCTCGCTGCCCCGAAGCGCCTAGAGGATGCCACGCACCCCCCCCCCCTGGACCACTCTCACTCTCTCCTGCGCTCATCGTCTCCTCTGCCGCCCTCTCTCTCCCGCGATCGAACGCTTCCGTTGCCGCCATTCGTCATCGCCGTAGCCACAACCAACCCCTCGCCTCTCCAACGCGTCCCCGAGCTCCACATTGTCGTCGTCTTCTTCCACTTCGAGCCAAGCAACTTGGGAAGCACCGCATCGCCATCCCTGACGCCTTCTTCAACCTCGGTGCCGGTGATCCCCGCTGCTCAATTCGCCGCCTACAGAGCGTCCCCGGCCTCGCCCTCACGCTCGTTGGACTCGCGGTGAGCCGCTGACCCGAACCCCTTTTCTCCCCCTCGCGTTCGAATTCTCTAGCCCCATCCCCCGCCATGGCCAAGGCTCACCTCCGCTCGATCTTGTCGCCGGCATCGCTCCGGCGACCATTTGGTCATCCCGTGCTACCTAACATGCTTACCGCACCGCATAGTGCCTCGCTAGCACCTCAGTTCGCGCGTTTGCACGCCGCAGCCCCAACCCCGTACATGGCCGATCTCCGGCGGCCGCAAAAGAGCTCGCAGCCGTCAGCTCCGGCCACCTCAGCTCCAGCCGATGCCACCGTTGGGTGCGCGAGACTCTCAGCTTTCCGTAGCCGCAACCCGCTTCCAAAACCGAGCCCTGTGGGCATTTTCCGAAGCCCTCCGCCGCGTCTGTCGTTGCCGGCGTCAAACCGCCGGCGAGTTGACCTCGTTTGACCTGGGGTTTGACTCCCCTGGGTCAACGAAAGGTGGGCCCAGAGCCCTACTAATTTTAGCTTAGCACTAATTAACTTTTAGTTAACCCAATAAGTCACTAACATGCGGGCCCAAGCCCCACTGACAGTTTAGTTAGTATTAACGTAACCCTGTTAATTAGTTGTTTCACTAACGTGTTGGTCCCAACCGTCAGGTTTGACCTGCAGATGTCATGGTGACGTAATGCTGACACAGTAATCTGTTTTCTGGATTTTAAATAAATCAAAAATGATTTATTTATTTCAGGAAATATCCTAAACTTCTAAAAATCATAGAAAATAATCTATAACTCAGATTGAAAAGATTTATATATGAAAAATGATCAGAAAAATCCAATCTATCCATCTATGCCACTTCCATGTATGTTTACACAACTTAACCTTGATGTTTAGATCAAAACATGATAATGCACTTTATAAGTTCTTAGTTTGAATTTGAATTTGAACCTTTGGTTCAAATCAACTCAGTCCCTTCTGTTCTTAGCTGCATTAGCTCAAATCACAGTATATCGACATGTCATGATCATGCATCATATTGTGCATTGCATTGATTGTGTTCTTTCTGTGTTTGCCGGTGGTTGTCCCCTCTCGATAGACATTGTTCCGACGATGAGTTCGATGACACCGATGAGGAGCTATATTATCTTCAGGAGTGCTAGGCAAGCAAAACCCCCTTGTTCATTCTGATACAATCCCGCTCTCTCGCTCCTGCTCTCTTTTACTGCATTAGGACAACAACGATTCAACCGTTACATGCTGCGGTAGTTGAACCCCTTTCCTCTGCATGACCTCTCATTGCCACAGTAAATAGATGAAACCCACTAGCATGAGTAGGAGTTGTTTGAGCCCTGATGTGCCTACTCATTCATGCTTGTTTGTCATGCCTGCTACTGCTTAGAGTTGAGTCAGGTCTGATTCATCGGGGATGAATTGGAATGGCGATGAACATGTCCTACTATGTGTGAGCTAAGTGTGTGAACACAATTTGGTAAAGGTAGCGGTGAGAGGCCATGTAGGAGTACATGGTGGGTTGTCTCATTGAAACCGTCCTCAGGAACTTAGTTCTGTGTTGGTGATCCATGAACAGCTACTACCACTCATTGGGATCCTTAATTGACCCTCTCGACTTATTAACTGCCCTATTCCTCTGTCCAGGAGTTGCAACTAGTTTCTGGTGTTTATAGGATACGTGTTGGCGGCCGTGCGTAGCGCTGACCCTAGGGGTGGGCTATGATGCGGTAGATACATCGTGGCACGGTGTACCGGGCGCCCGTTTGGTGTCTCGGGAACCCTACACACATCGTTTGGGGCTGTGAGCGAAACTCCGGCCAGATCTCCTCGCGGATGGAACCCGAATAGGCGATAAACCTGGACTAGAGACTTGTGTGGTTAGTCAGGTCGTGGCCGACACCCTCGCCAGGCTTCCACTTGAAAGTTGCCGAGATACATGATGTGTATATGGTGATAAGTGGTGAGAGCGTGTGCGAAGAAGTACACCCCTGCAGGGTTATGATTATCTATTCGAATAACCGGATTCCTCGGATATGGAAACTTGGACCCCTTGCATAGTTCATAGACAAGTAAAAGTGGATACTCTAAAATGCGCAAGATAAGCGTGACTGCTATGGATGGCATTCTCGTAGGGAGACGGGAGCGGATCCATAGTGGTGTATTGATATGGTGAATATGTGGACTCGTGTGCGCCACCTCAAAAGAGTTACTTGCAGTCGTAGTTTAAGATAGCCACCGAGTCGAAGCTGGCTTGCTGCTGTTAAACTCCACCACCCCCTTGTTGATACCGATGCATATGTAGTTAATTCTGATGTAAGTCTTGCTGAGTACTTTTGTACTCACGTTTCCTTATTTTATGTTTTGGAGAGAGACTTCAGTCTTGCTAGTAGTTCCGCATGGACTTAGACGTTTAGCTTGATATCTCAGCTACGATCTTTTGCCCTCGGCAGGATCTGGTAGATAGTCAGGCTTCTCAACCTTTTTCATTTGTAGATGTCTGTACCCAGACATGTTAAGCTTCTGCATGTGCCTTGATTTGTATGCTCTGAATGATGGGTCATGAGACCCATGCATGTGCCTTGATTTCTCGCTCCTCGGAGCCTAATGAATAAATACTTTGAGTCGCAGAGTCTTATTGTGATGCCATGTTGTATTTACACATATCGAGCATATTGTGTGTATGATTGAAATGCTTGGTATGTGTGGTATCCGACAACCTAGTTGTTCATCCTTGGTAGCCTCTCTTATGGGGAAATGTAGTCTTGTGCTTCCATGAGCCATAGTAGTCTGCTACAGCCCGGTTCACCGGAGTCCTGCTAGCCCAGCACTACTGCTCCGAAACACTTGACTGGCCGGCATGTGATTCACTTCGTTCCTGTGTCTGTCCCTTCGGGGAAATGTCACGCGGTGACATCCGGAGTCCTGCCTAGCCTCCTACAGCCCGAGTTCCCGGAGTCCTGTTAGCCCAGTGCTATAGCCCGGATTCGCACGCTGCTGACCGACATGCTCGATGTTGATTCATGTATGCCTGTCCCCGTAAGTTAGTGCCACTTTGGGTTCACGACTAGTCATGTCGGCCCGGGTTCTCTGTCATATGGATGCTAGCGACACTATCATATACGTGAGCCAAAAGGCGCAAACGGTCCCGGGCCATGGTAAGGCGACACCCGTGGGCATATCGTGCGTGAGGCCGCAAAGTGATATGAGGTGTTATAGGCTAGATCGGTGTGACTTAGAATCGGGGTCCTAACAGCGGATCCGTCCCGGACCCAACAACGCCGGTTGGGTCGCGCTGATAGCGGACGGCTTCCTCCGCCAGCCGTTGCGTCTCCGGGAAGGCCCCTACCGCAAAGGAAGAAGCGAGTTAGAAGAAGAACAAGGAAGAAAGGCCGGATCCCGACCCGGCAAATGACAAGAAAAAGAACTTACTGGAGAAGGACTCTTCCAGGTGCTGCGCGTCAAGCAACGTACCACGCCATTCCCGTTCGATGGCGCAGTCGCGCTCCTTGAGCGCCTTTTCCAGATTGGCCTCCTTGGCAAGTGCCGCTTTAAGCTAGGTGTCATTGTCTTCGGCCGCCTCGCGGCGATGGGCCTCGTCTTGATGGGCCCCCTCAGCCGTGGTGACCTGCCCCCACAGGCGATCCACCTCGGCATGGAGCCGGCCCTTATCGTCGGCCAGCTGGCCGCGCTACTGGTCCGCCTCCACCAGGGCCTGCTGCGCCTCGGCCACCTTGGCGGCTTCCGCCTTAAGGAGCTCCACCTCGGCCTCGAGGCGGCTCTTGTGACCCACCAGCTGCTCATGTAGCCGGTTGGCCTCGTCGAGAGAACGCTGAGCCGCAGCCGCCTCCGCCCTCGCCTACGCCGCCTCGACGCCAAGACGGCCGGTGTCGGCAACGAGCCGGTCGTAGTGATGACCGGCCCGGAGCAGACGAGTCCGCCAGGACAGCACCTCGGCTGCGAAAAAGAAGGACTCAGCAGAAGAAGAAAGCAAGACTTAAGATTTGGCCCAACTGTTACACAGTTGGCTCGAATCTCGAGGGCTACACCCAGTGGGTGCGCTAGCGCGCCCCCACTAGAAAAGAGCACAAGAATTCTTGCGGCGACGCGGAGCTCCTCCTCCTTGGCGGGAAGCTGCTCCATGAGCTCCCGGTGCTTGACCAGGAGACGATTGTAGGCGGCGACCAGAAGGCGTCAAGATGCTGAAGAAAGCAGAAATCAGAAAAAGGCCAACACTCTGAAGATTCGACCCAACTACAACGTAGTTGGCCCGAACCTCGGGGGCTACACCTAGTGGGTGCGCTGGCGCGCCCCAACAAAGAAGAAATTACAAGAAGACTTACCAGAACGGCGCGCTCCAGGTAGTGCGTCCGCTCCACCTCGGCCTGGGCGAAGGTCTCGTGCAGTTCCGTCCGGCCTCACAGGCGGCGACTGACGGCGTCCAGTGCCGCCTCCTCCTGGGTCTGAGGCACGAAGACAACGACGCCCCCGCTCTGTGCCGGCTGTGGCACGGCAGCTTGGCGCCCTCCCTGCCAGGGCACCAAGGCGTACTCCCCGCTGTTCACTCGCGACGCGGCCAACACCTACTCCGATGACCCTCCCAGCACCGACGACGACCCGGACACCGGGACGCCCTGCGTCGCCGTCTCTGACCCGGACACCGGGACGCCTGTGTCGCCGTCTCCGGCCCAGCTACCGGGGTGGCCTCTGGCACCGCCGCCCGTGGTGCCTCCTCCAAAACCGGAGGCGCCTCCGACACCGCCGCCCGCAGCGTCTCTTCCAAAACGACGCCGCCTCCACCACCATCAGTCCCTGCTCGCTCGACCACGTCGGCCCGCAGCGGGGTGTCATCTGCCACCTCCACGACTGCCCAGTCGGGGATCACCACCTCAGCCAGGCCTCCACGGTCGCGCTCCCTCACCAACGACAGCTCAAAGACCGTCGCCGCCACCACCATGCCCTCCGGCATCTCGCGCCAGGCCAGCTCCGCGCCGGCTCGCGCCCCTTCCCTCCACCTCGGCCTGGTCGGCAAGGTCGGACTAGCTCCTGCGGAACGCGGCCCCTTCGGTGGTTGCGGCTTCCGCCGCCGCCCTCGCCAGCGCGATTGGCGACCTGAAGAAGAAGACAGAATGAGCAGAAAAGAAACAAGACTAGCTCACGAAAAAAAATCTGAGCGCAAACAAGAGATGAAGCTTACCCCGCCAAGACCGGGACCAGGGTTGGCCTCCCGTCCCCGCCGCCGCGCTTCCTCTTGGCCGGCCTCCCGGCCCCGGTTGGGTCCGCCATGCGCTTCAGGGCCCGGGTTCACCATGCGACGCTGTCTTTCCCATGCGGGCGGCTCGGCGCCGCCCCATGCGAGGACCCGGCTCCGCCGGCATCACCACCTCCCCCACCCAAGGCCACTACACCGACAACTGGCGTCAGCATTGACCGTTCCATGCCGTAGTCAGCAATTCAAGACACATGAAGAAAAACACGAGTCTTACCCACGCGACGCCAAACGCTGGCGTCGGACTTGGCCTCCTCCTCCCCGCCATAAGCTGCAGGCTCCTCTGGCGCCACCGGCGCCACTTGTGTCAAGGCCCGGGTGTAAGGACGCTGAATCGCGTTCAGAAGTACCCCCTGCATCGTGTCAGGACGGATGAGAAGGTGCGCCGCAGCAAAGTAAGAAGACCGAACACTCACCTGCGGCGCCGGCTTCGACTGGCTGTACAACGCCTTGCCAAACCGCCAGTCCCCCTCCCCAAGGTTGGACTTGGAGATGTCATTCATGGCGCGCGCGATCTGCTCCGCGGACAGCCGCGTCGACCCGATGCGGTTGGGATCTTGAAGGCCGACCATTTCTCCGATGAGGTAGGAGCGCCCCTGAATCGGAAGGACCCGGCGCTTGATGAACGCGGCGACGAGGTTGGTGCCGGTGAGCCCCTCCTGCGTCCTCATCACCGTCACCCGCTCGTAGAGATTGACGATCTCCTGCGACGGGCGCCTGGGCGAGTAGCCCCAGTTCGTGTTCGCTCACGGCGGTGCGATGGCGAAGGCCGGAAGGTTGATGCGATCCGCACCAAGGTTGCGGACGTAGAAGAAGGAGTTCTGCCACTTCTTGGCAGAATCCTCCAACGGGATCTTGGGGAAATCTGCCCCCGACCACTTCGAGATGACGGCGGCGCCGCAATCGGCGAACTCCCCGGCCGAAGGGCCCTGCTGCTTCAAGGAGAAGAAGCGGGCCCAGAGGTCAATTGTCGGCTCGACCCCTAGGTACCCCTCGCAGAGGGTGACGAAGCCGGAGAGCGGGACGATGGCGCCGACGCCAAGATTATGCGGCTGGAGCCCAAAGAACTCCAGGAACGCATCAAAGAAGGTGCTCGCCGGCAGCCCGAACCCGCACTCAAAGTGCGTGAGGAAGACCACATGCTCCTGCCCCTCGGGTCGCGGCCTCTGCTCGCTGAGCGGCAGGCGGACGCCGACGTCCGTCTCCCATGGCAGGGGCCGCATCGCCCGGAGTTGGGTGATGTCATCAGAGGTGACATTCGAACCCATCCATGAGCCCGATGGCAGCGACTGACCAAAGGAAGAAGAAGGAAGATGGACGGTGAAGGAGTTCTGCTCGGAGCAGCGGGCGCCGCAGTGCGCTAGTTGCAAGGAGCGGAGCGAGAGCAAAGGGACAGGAGGGCGCGAGCGAGAATAATGTCTGCCGCCACCCTACCCCCCGATTTATAACCCTCGGTTTGAACGTGGGAAAGTGGGATCGTCTGCACGCGCCCGTTCCACTACCCCGCAATAAGTGTGCATGTACACGCGCAGTAATTACCCGGGGAAGAGCAACCGGCCCCCGGACGCCACAATAAACCCGCGTGCTTGGGCCGAGGGCGCGTGGTGGTGGGCCCCAGCCCGTCGCCCGGTCCCGTCACGTGCGTGGCCTGTTAGGCCCCTCCGACTTCCGGGCACCACGTGGTGCCCGCGCAAAGCCCGAGGGATTGCCCCAAGATTCAGCGGACTTCTCGGTCCCCGCCACAGTCGGGATGCCCACTTGTCCGAAGACGGCGGACCATCATAGCTTCGGGGACTACTGTCGGGGGATGGACTCGGGCAGGCAGTGGAACCCAGATCCTCTTCAAAGAACAACGGGGCTGGCACCGCCCCTCAATACCGGCACACGACTGGCCGGGTCGCTCGACTCGGCCAAGCCCCGCAAGCCGGCCAGACTAGCCGACCCAGCAAGACACGTCGACTCGGCCCCAACAACTAGCGGAAGACAGCCGTACCCGGTACAACCAAAGCCTCCTCAACAAGCCAGCACCATGTGTGGCGTGCTACGCAATCCAGCCACAGGTCAACTCCTGTCCCATCCAGGCCGTATGATGGGGACGAGACTTCAATCAACGATAACCGAGGCAACAGTGCCCCGCCCATGCCTCTGGTTAGCAGGAACGTGGCAACAGTGCCCCTAACCTACGCGCTATCCAGGGCCGGCGTGGCTACAGTGCCCCCGCCTTCACCGCTGACGACAGCAAGCGGCGACCTGACGGAGAGCACTTTATGCGACTCGACTCGGCCATGCCCTGACGATCGACAAGACGGTGCACAGTCCCCCTAGGCATGCGGGGCCCGCACCTAGTGGAACCCGGCGAACCACAAGCCCTCAGCGGGACCCAGCCCGGGTCCTTGGACACCGACAATATGGACCCACCGACTTGTAACCTTACCATTGTACCCCCGGGGGGTTGGACTATAAAACCCCCCGGGAGCCCACAGTCATAAGGGAGATTATCTCTCAAGGGGCGAGCGAGAGGGCAAGCAGAAAACACATATGAGAGAAAAGCAAGTGAGCATAGGACAAGCCAAAAAACAGCAACACCGGAGAGAAGGAACAGCCCAAGCCTTGGCCAGCTTCCTTCCTCCACCATACAGCTCCAGGAGCAACATTGTACTATCGATCATCCAACTACACTCGGGGTATTATCTCTCCGGAGAGCCCCGAACCTGGGTATGTCCAGCGTCCCGCGCCCGCTCATGCCAACCCCACCACTGGAGTCCACCAGCGCCCTCGAGCCTCCTCCTCTCTTTAGCCATCCCTTGGCATCTGCTGTGCACCCAGCACGACAACTGGTCCGAATTCGACTAGGGAAATGAGGCGCCCCCTTCCTTCCTTCTCCTTCCCCCTTCCCTTTTTCCTATTCCATGTGGGAGGTGGAATCCTACTAGGACAATGGAGTCCTAGTAGGACTCCACACTTTGGGCGCGCCCTATGAGGGTCGGCCTCCTCCTCCCTCCATCCTTTATATACGTGGCCAGAGGGCACCCCATAGACACACAAGTTGATCATTGATCCCTTAGCCGTGTGCGGTGCCCCCTCCACCATAATCCAGCTCGGTGATATCGTAGCGGTACTTAGGCGAAGCCCTATTCCGGTAGCATCATCATCGCCGTCATCATGCCGTCGTGCTGATGAAGCTCTTGCTTCACAGTCTGCTGGATCGTGAGTTCGTGGGACGTCACCGAGCCGAACGTGTGCAGATCACAGAGGTGTCGTACTTTTGGTAATAGGATCGGTCGATCGTGAAGACGTACGACTACATCAACCACATTGTTATAATGCTTCCGCTTACGGTCTACAAGGGTACGTAAACAACACTCTCCCCTCTCGTTGCTATGCATCACCATGATCTTGCGTGTACGTAGGATTTTTTTTGAAATTACTGCGTTCCCCAACACCGTATACTTGATCGTCCATGTCAGATCCATGGCACCCCTGATAAACCAGCCAATCATACCCACCGGAGTTGTTGGGTTTTTAAACAGGCCGGCAAGTTAAATGCCGAGAACAAGGAGAAGGGGTCACAAAGCGAGGACAATGACGAGGAGCCCTGTCCACCGAACACAGGGGGACATAAGAAGTTTCCCCCCAGGTTAAAACGGTGAACATGATATACGCTACCCAGATCCCCAAGAGGGAGCGCAAGCGCACGCTTAGGGACGTCTATGCGATAGAGCCAGTCGCTCCAAAATTTAGTCCATGGTCGTCATGCCCAATCACCTTCGATCGCAAGGACCATCCGACCAGTATCCGTCATGGCAGTTCAGCCGCACTCATCATCGACCCAATAATTGCTGAATTCCACCTCACGCGAGTCCTCATGGATGGTGGCAGCAACCTCAACCTGCTCTATCAGGATACAGTGCGCAGAATGGGCATCAATCCATCAACAATCAAGCCCAGAAAAACTAACTTTAAAGGAGTTATACCAGGTGTAGAGGCCCACTGCACAGGGCTCAATCACATTGGAGGTCGTCTTCAGATCCCCGGACAACTTCTGAAGCGAAGAGTTGATCTTCGATATCGTCCCCTTCTGTAGTTCCTATCACACACTGCTCGAACGAACCGCATTCGCTCGATTCAATGCGGTGCCACACTATGCTTATCTCGAGCTCAAGATGCCCGGACCACATGGCATCATAACAGTCAATGGAAACACGGAGGGCTCCCTCCGTACCGAGGAGCATACTGCGGCGCTGGTAGCGGAAGTACAGAGCGGCCTTTTAAGGAAGAATTTTAATTCACCGGCCAAGCTCCCGGACACCGTCAAACGAGTCCGGACTATTCCGTAGCATGGCAATCCGGCTCATCAGGAGTTAGACTAGCAATTTGACCTCAGTCTCAGTCCTGACCAAGTGGCAGCATACGTATCGCGCGTCCATAATTACGCACTAAAAATACCATGGACAGAGACGGAGGCATAACCAGACCGTGGTCCATAATATGGCTCGACCTTCCCTGGACACACATACTTTCACTTTTCTTTTTATCCTTTTCAGGTTTATTTTCCATAGTCCCCTCTTAGCAGCCTGCTCATCGGTCCTTTTGAAGGACGGATACACCAAGGCGGCAAGTAGCACAGACGCATGGGGGGAATTTCTAGATGTTTTTTCGACGATCATTCTACCTGTTTTCAGGACCCACACACAAGCTCCCCCCTTGATCTTGGCATGTTAAATAGCCTGGTTGCTTATGGCATTATTTGTACAAATATGATTTGACATATTAATCAAATTATAATGAAAATAGTTTGTGGCCCAACTTATGTGGCACTGGCTTACTACTTCATTTTACCTCGCTATTCTTATCGATTACATCCGTACACTTTGGTACGTCTTAATTTGCCAGGGGCTTCATTGCGCCCCATAATATGGCAACAAAGTCCGAACACTTTTTACATTATAGTTCGGCACCCCGGATTTAGCATTATATGCATTATCTCCGAATCATGTATTTGGTCAATAGTTGGGTTGCTCGTCTCCTGTGCTTACTACCTTACATTCCGCTATATTGGCTAGGGTAGTAAAGGGAGAACTACTGCGATTGTGTCCTGGTTTATCCGTATGGGCACCTCAGTAGAGAAAGCCAAAAATTGACTGTCATGATGTGGCGTGAGCCGGTCAGCTGTTCAGAGGTTACAAATCTTTTGCGATTTTTCCCGCATTATGCGACGAATCGGTCTTTACCCGATCAGGTGTTTACAACACCACAGTTCAGACTCATGAATACTAGGGGCTGCACCTAAATTTCTATTGTCAAACTCATATGGCTAAGTGAGGGTGATAGAGCCACATAGTCCGATTGCTTGGTTCGTTGCGCTAAACACCTCCTTCAAGGACCAAACCTTTGGATGAAGAGTGTTTAGATTCCATCCCGAACACCCCCGTACTACCTACGTGGGGGCTATAGTCGACAACTAGCCAACTCTCAGATTTAATAAAAAAGGCCGCACAGGAGGTAAAATTTCAAAAAATAAGCCGGCATTATATTACACATCAAATCTGATTCATAATATAGGACAGGATAACATGAATGCATTCATTCAAAAATAATGTCCTTAGCACATTGCCCCGCTACAATTCGGGATCCCTCCAGGACATCATCAAATATCGCTCGAGCATGCAGTGCTCCTTGCCCTCGGGCGGTCCCTCGGGCGCGAGCTTGACGGCATGCATCTTCGCCTACTGCATCTTGACACAGGTGAAGGCCATCCGCACACCTTCGATATAGGCCGACCGCTTGTTGGCGTCAAGCCGGGGGCAGACATTGACCAGCCACTTCACGAGCCCGATGTAGCTGCTGGGTACAGCTTCGGCAGGCCACAGCCGGATTGTCAAGTCCTTCATGGCCAGTTCGGCCACCCTATGTAGCTCGACCAGATGTTTTAGCTGATCGCTAAAGGGCATCGGATGTTCTAGGCAAGGTATTGCGACCAGAACAGCTTCTCCGTTGAGCTCCCCTCTTCGGCTCGGAAGAATTCCGCAGTGTCAGAAACACTTCGCGGCAGATCCGCAAACGCCCCTGGAGAACTCCAAATCCAGGTTAGTAAGAGATACCTCTTCTTCACATACTTGCTTTGCATAATAAAAGCCTTACCCGCCGCAATTTTCTTGGCCTCTTGGATCCGCTATCTTGATCTGCTATCTTGCACTCGAAGGACTCGTATTTCTTCACGGCGTCCTAGAGTTCTTGCTGGATCTCCCCGACCCTGGTCGTGTGCTTTTTGCGGACGGATTGTTCTTCCGCCGCTCTCTCCTGGGCTTTTGAAAGCGTGGCCTTGAGGGTCTCCACCTCGGTCGCAGCTCCTACGACATATCATGATACTGTGATCAACATGAAACAATTCATATCTTTCTAGATTTGAATAGGCCATTGCATAACTTTCTTGTCCTCTAGCTGCTTTTTTACATGGCCGAGCTCTTCCTCAGTCCGCTCCAGACTCTGCTTCAGTCCGGAGACTTCGGCAGCGTGGGAGGTGATACGTCCATTTTGCATAATGCTTTTATCTCGATATTTATTGCATTATGGGCTATTATTACACATTATGTCAGAATACTAATGCCTATTCTCTCTTATTTTACAAGGTTTACATGAAGAGGGAGAATGCCGACAGCTGGAATTCTGGGCTGGAAAATGAGAAAATATTAGAGACCTATTGTGCACAACTCCAAAAGTCCTGAAACTTCACGGGAGCACGTTTCAGAATATATAAAAAATACTGGGCAAATAAAGAACCAGAGGGGGGCCACCCAGCATCCACGAGGGTGGGGCCGCGCCCCCTGCCTCGTGGGCCCCCTTGCAGGCCTGTGGTGACCATCTTCTGCTATATGAGGTCTTTCGTCCGAGAAAAAATAGTAAGAAAGCTTTCGGGATGAAACTCCGTCGCCACGAGGCGGAACCTTGGCAGAACCAATCTAGGGCTCCGACGGAGCTGTTTTGTCGGGGAAACTTCCCTCCGGGAGGGGGAAAGCGTCACCGTCATCATCACCATTGATCCTCCCATTGGGAGGGGGTCAATCTCCATCAACATCTTTAACAGCACCATCTCATCCCAAACCCTAGTTCATCTCTTGTATCCAATCTTTGTCCCAAAACCTCAGATTGGTACCTGTGGGTTGCTAGTAGTGTTGATTACTCCTTGTAGTTGATGCTAGTTGTTTTATTTGGTGGAAGATCATATGTTCAGATCCTTTATGCATGTTAATACCCCTCTGATTATGAACATGGATATGATTTGTGAGTAGTAACGTTTGTTCCCGAGGACATGGGAGAAGTCTTGATATAAGTACTCCTGTAAATTTGGTATTCGTTCGATATTTTGATGAGATGTATGTTGTCTTTCCTCTAGTGGTGTTATGTGAACGTCGACTACATGACACTTCACCATTGTTTGGGCCTAGAGGAAGGCATTGGGAAGTAATAAGTAGATGATGGGTTGCTAGCGAGTGACAGAAGCTTAAACCCTAGTTTCTGCATTGCTTTGTAAGGGGCTGATTTGGATCCACATGTTTCATGCTATGGTTAGTTTTACCTTAATGCTTATTTTGTAGTTGCGGATCTTTGCAAGAGGGGTTAATGATAAGTGGGATTCTTGTGCAAGGAAGGGCAGTACCCAAGCACCGGTCCACCCACATTTCAAATTGTCAAAGTACCCAACGCGAATCATATGAACGTGATGAAAACTAGCTTGACGATAATTCCCATGTGTCCTCGGGAGCGCTTTCCTTTATATAAGAGTTTGTCCAGGCTTGTCCTTTGCTACAAAAGGATTGGGCCATCTTGCTGCACCTTATTTACTTCTATTACTTGTTACCCATTAAAAATTACCTTATCACAAAACTACCAGTTCTGATAATTTCAGTGCCGGCAGAGAATACCTTACTGAAAACTGCTTATCATTTCCTTCTTCTCCTCGTTGGGTTAGACACTCTTACTTATTGAAAGGACTATGATAGATCCCTATACTTGTGGGCCATCAAGACTCTTTTCTGGCACCGTTGCCGGGGAGTGAAGCGCCTTTGGTAGGTGGAATTTGGTAAGGATAAATTTATATAGTGTGCTGAAATTTACTGTCACTTATTACTAGGGAACATAATCCTTTGAGGGGCTTCTTCGGGGTATCTTCACCCCTACCAGTAGAGCAAAGAGTTTCTCCTCAACCTACTGAACCTACTGAAAATGTTTACTTTGAAATTCCTTCGGGTATGATAGATAAACTGCTAGCTAATCCTTTCACAGGTGATGGAACATTACATCCCGATTTGCACCTAATATATGTGGATGAAGTTTGTGGATTATTTAAGCTTGCAGGTATGCCCGAGGATGTTATCAAGAAGAAGGTCTTCCCTTTATCTTTGAAGGGAAAGGCATTGACATGGTTTAGGCTATGTGATGATAGGGGATCATGGAACTACAACCGATTGAAATTGGAATTTCATCGGAAGTTTTATCCTATGCATCTTGTTCATCATGATCATAATTATATATATAATTTTTGGCCTCGCGAAGGAGAAAGCATCACTCAAGCTTGGCGGAGGCTTAAGTCAATGTTATATTCATGCCCCAATCATGAGCTCTCAAGAGAAATTATTATTCAAAAAATTTATGCTCGACTTTCTCTCAACAATCGCTCCATGCTCGATACTTCTTGTACTGGTTCTTTTATGATGAAGACTATTGAATTCAAATGGGATTTATTGGAAAGAGTTAAAAGCAACTCTAATGATTGGGATCTCGACGAAGGTAAGGAGTCAGGTATAACACCTAAGTTTGAATGTGTTAAATCTTTTATGGATACCGATGTCTTCCGTGAATTTAGCACTAAATATGGACTTGACTCTGAGATAGTAGCTTCTTTCTGTGAATCCTTTGCTACTCATGTTGATCTCCCTAAGGAGAAGTTGTTTAAATATAATCCTCCCATTGAAGTAAAAGTATTTGAACCTATTAAAGTTGAAGAAAATACTATCACTTACAATGTTGATCCTATTGTTCCTACCGCTTATATTGAGAAACCACCTTTCCCTGTTAGAATAAAGGATCATGCTAAAGCCTCAACTGTCGTTCGTAAGAGTAATACTAGAACACCTACACCCCCTGAGCAAATTAAAGTCAAATCTAGTATTTCTATGGTCAAAGATCTCTTGGCCGATAATATTGATGGGCATGTTATTTATTTCTGTGATGAAGATGCTAGAATTGCTAGACCCGATACTAAGCATAAACATAGACTTGTTGTTGGCATGCCTGTTATTTCTGTTAAAATAGGAGATCATTGCTATCATGGCTTACGTGATATGGGTGCTAGTGCAAGTGCAATACCTCATTGCTTATACAAAGAAATTATGCATGACATGGCACCTGCTGAGATAGAAGAAATTGATGCTACAATTAAGCTTTCCAATAGAGACACTATTTCACAAGTTGGGATTGTTAGAGATGTATAAGTCTTGTGTGGGAAAGTTAAATACCCTGCTGATTTTCTTGTTCTTGGTTCCCCACAGGATGACTTTTGCCCCATTATATTTGTAGACCCTTCTTGAATACTGTTAATGCTAGGATAGAGTGCAAAAAGGATGTTGTTACTATTGGTTTGTGGGATAAGTCTCGTGAGTTTAATTTTGCTAAATTTAGTAGACAACCCCATGATAAAGAATTTCCTAGTAAAGATGAAATTGTTGGTCTTGCTTCCATTGCAGTTCCTCCTAATGATCCTTTAGAACCATATTTTCTAGACCATGAAAATGATATGTTATGAATGAAAGAAGGGAAATAGATGAAGAATTCTTTAAACAGGGACCTATTTTGAAACACAACTTGCCTGTTCAAATCCTAGGGGATCCTCCTCCACCCAAGGGTGACCCCGTGTTTGA
The DNA here is from genome assembly GCF_003073215.2 of Triticum urartu. Classification (NCBI taxonomy): domain Eukaryota; kingdom Viridiplantae; phylum Streptophyta; class Magnoliopsida; order Poales; family Poaceae; genus Triticum; species Triticum urartu. Next base: position 52,823,986 of record NC_053027.1, read on the forward strand.
GCTTAAAACTTTACCAGATACTCTTAAATATGCTTATCTTGAGGAGAAAAAGATATATCCTTTTATTATTAGTGCTAACCTTTCAGAGCATGAAGAAAAGAAATTATTGAAAACTCTGAAGAAGCATCGTGCCGCTATTGGATATACTCTTGATGATCTTAAGGGCATTAGTCCGACTCTATGAAAACACAAAATAAAATTGGAGAAAGATGCTAAACCGGTTGTTGATCACCAATGACGGTTAAATCCTAAGGTGAAAGAAGTGGTAAGGAAAGAAATACTGAAGCTTCTGGAGGCAGGCATAATCTATCACGTTGCTGATAGTCAGTGGGTAAGTCCTGTCCATTGTGTCCCTAAGAAGGGAGGTATTACTGTTGTTCCTAATGATAAAGATGAATTGATCTCACAAAGAATTGTTATAGGTTATAGAATGGTAATTGATTTCCGCAAACTTAATAAAGTGTGACTTCCCCGATTTGACCGTACACTAATCATACACGCAAACGTGTACGATCAGGATCAGGGACTCACGGGAAGATATCACAACACAACTCTACAAATAAAATAAGTCATACAAGCATCATATTACAAGCCAGGGGCCTCGAGGGCTCGAATACAAGAGCTCGATCATAGACGAGTCAGCGGAAGCAACAATATCTGAGTACAGACATAAGTTAAACAAGTTTGCCTTAAGAAGGCTAGCCAAAACGGGGATACAGATCGAAAGACGCGCAGGCCTCCTGCCTGGGATCCTCCTAAACTACTCCTGGTCGTCGTCAACAGGCTGCACGTAGTAGTAGGCACCTCCAGTGTAGTAGGAGTCGTCGTCGATGGTGTCGTCTGGCTCCTGGGCTCCAGTGTCTGGTCGCAGCAATCGGGTATAGGAAGGGGGAAAAGAGGGAGCAACGCAACCGTGAGTACACATCCAAAGTACTCGCAAGCAAGGAGCTACACTACATATGTATGCATTGGTATCAAATGGATTAAGGGTATCATATGTGGACTGTACTGCAGATTGTCGAAATAAGAGGGGGATAGCTAGTCCTTTCGAAGACTACGCTTCTGGTAACCTCCATCTTGTAGCAGGAGAAGAGAGTGTATGGTACGTTCACCAAGTAGCATCGCATAGCATAATCCTAACCGATGATCCTCCCCTCGTCGCCCTGTGAGAGAGAAACCACCGGTTGTATCTGGCACTTGGAAGGGGGTGTTTTATTAAGTATCCGGTTCTAGTTGTCATAAGGTCCGGGTACAACTCCAAGTCGTCCTGTTACCGACGATCATGGCTATTCGAATAGATTAACTTCCCTGCAGTGGTGCACCACATAACCCAACACGCTCGATCCCATTTGGCCGGACACACTTTCTTGGGTCATGCCTGGCCTCGGAAGATCAACACGTCGCAGCCCTACCTAGGCACAACAGAGAGGTCAGCACGCCGGTCTAAATCTATGGCGCAGGGGCCTGGGCCCATCGCCCTTTGCACACCCGCTCGTTGCGAACGCAACCGGAAGTAGACCTAGCCTAGCAGGCGTTCCAGTCCAATCCGGCGCGCGTCGCTCAGTCGCTGACGTCATGAAGGCTTCGGCTGATACCACGACATCGAGTGCCCATAATTGTCCCCGCGTAGATGGTTAGTGCGTATAGGCCAATAGCCAGACTCAGATCAAATACTAAGATCTCGTTAAATGTGTTAAGTATCTGCGAACGCCGACCAAGGCAAGGCCCACCTCTCTCCTAGGTGGTCTCAACCTGCCCTGTCGCTCCGCCTCAAAGTAACAGTCGGGGGCCGTCGGGAACTCAGGCCCACCACTACCTGGATGGAGCCACCTGCCCCTTCAGCCCCCATCTCCGAACAGTATCATAAGTAATGTAACAGTATAAGTATATATCATATGTCCGTGATCACCTCCCGAAGTGATCACGGCCCAGTAGTATAGCATGGCAGACGGACAAGAGTGTAGGGCCACTGATGGAACACTAGCATCCTATACTAAGCATTTAGGATTGCAGGTAAAGTTAACAACAGTAGTAGCAAGGACAGGCTATGCATCAGGATAGGATAACGGAAAGCAGTAACATGCTACACTACTCGATTGCAAGCAGTATAGAGAAGAGTAGGCGATATCTGGTGATCAAAGGGGGGGGCTTGCATGGTTGCTTTGGCAAGAGAGAGGGGTCGTCAACACAGTAGTCGAACTGGGGTAGCCGTCAGTCTCGGGGTCTACCGGAAAGAAGTAACGGAGGGGGAGTACAATAAATAATAGAGCAATCAAGGTATCACAAAGAATAACAAGACAATACGTGATTCTAGAGGTGACCTAACGCGGTACTAAGTGACACCGACAAGGGGGAAAACATCCGGGAAAGTATCCCCGGCGTTTTGCGTTTTCGGACAGATGAACTGGATGGGGAAAGTTACGTGTTCGCTATGCTAGGGATGTGTGACGGATGAACGGGTTGCGTATCCGGATTCGTCTCGTCGTTCTGAGCAACTTTCATGTACAAAGTATTTTCATCTGAGTTACAGATTATTTTATATTAAACTGCAAAGTTTTAATTCATTTTTATAATTGCCAGAATTAATTTTATTAGGAAACGCCATTGTGACGTCAGCATGATATCAAGGTGATGTCAGCAGTCAACAGTCAGTTGACTTGGTCAAACTGACGCATGGGTCCCGGCTGTCATTGTCTAAGACTAACTAATCAGGTTTAGTTAGTCTAACTAAAATGATTAGGATTATTAACTACAATTAATTAGGTTAACTAATTTAATTAATTAATTAAATTATTAATTAATTATTTTATATATTATATTTTTATCTTCTTTTTAAAAAAAGGTTCCAGGGGTGGGGCCTCTTGTCATAGGGACGGGGGTGCCTTAGCGGGCGTTGGGCACGGGCGCCACGGAGCGAGGCAACCGGGGCTGCGGCAGGGCGCCGGACTGGGCGATGGCGCGGTGGCCAGCAGGGTGGCCACGTGGCGGATGCGGGTCGCCGCCGGCAAGGTCAGGCGGACCGAAGCAAGCAACAGGCCGCGGGCGCTGGCGCAGGAGGCGAGCGGCGGCCCGGTTGGCCGTGGTGGGGCGCGGGGCACTTATCGCGGCACCTGTGGGTAGCACGCATAGGGTGTGGCTGTGGCGAGGGCAGAAACGAGGGGCGAGGACGACGCGTCAGAGCTGCAGTGCGGCAAGCTGAGCGGCGGGGCGAGCACCAGCAGGGGCGCGGACGGACATGGTCGGCGCGCGGTGAGCGCGAGCGCGCGCGGAGGAGGAGCGGGGGCGCAGTGACAGGAACCACGGCGTGGCCGGAGCGTGAACGTACGGCGGTGACTGCGGGGCAAAGGGGAAGGACGGGGGGGCGCTCCCGTGCGCATGCATGGGATTGGGCGGCGAGGCTCGCAGGAGCCGAGTCGAGGAGGAGGATGGGGACGAGCGCCGGTGGGGAGGAGGCGGCGACGGACGACGAGCTCCGAGCGGCGGCAGCGGCGGGCGCTGGAGGCCTCCAGGCGGCGTCGGTGGCGGTTCGTTCCGGGCGACGTTGGCGGGGGGGGGGGGCGATGGGCGCGGCGGTCGGGGCATCCAGATCTGGATCGAGGGAGAGGGGATCGTGGGGGTGGGGGGGACGAGTGGTGGGGTAGTGGGCTAGGGTTACTGCGGTGGGGGTATAGGCAGGGGGTGGCCTGGGTCGGCCTGGTTGGCTGTGGCCAACTGGGCCACTTGGAGAGAGGGAGGGTACTTTCTTCTTTCATGTATTTTTGTTTATTTTCCTTCTCTTTTATTTATTCTTTTCTGTTTTCATTTATAGTTTCTTTTATTTTAGTTTTATGAAAATATGACATTAGCTCCCAAAACAATGTTTCAACATAACCCACTGCCATAAAAGTTTTTTTAATACTTATAACAATTTAGTTTTGAAAATGTTTATTATTTTTAAAGCATTTAAACAATTGTATTTGCTACTGTTTTATTCATTTTAGAGTATTTAAACATTTTATAAAAGTGTGGTTTCTCCACCATAATTACATATGCATTATTTTGCTCACTCCGAACATTTTAGTTTTAAAGTTTGAAAACTTTTGTTGTTTGCCTGATTTTGAATTTTGAATTTGAATCAGTTTCGAACTAACGCGATATTAACAACAGTAATCATGGTGACTCAACATCGTTAACGTGGAACTACTGTAGCGTAACTATCCGGGCGTCACATAAAGCTACTAAATAGGATCATTACCCTTTACCCTTTATTGATCAAATGCTAGAAAGATTGTCTAAACATACACATTTTTGCTTTCTATATGGTTATTTTGGCTTCTCTCAAATACCTGTGTCAAAAGAGGATCAAGAAAAGACCACTTTTACTTTCCCTTTCGGTACCTTTGCTTATAGGCGTATGCCTTTTGGTTTATGCAATGCACCTGCTACCTTTCAAAGATGTATGACTGCTATATTCTCTGACTTCTGTGAAAAGATTGTTCAGGTTTTCATGGATGATTTTTCGTATATGGAACTTCTTTTGATGATTTCTTAAGCAACCTTGATCGAGTTTTGTAGAGATGTGAAGAAACTAATCTTGTCTTGAATTGGGAGAAGTGTCACTTTATGGTTAATGAAGGTTTTGTATTGGGGCATAAAATTTTTGAAATAGGTATTGAAGTTGATAAAGCTAAAGTTGATGCTATTGAAAAGATGTCGTGTCCTAAGGACATCAAAGGTATCAGAAGTTTCCTTATTCATGCTGGTTTTTATAGGAGGTTCATTAAAGACTTCTCAGAAACTTCTAGGCCTCTGACTAATCTCTTACAAAAAGATGTTCCTTTTATCTTTGATGATGATTGTGTAGAAGCATTTGAAATACATAAGAAAGCTTTGATTTCTGCACCTATTGTTCAGCCTCATGATTGGAATTTACCCTTTGAAATTATGTGTGATGCTAGTGATTATGCTATAGATGCTGTTTTAGGATAAAGAGTTGATAAGAAATTAAATGTTATTCAATATGGTAGTAAAACTCTAAACAGTGCCCAGAGAAATTATGCTACTACTGAAAAAGAATTTTTAGCAGTTGTATTTGCTTGTGATAAGTTCCGACCTAATATCGTTGATTCTAAAGTAACTGTTCACACTGATCATGTTGCTATTAAATATCTTCTGGAAAAGAAAGATGCTCAACCTAGACTTATTAGATGGGTTCTCTTGCTACAAGAATTTGATTTGCATAATATTGATAGAAAGGGAGCAGAGAACCCCGTTGCAAACAACTTGTCTAGGTTAGAGAATGTTCTTGATGACCCACTACCTATTGATGATAGTGAAGGAAATATGCCCTAGAGGCAATAATAAAGTTATTATCTATTTCCTTATATCATAATAAATGTTTATTATTCATGCTAGAATTGTATTAACCGGAAACTTAGTACATGTGTGAATACATAGACAAACAGAGTGTCACTAGTATGCCTCTACTTGACTAGCTCGTTGAATCAAAGATGGTTAAGTTTCCTAGCCATAGACATGAGTTGTCATTTGATTAACGGGATCACATCATTAGAGAATGGTGTGATTGACTTGACCCATTCCGTTAGCTTAGCATTCGATCGTTTAGTATATTGATATTGCTTTCTTCATGACTTATACATGTTCCTATGACTATGAGATTATGCAACTCCTGAATACCGGAGGAACACTTTGTGTGCTACCAAACGTCACAACATAACTGGGTGATTATAAAGGTGCTCTACAGGTGTCTCCGATGGTACTTGTTGAGTTGGCATAGATCGAGATTAGGATTTTTCACTCCGATTGTCGGAGAGGTATCTCTGGGCCCTCTCGGTAATGCACATCAGTATAAGCCTTGCAAGCAATGCAACTAATGAGTTAGTTGAGGGATGATGTATTACGGAATGAGTAAAGAGACTTGCCGGTAATGAGATTGAACTAGGTATTGAGATATCGACGATCGAATCTCGGGCAAGTAACATACCGATGACAAAGGGAACAACGTATGTTGTTATGCGGTTTGACCGATAAATATCTTCATAGAATATCTAGGAGCCAATATGAGCATCCAGGTTCCGCTATTGGTTATTGGCCGGAGAAGATTCCCGGTCATGTCTACATAGTTCTTGAACCCGTAGGGTCCACATGCTTAAAGTTCGGTGACGATCGGTATTATGAGTTTATATGTTTTGATGTACTGAAGGTAGTTCAAAGTCCCAGATAACATCGGGGACATGACGAGGAGTCTCGAAATGGTGAGACGTAAAGATCAATATATTGGACAACTATATTCGGACATCGGAAAGGTTCCGAGTGATTCAGGTATTTTTCGGAGTACCGGAGAGTTACGAGAATTCGGCGGGGAGTATATGGGCCTTATTGGGGTTTAGGGGAAAGAAAGAGGGGAGGCTGCGCGCCCTCCCAAGGCCTAGTCCGAATTGGACTAGGGTGAGGGGCGGCGCCCCCTCCTTCCTTCTCTTCTCTTTTCCCTTTCCTTCCCTCCTACTCCTACTGCATGGAAGGGGGGGGGAATCCTACTCCCGGTGGGAGTAGGACTACCCAGGGTGCGCCGTAGTAGAGGGCCGGCCCTTCCCCTCCTCCACTCCTTTATATACGGGGGAGGGGGGCATCCCACGGAGAAACACAAGTTGATCATTGATCTTTTAGCCGTGTGCGGTGCCCCCTCCACCATAATCCACCTCGGTCATATCGTAGCAGTGCTTAGGAGAAGCCCTCCGTCGGTAGCATCATCATCACCATCATCATGTTGTCGTGCTGACGGAACTCTCCCTCGAAGCTCTACTGGATTGGAGTTCGTGGGACGTCACCAAGCTGAACGTGTGCTGAACTCAGAGGTGCCGTATGTTCGGTACTTGACCGATCGGATCGTGAAGACGTATGACCACATCAACCACGTTCTCATAATGCTTACGCTTACGGTCTACAAGGGTACGTAGACGATACTCTCCCCTCCCGTTGATTTGCATCACCATGATCTTGCGTGTGCGTAGGAAAATTTTGAAATTACTACGTTGCCCAATAGTGGCATCCGAACCAGGTTTATGCGTAGATGTTATATGCACTAGTAGACCACAAAGGAGTTGTGGGCGTGGGTATATACATATTGCTTACCGTCACTAGTTGATTCTTGATTCAACGGCATTGTTGGATGAAGCGGCCCAGACCGACATTACACGTACGCTTACGCGAGACTAGTTTTTCCGACGTGCTTCACACACAGGTGGCTAGTGGGTGTCTATTTCTCTAGCTTTAGTTGAATTGGATTCAATGAACAGGGTTCTTTCTGAAGATCAAAAAGCAATCACTATACCGCGTTGTGGTTTTTGATGCATGGGTAAGGACGGTTCTTGCTCAGCCCGTAGCAACCACGTAAAACTTGCAACAACAAAGTAGAGGACATCTAACTTGCTTTTGCAGGGCATGTGGTTATGTGATGTGATGTGGTAACGACGTGATGAGATATAAATTGTTGTATGAGATGATCATGTTTTTTTGAAGTTATCTGCAACTGGCAGAATCCTTATGGTTGTCTCTTTATTGCATAAGATGCAAGAGCCAAATAATTGCTTTAATTTATCACTATGCGATAGCAATAGTTGCTAAAGCAATAGCTGGCGAGATGAACATGTGACGACACATTGATAGAGATCAAGATGATGGAGATCACGGTGTCATGCCGGTGACGATATAGATCATGACGGTACTTTGGAGATGGAGATCAAAGGCGCAAGATGATCATGGCCATATCATGTCACATATTATGATTGCATATGATGTTTATCCTTTATGCATCTTATTTTTCTTAGTTCAGCGGTAGCATTATAAGATGATATCTCACTAAATTTCAAGGTATATGTGTTCTCCCTGAGTATGCACCGTTGCCAAAGTTCCTCGTGCCGAGACACCACATGATGATCAGGTGTGATAAGCTCTACGTTTACATACAACGGGTGCAAGCCAGTTTTTGCACACGCAGAAATACTCGGGTTAAACTTGACAAGCCTAGCATATGCAGATATGGCCTTGGAACACTGAGACCGAAAGGTCGAGCGTGAATCATATAGTAGATATGATCAATATAGTGATGTTCACCATTGAAAACTACTCCATCTCACATGATGACTGGACATGGTTTAGGTGATTTGGATCACGTCATCATTTAGATGACAAGAGGGATGTCTATCTAAGTGGGAGTTCTTAAGTAATATGATTAATTGAACTTTAATTTATCATGAACTTAGTCCTGATAGTATTTGCATAACTATGTTGTAGATCAATAGCTCACGATGCAGATCCCCGTTTATTTTGATATGTTCCTAGAGAAAAACTATATTGAAAGATGATAGTAGCAATGATGCGGATTGGATCCGTGATCTGAGGATTATCTTCGTTGCTGCACAGAAGAATTATGTCCTTGATGCACCGCTAGGTGACAGACCGATTGCAGGAGCAGATGCAGACATTATGAACGTTTGCCGAGCTCGATATGATGACTACTTGATAGTTTAGTGCACCATGCTTTACGGCTTAGAATCGTGGCTTCAAGGATGTTTTGAACACCATGGAGCATATGAGATGTTCCAAGAGTTGAAATTAGTATTTCAGACACATGCCCATGTTGAAAGGTATGAGACCTTTGATAAGCACTTTCCCTACAAGATGGAGGAGAATAGCTCAGCTGGTGAGCATGTGCTCAGAATGTATGAGTACTACAATCACTTGAATCAAGTGGGTGTTAATCTTACAGATAATATAGTGATTGACAGAGTTCCCTGGTCACTATCACCAAGTTACTAGAACTTCGTGATGAACTATAATATGCAAGGGATAACGGAAACAATTCCCAAGCTCTTCGTGATGCTGAAATCGACGAAGGTAGAAATCAAGAAAATCATCAAGTGTTGATGGTTGACAAGACTGTCGGTGTGAAAACCGGCAGATCTCGGGTAGGGGGTCCCGAACTGTGCATCTAAGGTCGATGGCAACAGGAGGCAGGGAACACAATGTTTTACCCAGGTGCGGGCCCTCTCTATGGAGGTAATAGCCTACGTCCTGCTTGATTGATCTTGATGAATATGAGTATTACAAGAGTTGATCTACCACGAGATCGTAATGGCTAAACCCTAGAGGCCTAGCTTGTATGGTTATGATAATGTGTATCTCTCTCCGGGCTAAGTCCTCGGTTTATATAGACACCGGGAGGATCTAGGGTTACACAAGGTCGGTTACAAAGAAAGGAATCTACATATTTGGTCGCCAAGCTTGCCTTCCACGCCAAGGAGAGTCCCACCCAGACACGGGTGTAGTCTTCAGTCTTCGTATCTTCACAGCCCATCAGTCCAGCCCATGGCTAACAGGCCGGACGCCCAAGGACCCCTTAGTACAGGACTCCCTCAGTAGCCCCTGAACCTGGCTTCAATGACAAGGTATCCGGCGCATAGATCTGTCTTCGGCATTGCAAGGCGGGTTCTTCCTTCGGGTAGTCTTCAGATGTATCGAACGTGTCCGGACCTGTAACACACACCACACACAACCGTAGAGAGAATATAATATTCCACGAGTCCAATCTGCTGACAACTTTTTACAATATGACATCACGTCTGCCCCGGTCACTATATCGAACTGTTTTGTCTGCCATCCCGCATTTCGAGATGGAGTTTCCATTGGCACATCTTGTAAAAGCAGAGATGGTGTCCCCGTATTGCGGGATCTTCATCAATACGGGTGTGGGCAACCCAACTGTGCCGTTTACACAGCCCTTGGGAGTAGGCGAGTAGGAAGGCGTTTGACATTCGTGGCCTTTATAAGGGGATAAGGATTCGTCCTCATTCACCCCTGCCTTCACTTTCCTCTGCCCATCCATTCTTGAGCTCCAGCGCCCAAGCTCTAGCTCCCCCTGCCGGAGAAAGCACTCCAACCTTGTCCGGATCCGGAGCTGGAGGCAAGTGGATGGCCTCCTCTGTTAAGAAGAAAGACATCAAGGAGCTCCAAGAGGCCGAATACCTGGCACGGGAGATCGTTCACCGTCTCCCAACCGAGGGAAAGATCATCCCTACCCCAGAGCCCCATGAGAGGGTTGTATTTCTCACACATTTCGTCCGCGGGCTGGGATTCCCTCTCCACCCGTTCGTCCGCAGGCTGGGATTCCCTCTCCACCCGTTCGTCCGTGGACTGATGTTTTACTATGGGCTGGACTTCCATGATCTAGCCCCCAACTTTATCCTCAACATCTCAGCATTTATATTCGTTTGTGAGGCCTTTCTCCGTATCCCACTTCACTTCGGCCTATGGTTGAAGACCTTCAACGTAAAGCCGAAGGTGCTGAGAGGCCAACAAGCAGAGTGCAGAGGCGCCATGGTGGGCAAGATGTCCAATGTCGCATGGCCCGAAGGCTCCTTTGTGGAGACGGTGAAGGGGTGGCAGTCGGGGTGGTTCTACATCACCGAGCCGCGTGACACCAACTAGTCGGCGATCCCCGAAATCTGATCCGAAGTTCCGATGCGGCTCACCTCCTGGCAAGAGAAGGGTCCAACCTGGGTTCTTCGAACGAGCTAACTAGGCTCCAGACGTGCGTCCAGAACATGATAACCAAGAGAATCAAACTTGTCAACGTGATCTAGGTTATGCTCATTCGCCAGATCCTTCCGTGCCAATGCCGGACTTGCTATTTGTGGGAGTTCGACCCGGCCAAGCACTAGACGCTACTAGAGCTCTTCGTCACGACGCATGAAGATATCTGGTAAGTACTCTTCAAGGCCGGCAAGACACCACGGCCTACGACCAAAGATCGCGTGCTTAGCTTAAAACGCCAGGCAAATTCGGTAAGTTCTTTCATATTTTCAAGGTATAACCTTTACTGGCGTATTTTGAGAAGGATTCAAGCGTTCATATCAATTTTTAGGCCTGGATCGACATAGCTGGGCGGATTAACTGTCCGGCTCCACTGCCCAAAGACCATGAAACCCCACTTCTGACGAAGATGCTGCTTCTAGTGCCTTATGATGTGCTGGAGAAGAAGGCCAAGAAAATGGCCAAGGGGGCCCGGAGTGGCCTTCTCTGAAAAGGCGCTTCGGACGTGACGTCCGATGACGAGACTCACCCTTTAGCCGCCGAAGACAAGGAGGAGGAGGAGGAAGAAAGCGACTCCCCCTGGGGGCGGGGGGGAGGAAGAAAAGGGGGCCTCCCCAAATTTGGAGGCGAAGGCGCACAAGAGGGGGGAGGGCTCCCTTGCGGATAACTCCACGTGGGATGTCGATAGCAGTCCAGAGCGAATGCCCCGGACCAAGCCTCGGGCCGCCTCGTAAGTACAAAAAACCTTATGCATGTCCAAAAGCCTGGCCTTTCCATTTTGTAATACTAATATGTTTAAATTATGCCATCGTAGTCCGGCCCACGACAGCTCCCCGTGATCCTCGATAGAGGGTTCGCTAGATTCAAAGGAGATGGCCAGCGTGTCACCGCCGCCCTCTCACTCCCCAAGGCCAAGGATGATGCGGAGGAGTTGTCCTAAAGGACTTTCCCGGGCCGGGGAGAGGCACAGGAGGCGCCAGAAGGCGATGCCTCCATAGCCGAACACCAGCGGGAGCTAATCCCCATGGAGACCGGTGGTGAGGAGGGCCGTGTTCAGTCCGGCCCTCAGCTGGACTCGATTCTGGAGACCGATGTGGCTCCCGAATCCAGCACGCAACCTTCTTCGAAAGAAGGGGGTATGCGTATTCCGCCGGTGACCCCTGTCCAACCCGGGGCACCGGATAATCTGCTGGAAGCGCTGCGAGGCGCTTCCATTGTGGATGAGCACCGTTTCCTTATGGGCACGGTAATCGAGAAGGTTCAGTCCACCAAAAGCGGACTGACCGAAGCCTGCGCTAGCCTTTTAACAGGTTTGTAGGTAAGTAATGTAGTTGTAGAAAGGATATCACGGTGTAGACAGTAGCCCCTGATGCTCTGTTCGGTGTTCGGAAAGAAAAAGACGAATAGAGGATCAAAATAATTTTCATAGGAGTCTAGCATAAGATGTCTATGTGAATAAGCAGGCGTCGCTGCTGGCTACTGCCGCTCATACTGCGGAGGTCACCGGCCTGAAGCAGAGTCTGAAGCGGGCCGAAGAAGAGCTCGGCCTTGTGAAGAAACAGCTGATACGTCTCCAACGTATCTATAATTTTTGATTGCTCCATGCTATATTATCTACTGTTTTAGACATTATTGGGCTTTATTATCCACTGTTATATTATTTTTGGGACTAACCTATTAACCGGAGACCCAGCAAACAATTCCTGTTTTTTTGCCTGTTTTAGGGTTTCGATGAAAAGGAATATCAAACGGAGTCCAAACGGAATGAAACCTTCGGGAACATGATTTACTCAACGAACAAGACCCGGGAGACTTGGACCCTATGTCAAGAAAGAAAAGAGGAGGCCACGAGGTAGGGGGGCGCGCCCACCCCCACCAGGCGCGCCCTCCACCCGCGTGGGCCCCTTGTTGCTCCACCGACGTACTCCTTCCTCCTATATATATCCACGTACCCCCAAACGATCAGAACAGGAGCCAAAACCCTAATTCCACCACCGTTACTTTCTATATCCACGAGACCCCATCTTAGGGCCTGTTCTAGAGCTCCGCCGGAGGGGGCATCGATCACGGAGGGCTTCTACATCAACACCATAGCCCCTCCGATGAAGTGTGAGTAGTTTACCTCAGACCTACGGGTCCATAGTTAGTAGCTAGATGTCTTCTTCTCTCTTTTTGGATCTCAATACAATGTTCTCCCCCTCTCTTGTGGAGATCTATTTGATGTAATCTTCTTTTTGCGGTGTGTTTGTTGAGATCGATGAATTGTGGGTTTATGATCATGTCTATCTATGAATAATATTTGAATCTTCTCTGAATTCTTTTATGTATGATTGGTTATCTTTGCAAGTCTCTTCGAATTATTAGTTTGGTTTGGCCCACTAGATTGATCTTTCTTGCAATGGGAGAAGTGCTTAGCTTTGGGTTCAATCTTGCAGTGTCCTTTTCCGCTGATAGTAAGGGCAACAAGGCACGTATTGTATTGTTGCCATTGAGGATAACAAGATGGGGTTTTCTTCATATTGCATGAGTCTATCCCTCTACATCATGTCATCTTGCTTAAGGCGTTACTCTGTTTTTAATTTAATACTCTAGATGCATGCTGGATAGCGGTCGATGAGTGGAGTAATTGTAGTAGATGCAGGCAGGAATCGGTCTACTTGTCTCGGACGTGATGCCTATGTACATGATCATACCTAGATATTTTCATAACTATGCTCAATTCTGTCAATTGCTCAATAGTAATTTGTTCACCCACCGTAGAATACTTATGCTCGCGAGAGAAGCCACTAATGAAACCTATGGCCCCCGGGTCTATCTTTATCATATTAATCTCCTACTACTTAGTTATTTCCTTTGCTATTTAATTTGCCTTTATTTTACTTTACATCTTTATCATAAAATACGAAAAATATTATCTTATCATATCTATCAGATCTCACTCTCGTAAGTGGCCCTATAGGGATTGACAACCCATATTTGCGTTGGTTGCGAGGATTTATTTGTCTTGTGCAGGTGCGAGGGACTCGCACGTAGCCTCCTGCTGGATTGATACCTTGGTTCTAAAAAACTGAGGGAAATACTTACGCTACTTTGCGGTGCTCAAGAGGTAGCAAGAAGGATTTTTGGCGCCGTTGCCGGGGAGGTCTACGCAAAAGTCAACATACCAAGTACTCATCACATACCCTTATCTCCCGCATTACATTATTTGCCATTCCCCTCTCGTTTTCCTCTCCCCCCACTTCAACCTTACTGTTTTATTTGCCCTCTCTCTCTATCATCCCTCTCTATTTGCCTCTTTTTGCCCGCTTGCTTTTTCTTTGCTTGTGTGTTAGTTTGCTAGCTTGTCATGATGGCTCAAGATAATAATAAATTGTGTGAATTCACAAATACCAACAACAATGATTTTATTAGCACTCTGATTGCTCCTCTTACCAATGCTGAATCTTGTGAAATTAATACTGCTTTGCTGAATCTTGTCATGAAAGATCCGTTTTCCGGCCTTCCTAGTGAAGATGCCGCTACCCATCTTAATAGCTTCGTTGATTTGTGTGACATGCAAAAGAAGAAAGATGTGGATAATGATATTGTTAAATTGAAGCTATTTCCTTTTTCACTTAGAGATCGTGCTAAAGCTTGGTTTTCGTCTTTGCCTAAAAATAGTATTGATTCATGGAACAAGTGCAAAGATGCTTTTATCTCTAAGTATTTTCCTCCCGCTAAGATCATCTCTCTTAGAAACGATATTATGAATTTTAAGCAACTTGATCATGAACATGTTGCACAAGCTTGGGAGAGAATGAAATTAATGATACGTAATTGCCATACTCATGGTTTAAATTTGTGGATGATTGTTCAAAATGTTTATGCTAGATTAAATTTTGCTTCTAGAAATCTTTTAGATTCGGCCGCGGGAGGCACTTTTATGGAAATAACTTTAGGAGAAGCTACTAAACACCTAGATAATATTATGGTTAATTATTCTCAATGGCATAGTGAAAGATCTACTAATAAAAAGGTGCATGCAATAGAAGAAATTAATGTTTTGAGTGGAAGATGGATGAACTTATGAAATTATTTGCTAATAAGAGTGTTTCTTCTGATCGTAATGATATTCCCTTGTCTACTTTGATTGATAATAATAATGAATCTATGGATGTGAATTTTGTTGGTAGGAACAATTTTGTTAACAATGCGTATAGAGGAAATTTCAACCCTAGGCCTTATCTATATCTATCTATCTATACTTATACTAATTACAGACTCCCAAGAAATTATCATGTTAATCAAAAATTAGGAGCCGTTAATCTGGTGGGGTCAAGTTATTACGGTGTAGATCAATCCTATAAATTACATTAACAAGAAAAAATAGGAAAAACATTAGTCGATGTTTAGAAAAATTCCAGCCTGACTTTTAGGCACCGTACAGTTAACAGGAGATGCCACGTCCCTAGAAAACAAAAACATTCACGATCCAATTCTTAATCCCGCATCTATCTTTCAAAACAAGAAAAAAAATACTCATCCAACTCTTAATACCACATGCATCTCTCCAAAAAACAAAAATATCACGTATATCTCCCTCACGACCTATATCTCTCAATCTCTCGGGTGAAAAGAAAAACTATAACATACGCATCTCTATCCCGTGACTGCTATGATGGGAAAAGAAACCAATCTAAGCTAACGTAGATGCATCAAAGACCTTTTCAACGCTCCACATTAATCCTAGGACTGAGATCGTTTTGTTACGAAAAAACAGGAAACCCATGTCGATCCCCTGCGCTCTGCCTCCAATTTTATCTTCGTAGATGCCGGTTCTGACCTCCTCTTCCTTTCCATCTCCCCCTCCCGCATAATTCACCGTCTTCACCCTGCAGAAAAAGAGAAGTCTTCCTCCTCTGCCTAGGGGCAGGTCCTATTTTCGATCAATATATGTCCAAAAGGAAAAGATCCCAATCTTCAATCGATCTGTTGGAGATGAGTATGATCTGGCAACAAATATTCCTCCGACTGATCCATCACTCCAGCAATATGGCGGAGAAGGACCTGTGAACATCGCTTACTCTCCATCCATATTGGAACAGGCTTACAGAAGTAATATCTCCGCCAAGGCCTTAGTTCGCACACAACATCATCGGTGCATCTTCAAGGCCTCGATTCAATAGTCGGTACAATATCTAGGTTGGAATCCCCAATTCGATCATCTAGCACCCTCTAATGGGATCAGTTTGTTAGAGGTAAACACATCGTCTTCCTGTGCATTGTGTTTTCAGCCGCAAAGATTGATTACGTGCATCTTTGATAAGGATGTTGTGTAGGTGCATGTTCAGGTCGATCAAGGATGCCTTCTATGTGTGCATCTTGCCGGACGATTTCCGTGTAGGATCAGGTAAACACATCATCTTCATGTGCATAGCGTTTCCGGCCACAAAGATTGATTATGTGCATCTTTGATAAGGATGTTGTGTAGGTGCATGTTCAGGTCGATCAAGGATGCCTTCTCTGTGTGCCTCTTGCCGGACGATTTCCGTGTAGGATCACGTCGATATTGAATAAATCGTACATTGTCAAAGTTCATAAGTCGACGCCGTAGAAATATCTCTATTGTGCATTTGTTAACGGTTGGATGAAAGCAATATGTCTTACCTGCACTTATGTAGGTACTAGCACATCGAGCTGGAATCGATTAACCTACTTGGGAAGTCAGATCGGTTATTACATGTTCGTGTGGCATTCTTTGCAGACTGAATTTTCCTAGCCGCCGTGCTTCTGCTCTTTCTCTCTCCACTACTCCCGTCCTGCTCCTTCCCTCTTTACTACTATTACTAAATACAGTGTTCCTACTGGGTAGCTAGGTTCCGTATCTACTACCATATAGTATATTAATAGGAGTTTTGGCTTCTGCTACAAATTCTGATTATAGTAATTATGGTAAGAGTTAAGAGTCATACTTTGGAAGTTAGCATAATTGTAAACAAAATACATGCAAGTTAGGCACACTAATACAGCTTGATAATTTTCTGGAGGCATTTAAAGTAGTTGAGAGGGGTAGCTTCTTATGATGTCAAACATATGTTTTGTTTTTCACTCCCCTCCAAATTGCACAGTCACTCTTTGGTCTCAATTTCATCGCTCCAAAATTATTATAATATCTTTTATTTGCAACCTAGCTTCCATGTTCTAACCATGCTGCAATCAAGCATCTATTTGGTATCTCATATCGATATATCCCATGACAGATATTGCTTTATGGGAGTGATATCAATGGTAGTTTAAAGCAATTCATTGGGCCACTACCACGGGCAATATAGCCGCATTCCATGATGTCCTCGCCGAATTATAGCCACTATAAAGAACACATGCTACAGTTATATTGCTCGGGGTACACAATAGTAATGAAGAGTTCACGGAAGATTCAGGGTACATGTGGTTGTGTGTTGCCTAAGATCATATAGAATAATTTTTTTTACTAATTGTGCATAGCGATCAATTTTTACAAGATGCAACGTACTTGCTTTTAGATAGTGGCCATGTGGTAGCCACTGTTGAATTTAGGTCTGTTATGTTTTTTAAAATGAAGCAATGGAATTTTATTTGTGGCTGAACAGATGAGAGGACATCTTTTTTTTGTTTTTTGCTATGCATCTATCATATTAAACTTTCATAATAGCTAGGGAAAATATTCAAAAATCGTCACATAATTAAGAGTAAGTTATCTTCTCAGTTATTTAATAGTGTAGGTTCACAGTGAACAACGCCACTACTGCTGGGCCTCTTGACCAGCTGCCCCCGTCTGTTCAGCAATCTAGGTCAAGCTTTGCAAATTCGTAGCCTTGGTCATATCGTGATATTTTTCCTATAGACATATAATATTACTGAAGTTTTCCTTTTGTTATTAATATTCCACAAACTTCGCCAAATAGTTACATGACATCGAGTAGCTAAAACTAACTACATATAAATTTAATTATTGGATCTTTGTGATAGATGTAATACTTGACATGATTTTTATGAACAATTTAGAGTGCAAAAGGTCAATACAGTATAGCGAGTTGGCATTATTCTATCATTTACACACAACTAAATCTAACATTTCTTCGTTGGTGCTTATGCTGAGTGGCAGGAAATCTAGGAAGCACGGTATTATCAGTGATTACTAGCATCTTCCTGGGCCTCAAGGAGTGGACTACTTATTTCTTAGATACATTTGAATGCATTATTGAACTCAATTACACATGAACTATATATATGTATAAGGGGAATTTTTTTGGTGAGGCACCAAAGTGACCGTTGGTGGCTAGATATGATCACAAATTATGAGTCAAAGGATAGCAATTTAAGAGTGCCAATAGGATGAGAGAGCACTTGGGGCCTATAAAAAAAGCACTTTGTTGTACTAAAATAATCAGAATTTTTATAAAATCATATTAAGTACAATATTTTTGTGTATTAAATAAACTATGTGTAGTAACAAGAAAAATGATATACTCCCTCCGTTTCTAAATATAAGGCTTTTTATGGATTTCAATACAGACTACATATGGATGTATGTAAACATACTTTAGAGTGTAGATTCATTTTTTTAAAGAAAAGCATAGCTTTTAACTTAACAAGTGCTCAGGCAAATCTTCTGAAACACATCAGACTCCCACTTCATATAATGGTTCTTAGGGTACGGACGACCAATATTGGCTAATTCATGTGCTACCGAGTTTGCACTATGGACGACATACTCTTACTACATGTTTCGAGAACCACATTTTAAGCTGGCACTTCATATCCTCAATGACAGCCGCTTACGGCGAAGAGTCGACCTTGCTGATGTCCATGGCCTCAGCCAGCAGTTGCGAGTCCATCTAGAAGAAACTTCGGCTGCGAAGGCATGGGACACATGTTCCTACCTCCTCACTCATTTTGCTCCATATGTAGTCCATATTAGAATATTTAAAAATACATATATTTAGTAACAGAGGGAATATTTCATAGTTCGAGGATGTATTATAAACATCATTTTTCTTAAAATCGTACGACTAATGGGTTGATAGGTAGTTCGCATTATGTGTTAATAAAACTAAGTGAATTTCTATTAATATATACAATTTATTGGCTAGCCCATGCGAATGCACGGGTTGCCGACTAGTCCTAGTAATCACTCTAATAATTATGGTAATTCCTACAACAATTCTTATGGAAATTATAATAAGATGCCCTCTGATTTTGAATCTGATATTGAAAAATTTATTACTTTGCAAAAGAATTTTAATGCTATGATTGAAGAAAAATTGCATAAGATTGATGATTTGGCTAGGAACGTTGATAGAATTGCTCTTGATGTTGATTCTTTGAAACTTAGATCTATTCCACCTAAGCATGATATCAATGAGTCTCTCAAAGCCATGAGAATTTCCATTGATGTGTGCAAAGAAAGAACCGCTAGGATGCGTGCTAAGAAAGATGCCTTTATAAGAGCGTGTTCTTCTAGTTGCTATGAAAATAAAGACGAAGATCCAAAAGTTATTGATGTGTCCCCTATTAAATCTTTGTTTTGCAATATGAGTCTTAATAATCATGGGACTGAATATGATCCACCTTTACCTAGAAGGCGTTCCAAGAATTCGGAATTTGTTGATCTTGATGGTAAATTTGATAAAAGTGGGATTGAAGAAATTAAAACCCTAGATGTTGCTAAACCCACTATTATGGATTTCATGGAATTTAACTATGAAAATTGCTCTTTGATTTATTGTATTTCCTTGTTGCAATCCGTGCTAAATTCTCCTCATTCTTATAGTCAAAATAAAGCATTTACTAAACATATCGTTGATGTCTTGATGCAATCTTATGAAGAAAAACTTGAATTGGAAGTTTCTATCCCTAGAAAACTTTATGATGAGTGGGAACCAACTATTAAAATTAAAATTAAATATAATGAATGATATGCTTTATGTGATTTGGGTGGTAGTGTTTCCACGATTCCAAAGACTCTGTGTGATTTGTTAGGTTTCCGTGATTTTGATGATTACTCTCTAAACTTGCACCTTGCGGATTCCACTATTAAGAAACCTATGGGAAGAATTAATGATGTTCTTATTGTTGAAAATAGGAATTATGTGCCCATAGATTTTATTGTTCTTGACATAGATTGCAATCCTTCATGTCCTATTATTCTTGGTAGACCTTTCCTTAGAACGATTGGTGCAATTATTGATATGAACGAAGGAAATATTAGATTCCAATTTCCATTAAGGAAAGGCATGGAACAATTTCCAAGAAAGAATATTAAATTACCTTATGAATCTATTATGAGAGCCACTTATGGATTGCCTACCAAAGATGGCAATACCTAGATCTATTCTTGCTTGTTATGCCTAAGTAGGGGCGTTAAACGATAGCGCTTGTTGGGAGGCAACCCAATTTTATTTTTGTTCCTTAGTTTTTGCTCCTGTTTAGTAATAAATAATTTATCTAGCCTCTGTTTTGGTTGTGTTTTTTGTGTTTAATTAGTGTTTGTGCCAAGTAGAACCGTTGGGAAGACTTGGGGAAAGTCTTGTTGAACTTGCTGTAAAAAACCAGAAACTTTAGTGCTCACGAGAACTTCGGTCATTTTTATTTTGAGAGTGATATTTAGTTAATTATTTTTGCAGATGATTAATAGATAAATTCCTCACGTCCAGAAATTTATTTTAGAATTTTTTGGGTTCCAGATCTTGCGGTAGCTACAGATTACTACAGACTGTTCTGTTTTTGACAGATTCTGTTTTTCATGTGTTGTTTGCTTATTTTGATGAATCTATGGCTAGTAAAATAGCTTATAAACCATAGAGAAGTTGGAATACAGTAGGTATAACACCAATATAAATAAATAATGAGTTCATTACAGTACCTTGAAGTGATCTTTTATTTTCTTTCGCTAACGGAGCTCACGAGATTTTCTACTTTAAGTTTTGTGTTGTGAAGTTTTCAAGTTTTGGGTAAAGATTTGATGGATTATGGAACAAGGAGGGGCAAGAGCCTAAGCTTGGGGATGCCCATGGCACCCCCAAGATAATCTAAGGACACCTAAAATCCAAAGCTCAGGGATGCCCTGGAAGGCATCCCCTCTTTCGTCTACTTCTATCGGTAACTTTACTTGGAGCTAAATTTTATTTACCACATGATATGTGTTTTGCTTGGAGCGTCGTGTATTATTGGAGTCTTTGCTTGTTAGTTTACCACAAGCATCCTTGCTGTACACACCTTTTGAGAGAGCCATACATGATTTGGAATTTGTTAGAATACTCTACGTGCTTCGCTTATATCTTTTGAGTTATATAATTTTGCTCTAGTAATTCACTTATATCTTTTACAGCACGGTGGTGGATTTGTTTTATAGAAACTTTTGATATCTCATGCTTCACTTAGATTATTTTGAGAGTCTTAAGAGCATGGTAATTTGCTTAAAATCCTAATATGCTAGGTATTCAAGATTAGTAAAATTTTCTTAAAAGTGTTTTGAATACTAAGAGAAGTTTGATGCTTGATGATTGTTTTGAGATATGGAGGTAATAATATCAAAGTCGTGCTAGTTGAGTAGTTGTGAAATTGAGAAATGCTTATGTTGAAGTTTGCAATTCCCGTAGCATGCACGTATGGTAAACGTTATGCAACAAATTTGGAACATGAGGTGTTATTTGATTGTCTTCCTTATGAGTGGCGGTCGGGGACGAGCGATGGTCTTTTCCTACCAATCTATCCCCCTAGGAGCATGCACATAGTACCGAGGTTTTTGATGACTTGTAGATTTTTGCAATAAGCATGTGAGTTCTTTATGACTAATGCTGAGTCCATGGATTATACGCACTCTCACCCTTCCATCCTTGCTAGCCTCTTTGGTACCGTGCATTGCCCTTTCTCACATTGAGAGTTGGTGCAAACTTCGCCGGTGGATCCAAACCCCGTCATATGATACGCTCTTTCACACATAAACCCCCTTATATCTTCCTCAAAACAGCCACCATACCTACCTATTATGGCATTTCCATAGCCATTCCGAGATATATTGCCATGCAACTTTCCACCATTCCGTTCATCATGACACATTCATCATTGTCATATTGCTTAGCATGATCATGTAGTTGACATAGTATTTGTGGCAAAGCCACCGTTCATAATTCTTTCATACATGTCACTCTTGGTCCATTGCATATCCCGGTACACCGCCGGAGGCATTCATATAGAGTCATACTTTGTTCTAGTATCGAGTTGTAATCATTGAGATGTAAATAAATAGAAGTGTGATGATCATCATTTTCTAGAGCATTGTCCCAAGTGAGGAATATAGAAAAAAGGGAGAAAGGCCATAAAAAAGAGAAACCCCAAAAAAAGAGAAAGGCCATAAAAAAGAGAGAGAAAAGCAATAAAAAAATGAGAGAAAAAGAGAGAAGGGACAATGTTATTATCCTTTGCCACACTTGTGCTTCAAAGTAGCACCATAATCTTCATGTTAGAGAGTCTCTTGTTTTGTAACTTTCATATACTAGTGGGAATTTTCATTATAGAACTTGGCTTGTATATTCCAACAATGGGCCTCCTCAAGTGCCTTAGGTCTTCGTGAGAAAGCAAGTTGGATGCACACCCACTAGTGTCTTTTGTTGAGCTTTCACACATTTATATCTCTAGTGCATCCGTTGCATGGCAATCCCTACTCCTTGCATTAACATCAATCGGTGGGCATCTCCATAGCCCATTTATTAGCCTCGTTGATGTGAGACTTTCTCCTCTTTTGTCTTCTCCACATAACCCCCCTCATTATATTCTATTCCACCTATAGTGCTATGTCCATGGCTCGCGCTCATATATTGCGTGAAAGTTTATATGTTTGAGATTACTAAAGTATGAAACAATTGCTTGGCTTTTCATCGGTGTTGTGCATGATGAGAGCATTCTTGTGTGACAAAAATGAAACATCACTAAACCATATGATTTTATAGGGATGAACTTTCTTTGGCCATGTTATTTTGAGAAGACATAATTGCTTTGTTAGTATGCTTGAAGTATTATTTTTTATGTCAATATTAACTTTTGTCTTGAATCTTTCGGATCTGAATATTCATACCACAATTAAGAAGAATTACATTAAAATTATGCCAAGTAGCACTCCGCATCAAAAATTCTGTTTTTATCATTTACCTACTCGAGGACGAGCAGGAATTAAGCTTGGGGATGCTTGATACGTCTCCAACGTATCTATAATTTTTGATTGCTCCATGCTATATTATCTACTATTTTGGACATCATTGGGCTTTATTATCCACTTTTATATTATTTTAGGGACTGACCTATTAACCGGAGACCAACCCAGAATTGCTGTTTTTTTGCCTATTTTAGGGTTCCGAAGAAAAGGAATATCAAATGGAGTCCAAACGGAATGAAACCTTTGGGAACGTGATTTTCTCAATGAACAAGACCCGGGAGACTTGGACCCTACCACTAGTAGAAAACGGGCCTTCTGTCCCGGTTCGTAAGGGCCTTTTTCCCAGTTCCTGAACCGGGACTGAAGGGTCGGTACTAATGCCCTGTCCCTTTAGTCCCGGTTCAGTCTAGAACCGGGGCAGATGGGCCTCCACGTGGCCTGTGCGCGGAGCCCAGGCAGGAGGGCCTTTGGTCCCGGTTGATGGCACCAACCGGGACCAATAGGCATCCACACGTCAGCATTTCTGTGGCTGGGGTTTTTGTTTTTTTTGAAAGGGGGGGGGGTTTGGGGGTTTTGGGGGGTTAATTTAGGTGTTTCATATATTGTGTTAGCTAG
Organism: Triticum urartu; assembly: GCF_003073215.2. Taxonomy (NCBI): domain Eukaryota; kingdom Viridiplantae; phylum Streptophyta; class Magnoliopsida; order Poales; family Poaceae; genus Triticum; species Triticum urartu. Next base: position 52,847,363 of record NC_053027.1, read on the forward strand.
CTATAATTAATAGAGAGAAGTGTCCTCTCTTATGTCCGTGCTTGGTCGACGCTACGTACTATACATACGTATAGACAGGACTAGACACGCTATCTAGCTAGTATGCAAACGAAGGAAACAGAAGATCGTCATGAACATATATGCATACAGAGAGAAGTGATATCGACCACCTCTCCTTCTCCGAGAGATTGGTCGAACAACAAGTTCTCATATATCTATCCGACACTACCGGCTACATATATACAATAATTATCTCTTACAAATATAATCTCCTAACATACAGACGCATGGTACACATACTATTCTCCGTCTTCAGCTATCACGTGGTCAAGAAAGAATGCCGCCAATTCCTCTTGAATTGCTCGGATGTGAGCCGGTCCTAGGAGTTCATCCCGCTTCCGAAACATCTAATTTGAAGAAGGGGGTCAATACATATATATATATATATGAATGAATGAAACTCAACACAAATGATGGTAATAAAATAAAATTGTGAATATTGTTATTTACGCACTTCATATTGTTCGTCAGAGTAGCCCCGCTCACAGGTCGTGTGGCGGATGGACTCGCAAATGTAGTATCCATAGAAATCATTCCCTTGTTCCTGCCACAACCACTTTACAAGAAATATAGGTCAATCAAATTGATAAGCAAGAATGCCAAATGGTATTGATGAAACTAGCACTTGAATCACTAGGAGATGCGCGGAACATGCTACTATAGTACTTACTTTCGGGTGTCTAAATTCCAGCTTCTTCGGCAGTCCCGGAGCTTTTTTGGTGAATTTTCTCCAAACCCTGCCAGACAAAGAAAACAATTACTTGATATCAGAAATGAACAAAGTTGCTGATATGGTGGATAATGATCGATTTAACTTCTCGAGCATTTGAGTCATGTCCGCATACTCCTGGGGATCTTTTCGTCTCGAGTCCAAGACAGTTACTACTCCCTGCTCAAGCTTAATCTCTAGGAGAATATAGTGGAACCTGCGCACGCATGCATAACTCATCAATTACATTACTATAACCTTGACTAATATATAAGGGAAACCGAATATGCTCAAGACAGTAACACTCACTTGAAGTTGTAAGGAAAGAGTATTATATCTTTGTTTTCATTTATTAGCAACGATCGTAGCAAGTTGGCCTCGGTATCTGCAGAATGAAATTTAACCTCAGTTGCATCTATGAGACTTTGTGTTAATGAACCCAATATCACCGATTTGTCTTTTCTTCAATTCGACGATCTTCAATCTGCATAATATAGTGAGGATAATTATAAATACATGCAATGAAAGAGTTGAGCTATATAGAGAGACTTAATGACAGAAGTTGTACTACTTACAGACAGTAGCAGGTGACCGTTGCTTTATAGAGGGCCAATTGATTGAAAAACTGAAAGAACTCCTCAAATGGAATAGGAAACAGTTCAATTCCAACGAGGTCATGCTCCTTTTAACTCTCACATACAAAGTATTACTCCCCCCAGACTCTCTGCAGATTTTCAAGTACCAATCATGCAATCTTCGCATCATTGTTGATAGAGATCTTTCATCTTTGACGAGAGGCTTCCCGTACTCGTATCTTTGTATCTGCACCTCCATGAAATCATAATGTACATCGTCGGGCAGGTAATCTCCAAGATTGCTATAACCGGGCACCATCCTCGGATCATTAGCGACGATGTCGCTAGGCACCTTGAGCGGGGGGCACAATTGCTTCGCTTGTTCGCCGAGCTGGGTAATTTGTTTCCCAGCTCGTCGTTCGTTCAGCCTTTGATCACTGACAGTACTTCCCGGCCGCTCCACTTCAGCAAATGCCTTTCCAATAATGCGCTCATAGTTGCCTTTCGGCGGAGACTTGGGTGGTTTTGTCAGGGCAGCCAGAGTGCGCTTCGCTTTCACCGGATCTACCTTCTCCTCTGGAGGTGGATGTTTCTTTGCTTTCACCCCTTCAAAGAAGTTCCTCACTTCTTCTCACGCGATCTCGGCGTTCTCCTCCGGGGTCCTCTCGTATGGTAACTTCTCTTGTCTTCTTTACTTGCTTACGAGGTGGAGGAGAAGGACTACGACGCGCTGGAGCAGCCGGAGCGGCGGCGGGTCTCTTCCACCCTTGCTGACAAGGCAGAGAAGGAGGAGGCTGGCTGCTCGGGAGCGCCGGCGCAGGTGGAGAAGGAGGCGGAGTGCCGCCACGCGCCGGAGAAGGAGCCGTCCAAGTGCCTTGATCGTCACTCGCTGGAGGAGGAGGCGGTGGAGGAGGCGGAGTGCCCTAACTCGCCGGAGGAGGAGGAGGAGGTGGAGGCGTCCAGTTTGGAAGGTTGATGAGCTCCTTCCGCCATAGGCATGGAGTCTTCAGAGCAGATCCCAGCCGAGTCTCCCCGTCACCGGTAGGGTGGTCAAGCTGGAGGTCCTCAAATCCCTCCGTTATTTCATCCACCATCACCCTAGCATATCCTTCTGGAATCGGCCGGCAGTGAAAAGTTGCGCCTGGTTCAGTAGGAAAAACAGAGCCAACAGCCGCCTTGACCTTCATATTAATCCATTGCGTCATAAGGTGGCAATTTTGAGATTTCGTGATAGCATCGATGGGATAGCTGGCAGGAGCCGTCAAGACATGCTTCGGCTGAAGCAGCTCGGTGGAAGCCACGCCGCTTCTCCGCTGAGATGGCGGGGTAGCTTCGGGGGAAGCTTCGGCAGTTCGTTTGCTGCGATTTGCTTCTCGTTCCTCTATCGCTTGTCCCCTAGCGTGCAACGCCTGCAGTTGGGTATGCTCCACTTTCTTCCTCCTCTCGTGGCATTTTGTAACTGCCTGTGTTCGGAAACCCAGCCTTCCATGGACTGGAGCCTGGCGTGCCTCGTGTCCGTCCAAGGTGCTCAGGATTCCCGAGGGCCATTGTGAGCTCGTCGTTCTCTCTGTCTGGAATGAACGTCCCTTGCTGCTCTGCTTCGATATAGTGCTTAAGCCTCTTGACTAGTATTTCCATTTGCTCGTCCATCCAAATGCACTTCCCTAATACAGGGTCCAAGTTTCCGCCAGCCCCGAAGAACCAAGACCGGCAACGGTCTAGCCAGTTAATTGTCTGTAGTTCGATCCCTTTATCAAGCAGATCATTCTCAGTCTTGGCCCACTTAGGCCGGGCTACGAGGTAGCCACCTGACCCCGTGCGATGGTGATGCTTCTTCTTTGCAGAATTTTTCTTGTTTGTCACCGACATCTTCTTACTCTTTTCCGATGTCTTGTGGGCCACAAATGCGGGCCAGTGATCTCTGATATTCTCATATCTGCCCTTGAATTCTGGTGTCTCTTTTTTCTCGACAAACTTATTCAGCTCTTTCTTCCACCTCCTGAATAGGTCTGCCATCCTCTTAAGAGCAAAAGACATGATTAATTGCTCTTTAACTGGCTTCTTCGGATCATCCTTTGGCGGTAGGGTGAAATTTGACTTCAGCTCAGTCCAAAGATCATTTTTTAGCATATCATTGACATAAGACACCTCAGGGTCTTCTGTAGCCGGCTTTAACCATTGTTGGATGTTGATCGGGATCTTGTCCCTAACCAGAACCCCGCACTGAGCAACAAATGTGCTGTTTGTCCGGATGGGTTCAATTGGTTGGCCGTCGGGCGCGATTGCGATGATCTCAAACCTTTCATCCGAGCTCAACTTTTTCTTCGGGCCTCGTCTCTTTACCGAAGTTGTGCTCAATCCGGAGGGCTATAAAAAAGAACAAAGACTTAATTAATATGTGTACATACCAAAACAATGAATGCATCAACTAGCTAGTCAGCACTGACTTAACTAATATATATACCTGGCCGGACTCGGTTCGGTCACCGGAGCCGTCATCACGGTCTCCTTCTTGCACCGGCATTGGGTCACCGGAGCCGTTCTCACGGTCTCCTTCTTGCACCAGCATTGGGTCACCGGAGCCATCATAATCATAGCCAGCTGCTTCCAGACCACCGGTGTCGTTGAGAAACAACGAGCAGACAGCATCACTTCCTCGTGCGATTATGTCCCCCAACAAATCTTCTTGTACTTCGTCTCGGGTGGTGTCCATAGTTTCTACAAATATTTACAACATGGAAACTATTATTCAAACATGACAGATGGATATATTAGTGGCAAACGTAGAACTAATATTAATTAGTGGCCTCGACGCTGCTTCTCTAGGGTTTGGGGTGGCCTCGGCAACGCTTCAAGGATAAAAAAGAAGAGGAAGAAGAAAAAAAAGAGGAGAAGATAAAAATAGAGGAGTTCTACTCCTCTATTCTTTCTTCTCCTCTTTTTTTTTCTTCTTCCTCTTGTTTTTTTATCGGGAACGAGGGTCGTCGAGGGTCGCTAAGCGGTAGAGGAAACCCTAAATAGCAAGTATCGTCAGTGTGAGATACATGTGGCCGTCGGTGTCGGACACTACATCCACGTCCCACAAGTGACGCGGGCATAGATAACCTGTGCCACATCATTGGCTAGGACGAACTGTTCGTCAGTGTACCCAAGATTTTTCAGATCCACTGTTGTCATTCCGTACTGTGGGTCTACCTGTACCCCGCCTCCGGACAGATTGACCCATTTGCACTTAAACAAAGGGACCTTCAAATCATGTCCGTAGTCAAGTTCCCATATGTCCACTATGTAACCATAATATGTGTCCTTTCCGCTCTCGGTTGCTGCAGCAAAGCTGACACCACTATTTTGGTTGGTGCTCTTTTGATCTTGGGCGATCGTGTAAAATGTATTCCCATTTATCTCGTATCCTTTGTAAGTCAATATAGTCAAAGATGGTCCCCTGGACAACAAGTACAGCTCATCACAAACAGTGTTGTCACCTCTGAGACGTGTTTCCAACCAACTGCTGAAAGTCCTAATGTGTTCACATGTAATCCAGTCGTCGCACTGCTCCGGGTGTTTGGAGCGCAGACTGTTCTTGTGTTCATCGACATACGGGGTCACAAAGGTAGAGTTCTGTAGAACTGTGTAGTGTGCTTGAGACCAGGAATATCCGTCCCTGCATATTATTGAGTCACTTCCAAGAGTGCCTTTTCCAGTCAGTCTCCCTTCATACCGCGATTTAGGGAGACCTATCTTCTTAAGGCCAGGAATGAAGTCAACACAAAACCCGATAACATCCTCTGTTTGATGGCCCATGGAGATGCTTCCTTCTGGCCTAGCGCGGTTACGGACATATTTCTTTAGGACTCCCATGAACCTCTCAAAGGGGAACATATTGTGTAGAAATACGGGCCCAGAATGACAATCTCGTCGGCTAGATGAACTAGGACGTGCGTCATGATATTGAAGAAGGATGGTGGGAACACTAGCTCGAAACTGACAAGACATTGCGCCACATCACTCCTTAGCCTTGGTACAATTTCTGGATCGATCATGTTCTGAGAGATTGCATTGAGGAATGCACATAGCTTCACAATGGCTAATCGGACGTTTTCCGGTAGAAGCCCCCTCAATGCAACCGGAAGCAGTTGTGTCATAATCACGTGGCAGTCATGAGACTTTAGGTTCTGAAACTTTTTCTCTGGCATATTTATTATTCTCTTTGTATTCGACGAGAAGCCAGTCGTGACCTTCATACTGAGCAGGCATTCAAAGAAGATTTCTTTCTCTTCTTTCGTAAGAGCGTAGCTGGCAGGCCCTTTATAGTGCTTCAGAGGCATGCCTTCTTTTTCGTGCAAACTTTGCAGGTCCTCCCATGCCTCAGGTGTATCTTTTGTCTTCCCATACACGCCCAAGAAGCCTAATAGGTTCACGCAAAGGATCTTCATCACGTGCATCACGTCGATTGAAGAGCGGACCTCTAGGTCTTTCTAGTAGGGTATGTCCCAAAATATAGATTTATTCTTCCACATGGGTGCGTGTCCCTCAGCGTCATTCGGAACAGGTAGTCCGCTGGGACCCTTTCCAAAGATTACGTGTAAATCATTAACCATAGCAAATACGTGATCACCGGTACACATGGCGGGCTTCTTCCAGTGATCTGCCTCGCCTTTCAAATGCTTGCCTTTCTTTCGACATTGATGGTTGGTCGGAAGAAATCGACGATGGCCCAAGTACACATTCTTCCTGCATTTGTCTAGGTATATAATTTCAATGTCATCTAAACAGTGCGTGCATGCGTGGTATCCTTTTTTTGTCTGTCCTGAAAGGTTACTGAGAGCGGGCCAATCGTTGATGGTCACGAACAACAATGCCTTTAGGTTAAATTCCTCCTGTCTGTGCTCATCCCACGTACGTACACCCTTTCCATTCCACAGCTGTAAAAGTTCTTCAACTAATGGCCTTAGGTACACATCAATGTCGTTGTCGGGTTGCTTAGGGCCTTGGATGAGAACGAGCATCATAATGAACTTCCGCTTCATGCACGTCCAAGGAGGAAGGCTATACATACATAGAGTCACGGGCCAGGTGCTGTGATTGCTGCTCTGCTCCCCAAAAGGATTAATACCATCTGCGCTTAAAGCAAACCATACGTTCCTTGGGTCCTTTGCAAACTCATCCCAATACTTTCTCTCGATTTTTCTCTACTTCGACCCATCAGCGGGTCCTCTCAACTTCCTGTCTTTCTTACGGTCCTCACTGTGCCATCGCATCAAATTGGCATGCTCTTCGTTTCTGAACAGACGTTTCAACCGTGGTATTATAGGAGCATACCACATCACCTTTGCAGGAACCCTCTTCCTGGGGGGCTCGCCATCAACATCACCAGGGTCATCTCGTCTGATCTTATACCGCAATGCAGCGTATACCGGGCATGCGTTCAGATCCTTGTATGCACCACAGTAGAGGATGCAGTCATTAGGGTATGCATGTATCTTCTCCACCTCCAATCCTAGAGGGTATACGACCTTCTTTGCTGCGTATGTACTTTCAGGCAATTCGTTATCCTTTGGAAGCTTCTTCTTCAATATTTTCAGTAGCTTCTCAAATCCTTTGTCAGGCACAACATTCTCTGCCTTCCACTGCAACAATTCCAGTACGGTACCGAGCTTTGTGTTGCCATCTTTGCAATTGGGGTACAACCCTTTTTTGTGATCCTCTAACATGCGATCGAACTTCAGCTTCTCCTTTTGACTTTCGCATTGCGTCCTTGCATCGAAAATGACCCAGCGGAGATCATCATCATCGGGCACATCGCCTAGTTCCTCTTGATCTTCACCAGCTCCCCCCGTTGCAGCATCACCGTATTCAGGGGTCACATAGTTGTTATCGTACTCTTCTTCTTCGCCGTCTTCCATCATAACCCCTATTTCTCCGTGCCTCGTCCACACATTATAGTATGGCATGAAACCCTTGTAAAGCAGGTGGGAGTGAAGGATTTTCCGGTTAGAGTAATACCTCGTATTCCCACATTCAGTGCACGGACAACACATAAAACCATTCTACTTGTTTGCCTCAGCCGCATCGAGAAACTCATGGACGCCCTTAATGTACTCGGAGGTGTGTCTGTCACCGTGCATCCATTGCCGGTTCATCTGCGTGCATTATATATAATTAAATGTCCAAATTAATAGAAGTTCATCATCACATTAAAACCAAAGTACATACATAGTTCTCATCTAAAAACATATAGCTCTCCAGAGCATCTAATTAATTAAACCATACATTGAAACTATGTAAAACATTTCAATGCGAAAACAAATGCAATGATAATTGCAACCAAGGTAACAATTGATCCAACGGCATAATGATACCAAGCCTCGGTATGAATGGCATATTTTCTAATCTTTCTAATCTTCAAGCTCATTGCATCCATCTTGATCTTGTGATCATCGACGACATCCGCAACATGCAACTCCAATATCATCTTCTCCACCTCAATTTTTTATTTTTTCCTTCAAAAAATTGTTTTCTTCTTCAACTAAATTTAACCTCTCGACAATAGGATCGGTTGGAATTTCCGATTCACATACATCCTACATAAATAAAATCTATGTCACGTTGGTCGGCATAATTTTCATAAACAACAAATGAACCAATAATTATAAGGATAGTATATATACCACATCCGAATCATAGACAGGACGAGGGCCGACGGGGGCGGATACCAAAACCATCGCACTATATAAGATGCAATAATAAAAGTAAGAAAATAATACAAGTATCTATGTAAACATACAAGTAAGAATATTTTTTCCTTTCAGAAAGAAGATAAGAACAAGAGGCTCACCATGGTGGTGCTGGCGATGAGCTCAGCGCGGGTGATCGACGGCGGTGAAGACGGGGATGGGGCGTGACGAACCGCTAAACCTAGACAAATATTGAGGAAAATGAAGCTTGGAGGTCGAGCTTGGAGAGGAGAAAGCTTAAGTAGTGTGGCTCGGGCATTCAATCGAACACCCTGTGTGCATAGGAGGTGAGCTAGAGCACCACCAAGCCCTCTCCCCCTCGGCCAGAAAAAACAGAGCAGTGTGCTCTGCTCTTACGCGAGGGGGTATATATAGGCACTTCATTGGTCCCGGTTGGTGGCATGAACCGGGACTAAAGGGGAGCCTTTGGTCCCGGTTCAAGCCACCAACCGGGACCAATGGTGGTGGGTCAGGAGCGAGGCCCATTGGTCCCGGTTCGTCCCACCAACCGGGACCCATAGGTCCAGAAGAACCGGGACCAATGGCCCACATGGCCCGGCCGGCCCCCTAGGCTCACAAACCGGGTCCAATGCCCCCATTGGTCCCGGTTCTAGACTGAACCGGGACTAATGGGCTGACCCAGCCTGGACCTTTGCCCCCTTTTCTACTAGTGTACATCAAGAAAGAAAAGAAGAGGCCATGAGGTAGGGGGGCACACCCAACCCCACCAGGCGCGCCCGCCACCTCGTGGGCCCCCTGTTGCTCCACCGACGTACTCCTTCCTCCTATATATATCCACGTACATCCAAACGATCAGAACAGGAGCCAAAACCCTAATTCCACCGCTGTAACTTTCTGTATCCACGAGATCCCATCTTGGGGCCTATTCCGGAGCGCTACCGGAGGGGTCATCGATCACGGAGGGCTTCTACATCAACACCATAGCCCCTCCGATGAAGTGTGAGTAGTTCACCTAAGACCTACGGGGGAGGGGCGCCGCCCCCTCCTTCCTTCTCTTCTCTTTTCCCTTTCCTTCCCTCCTACTCCTACTGCATGGAAGGGGGGGGGAATCCTACTCCCGGTGGGAGTAGGACTACCCAGGGTGCGCCGTAGTAGAGGGCCGGCCCTTCCCCTCCTCCACTCCTTTATATACGGGGGAGGGGGGCATCCCATGGAGTCACACAAGTTGATCATTGATCTTTTAGCCGTGTGCGGTTCCCCCTCCACCATAATCCACCTCGGTCATATCATAGCAGTGCTTAGGAGAAGCCCTCCGTCGGTAGCATCATCATCACCGTCATCATGTCGTCGTGCTGACGGAGCTCTCCCTCGAAGCTCTACTGGATTGGAGTTCGTGGGACATCACCAAGCTGAACGTGTGCTAAACTCGGAGGTGCCGTATGTTCGGTATTTGATCGGTCGGATCGTGAAGACGTACGACCACATCAACCGCGTTCTAATAACACTTCCGCTTAAGGTCTACGAGGGCACGTAGACGATACTCTCCCATCTCGTTGATTCGCATCACCATGATCTTGCGTGTGCGTAGGAAATTTTTGAAATTACTACATTCCCCAACAGTGGCATCCGAGCCAGGTTTATGCATAGATGTTATATGCACGAGTAGAACACAAAGGAGTTCTGGGTGTGGGTATATACATATTTCTTACCGTCACTAGTTGATTCTTGATTCAACGGCATTGTTGGATGAACCGGCATTACGCATACGCTTACGTCAGACTAGTTCTTCCGACGTGCTTCACACACAGGTGGCTAGTGGGTGTCAGTTTCTCTAGCTTTAGTTGAATCGGATTCAATGAATAGGGTTCTTTCTGAAGATCAAAAAGCAACCACTATACCGCGTTGTGGTTTTTGATGCATGGGTAAGGACGGTTCTTGCTCAGCCTGTAGCAACCACGTAAAACTTGCAACAACAAAGTAGAGGACGTCTAACTTGTTTTTGCAGGGCATGTTGTGATGTGATATGGTCAAGACATGATGAGATGTAAATTGTTGTATGAGATGATCATGTTTTGTTGAAGTTATCGGCAACTGGCAGAATACTTATGGTTGTCTATTTATTGCATAAGATGCAAGAGCCAAATAATTGCTTTACTTTATCACTATGCGATAGCAATAGTTGCTAAAGCAATAGTTGGCGAGACGACCATGTGACGACACATTGATAGAAATCAAGATGATGGAGATCATGGTGTCATGCCGGTGAAGAAAGAGATCATGACGGTACTTTGGAGATGGAGATCAAAGGCGCAAGATGATCATGGCCATATCATGTCACATATTTTGATTGCATATGATATTTATCCTTTATGCATCTAATTTGCTTAGTTCGGTGGTAGCATTATAAGATGATCTCTCACTAAATTTCAAGGTATATGTGTTCTCCCTGAGTATGCACCGTTGCCAAAGTTCATCGTGCCGAGACACCACATAATGATAGGGTGTGATAAGCTCTACATTTACATACAACGGGTGCAAGCCAGTTTTTGCACACACAGAAATACTCTGGTTAAACTTGACAAGCCTAGCATATGCAGATATGGCCTTGGAACACTGAGACCAAAAGGTCGAGCGTGAATCATATAGTAGATATGATCAACATAGTGATGTTCACCATTGAAAACTACTCCATCTCACATGATGATCAGACATGGTTTAGTTGATTTGGATCACGTGATCATTTAGATGACAAGAGGGATGTCTATCTAAGTGGGAGTTCTTAATTAATATGATTAATTGAACTTTAATTTATCATGAACTTAGTCCTGATAGTAGTTGCATAACTATGTTGTAGATCAATAGCTCGCGATGTAGCTCCCCGTTTATTTTGATATGTTCCTAGAGAAAAACTATATTGAAAGATGATAGTAGCAATGATGTGGATTGGATCCGTGATTTGAGGATTATCTTCGTTGTTGCACATAAGAATTATGTCCTTGATGCACCGCTAGGTGACAGACCGATTGCAGGAGCAGATGCAGACGTTACGAATGTTTGGCGAGCTCGATATGATGACCACTTGATAGTTTAGTGCACCATGCTTTACGGCTTAGAATCGGGGCTTCAAGGACGTTTTGAATGCCATGGAGCATATGAGATGTTCCAAGAGTTGAAATTAGTATTTCAGACTCATGCCCATGTCGAAAGGTATGAGACCTTTGACAAGCACTTTCCCTAGAAGATGGAGGAGAATAGCTCAGCTAGTGAGCATGTGCTCAAAATGTCTGAGTACTACAATCACTTGAATCAAGTGGGAGTTAATCTTACAGATAAGATAGTTATTGACAGAGTTCTCTAGTCACTATCACCAAGTTACTGTAACTTCGTGATGAACTATAATATGTAAGGGATAACGGAAACAATTCCCAAGCTCTTCGTGATGCTGAAATCGATGAAGTTAGAAATCAAGAAAATCATCAAGTGTTGATGGTTGACAAGACTGTCGGTGTGAAAACCGGCGGATCTCGGGTAGGGGGTCCCGGACTGTGCGTCTAAGGTCGATGGTAATAGGAGACAGGGAACACAATGTATTACCCAGGTTCGGGCCCTCTCTATGGAGGTAATACCCTACGTCCTGCTTGATTGATCTTGAAGAATATGATTATTACAAGAGTTGATCTACCATGAGATCGTAATGGCTAGACCCTAGAGGCCTAGCTTGTATGGTTATGATAATGTGTATCTCTCTCCGGACTAAGTCCTCGGTTTATATAGACACCGGGAGGATCTAGGGTTACACAAGGTCTGTTACAAAGAAAGGAATCTACATATTTGGTCGCCAAGCTTGCCTTCCACGCCAAGGAGAGACCCATCCGGACACGGATGCAGTCTTCGGTCTTTGTATCTTCACAACCCATCAGTCCATCCCATGGCTAACAGGCCAGACGCCCAAGGACCCCTTGGTCTAGGACTCCCTCAGTAGCCCCTAGACGTGGCTTCAATGACAAGGTATCCGGCGCATAGATCTGTCTTCGGCATTGCAAGGCGGGTTCCTCCTTCGGGTAGTCTTCGGATGTATCGAACGTGTCCAGACCTGCAACACACACCACACACAACCGTAGAGAGAATATAATATTCCACGAGTCCAATCTGCAGACAACTTTTTACAATATGACATCATGTCTGCCATGGTCACTATATCGAACCGTTTTGTCTGCCATCCCGCGTTTCGAGATGCAGTTTCAATTAGCGCGTATTGTCAAAGTAGAGATCGTGTCCCCGTATTGCGGGATCTCCATCAATACGGGTGTCACTACTAGAAAAAGGGCTATAGATGGGATTGATACTAATGGCGCACCAGACAGGCAGTGCGCCATTAGTATATACTAATGGCGCACCACCTACTGATACGCCATTAGAGTTGAAACTACTAATGGCGCACCTGGCCCAGGGTGCGCCATTAGTATCAAAAAAAAATTTTAACTAGTGCTCCTGTCCAAACATACTAATGGCGCATCCAGTTACAGTGCGCCATTACTAGTTGTAACTAGTAATGGCTCACCAGCCGGAAAGTGCGCCACTAATGTTGTTTTCTTATTATATTTTTTATTCCCTTTTTTGCAAAACAACTAATGGCGCACTGATCTACCGTGCGCCATTACTAGTTTAAACTAGTAATGGCGCACTGTTGGACAGTGCGCCATTAGTAATTTTTTTTTGCAAAACTACTAATGGCGTAGCACCAGGAGGGGCGCCATTAGTAACCTAGATTACTAATGGCGCATTTAGAGTTGGTGCGCCATTAGTAAGTGGGCAGCAACAAGATATTTTGGACAGCCTCTCCTACCCACACTCACTTTCTCCCCACTTCATTCTCTCCACCTCCTCCTTGTCTCGGGTGCCTCCTCTTTTTCACCTCATTTCCACCATAGATTCATTCAATTTAAGTGGTTAAATTACCTTGTTTTGATAGGTATGTAAGGGGGGAAGCTATATTTATGTTGTTCTCCCTACAACAATGTGCACATGCACTTTTTATGGCCTAGCTAGATCTATGTATGTTCGTGGTGTTGCATATGTTTGTGGTGTTGCATATGTGTTTGTGTTTGGAGGTGTACCGGTATTTGAAATTCGATAGTTGCCAATATTTTGCTGGAATGTTGATTCATTTCCGTTTCGGCGAGAATTTTGCCATTAAGCATTCTTTTTGGTCCTATTTTTAGGGAAAGTCATGACAAATTTTTTCTTGGTTCTAAAATATCGTTTTGCTCTACTCCGCAGGCGACCATGGTCCGCATGATGACCGAAGGCATCGTGAATAGGTTTTTGAGGTCTGCGAAGGCCGAGATGCTTCAAAAGAACGAGACGGAGATAAGATGTCCGTGTCGAAGATGCAAGCTAAAGAGCCTTATTGCGGACCTGGAATCCGGGCAGGTGCGGGACCACCTGCTCTTGCGTGGTTTCATGGATGGCTATCGGTGGCAAGGTGATGAAGATGACTACGAAGTCGTCCATGGGGGCCGGGCAAGAAATGAGGAAGGGCAGCAAGACAACCACCGCGGCTCGGGCGGGCGAGAAGACGAAGAATCCCGAGGAGATGATCACGACGGTGATGTTGTACACAGTCATCATGTAGAAGATGCAGGACATGATGATGAGGAAGATGTCGGAGCAGTCAACGGGCATGATCATGAAGATGATGATGCCGGCGGAGCAGACGACGCTGGACCATCGATGGGCTGGGTGCAGGACCCTCATATTCAAGAGCTGCTTCTCAAGCAGACGGATAACGCAAGAGCTGCCGCCCGAGAGAAAGCCAAGATGGATCAACTTGAGTTAGACGCGGTTACTCCATTGTATGAAGGATGCAGGCCCGAGGATACCCGCCTGAAAGTAACGCTCATAGCTCTGGAGATGAAGGTAAAACACAAAATGACCGACGCATGCTTCGATGAGAAAATGTCAGTCTGGCACGAACGTCTTCCCGAGGGGAACAAGTGCCCGACCAGTTTGGAGGAGGCGAAGAAAATCGTGTGTCCTCTGGATTTACCGCACGTGAAATATCATCTGTGCATGAACAATTGCATAATTTATCGGGATGAGCACGCGGAGTCTACCATATGTCCGGTGTGCGGCGTCACTCGAAACAAGAAGAGGAAGAAAGCTCCTCGAAAAGTGGTGTGGTACTTTCCGATCACTCCTCGTCTGCAGCGGTATTTCGCGGACCCTAAGGTAGCAAAGCTCCTGCGTTGGCACGCGGATAGGGAGGAGAAGAAGCGAGAAGATGACGCAAATGATCTGGAGATAGATAAAAAAGAGAAGATGCTGAGTCACCCTAAGGATGCGAGCCAGTGGCAAGCGTTGAACTTCGAAGACCCAGAATTTGGGAATGATCCAAGGAACATCGTGCTGGGCGCGAGCACCGATGGAGTCAATCCGTTTGGCAGCCAGAGAAGCACACATAGCACCTGGCCTATGTTTGTGTGGATGTACAACCTTCCCCCCTGGTTGTGCATGAAGAGGAAGTACATTCACATGAGTATGCTAATTGAAGGACCGAAACAACCAGGGAACGACATCAATCTGTATCTGGGGCTGCTGAAAGAGGAGCTTGACACGCTATGGAAAACGCCAGCCAATACGTGGGACGCCGCAGAGAAAGAATATTTCCCTATGAGAGCCGCGCTGCTTACGACGGTGCACGACTATCTCGGTTACGGATATGTCGCGGGGCAGGTGGTCCACGGATTTTCTGGATGCGTCAGGTGCATGGATGACACAACGTATCGCCAGCTAGATAGAGATCCCGGGTCTTCAAAAACCGTGTTCATGGGACATCGAAGGTGGCTTCGCGACGATGACCCGTGGAGAAAACGCAAGGATCTGTTTGATGGTGAAACCGAACCCCGAGGACGCCCGCGTACGAGGAGCGGCGAGGAAATAGACGAGCTGTTGAAAAATTGGAAAGACCGCCCACTGCCGGGAAAGAAGCAAAAGGCGCCAGAGCCGGGAAAGAAGCGAAAGGCGCTAGAGCCGCTGCTGAAGGTATGGAAAACGAGGTCGGGACTTGCCGTACTGGAAGATCCACCGTGTGCCTCACAGCCTTGATGTCATACATATCACGAAGAACGTGTGCGAGAGTCTGCTTGGTACCCTGCTCAACATGCCAGAGAGGACCAAAGATGGGCCGAAAGCAAGGGCAGACTTGAAATCAAAGGGCATCAGGCAGGAGCTTCACGCTATATATGATGATCATGATGATGATGATGATGATGAGGCGAAGCAGGACACGAAAAGTCGTCACAAAGGCAAAAAGGCTAAGAAGACCGGAAATGATTACCATCCCGCGTGCTTCACTCTAAGTCAGGAGGAGATCGAGCAGTTTTTCACCTGCCTCGTAGGAGTAAAACTTCCTTACGGTTACGCGGGGAAGATAAGCAGATATCTAGACCCAGCGAAGCTGAAGTTCAGCGGGATGAAGTCTCACGACTGTCACGTGCTGATGATGCAGATACTTCCAGTTGCAATCCGTGGGATCATGGACACACACGTCCGTGAAACCCTATTTGGCCTATGCAACTTTTTCGACGTCATCTCCCGGAAGTCTGTTGGCGTGAGGCAACTCAGAAGGCTACAGGAAGAGATCCTGGTGATACTATGCGAGCTTGAGATGTACTTCCCGCCCGCATTCTTCGACGTTAGGGTGCATCTGCTGGTCCATATCGTGGACGATATCATCCAACTTGGGCCGACGTTCCTGCACAGCATGATGCCGTTCGAAAGGATGAATGGTGTCATCAAAGGATACGTTCGCAACATGTCACGTCCAGAGGGAAGCATAGCCAGGGGCTTTCTGACCGAAGAGTGCATCTCCTACTGCACGAATTATCTAGGCATTGAGAACCCCGTTGGTCTGCCCGTCAACAGGCACCTCGGCAGGCTCGCTAGATGGGGTCACCGTGAGGGTCGTCGCGAAATGCATGTCGACTTCGAGGGTCGACTCGCCGACTTTGAAAGAGCAAACCTAGTCGCGCTACAACACATAGACGTGGTCGATCCTTGGGTGGTACAGCACAAAACCTTTATTAAGAAGACGTACATCGTGATGATGCTCATCGTGATGACCGCAGCTCTCTTCTATGTGATGGTAGTTTAGATGATCGATATCGACTTGTAATGTGAAGACAAACTCGCGGTCTCAAGACTTGTAATATAATGTTCTATCTTTGTTCGGTCTTTTCAATTCGGAGACTAATATGATGACTTGTATTCGGAGACTAAAATGATGAATTGTATTCAGAGACTAATCTTCTATTGTATTCCATGAATCTGTTGTTGATGTGTGTTGTCTATATTTTGTCCAATTATACATTTTGTAACCTGTGCAAAAAACAGAAAATTAAAAAATAAAAAACCTAATATTCATACTAATGGCGCATCACATCACAGTGCGCCATTAGTATGCCAAAGGATACTAATGGCGCATCATCAAAGAGTGCGCCATTAGTATGCCGAAGTTACTAATGGCGCATCTTGCTCTCGTGCGCCATTAGTATGCCAAAGCACTTGGGTATACTTGGCCCCCTGGGAGGCATACTAATGGCGCACTGTTGTATATACTAATGGCGCATCCGGGGTGCGCCATTAGTATACCAGATACTATTGGCGCACCTGTGGTGCGCCATTAGTAAAATATACTAATGGCGTGCTACTAATGGCGCACCACTAATGCGCCATTAATGGCCAAATTAGGTGCGCCATTAGTAGGAATTTTCCTAGTAGTGTGTGGGCAACCCAACCATGTCGTTTACACAACCCTTGGGAGTAGGCGAGTTTTAAAGCGAGTAGGAAGGCGTTTGACACTCGTGGCCTATATAAGGGGATAAGGATTCGTCCTCATTCACCCACGCCTTCACTTCCCTCTGCCCATCCATTCTTGAGCTCCAGCGCCTAAGCTCTAGCTTCCGCCGCCGGAGAAAGCACTCCAACCATGTCCGTATTCGGAGCTGGAGGCAAGTGGATGGCCTCCTCTGTTAAGAAGAAAGACATCAAGGAGCTCCAAGAGGCCGGATACCTGGCCAAGGAGATCGTTCACCGTCTCCCAACCGAGGGACAGATCATCCCTACCCCAGAGCCCCATGAGAGGGTTGTATTTCTTACACATTTCGTCCGCGGGCTGGGATTCCCTCTCCACCTTTTCGTCCGCAGGCTGGGGTTCCCTCTCCACCCGTTCGTCCGCGGACTGATGTTTTACTATGGGCTGGACTTCCATGATCTAGCCCCCAACTTTATCCTCAACATCTCAGCATTTATAGTCGTTTGCGAGGCCTTTCTCCGTATCCCACTTCACTTTGGCCTATGGTTGAAGACCTTCAACGTAAAGCCGAAGGTGCTGAGAGGCCAACAAGTAGAGTGCGGAGGAGCCATGGTGGGAAAGATGCCTAATGTCGCATGGCCCGAAGGATCCTTTGTGGAGACGGTGAAGGGGTGGCAGTCGGGGTGGTTCTACATCACCGAGCCGCGCGGCACGAACTGGTCGGCGAACCTCGAATTCCGATCCGAAGTTCCAATGCGACTCACATCCTGGCAAGAGAGGGGTCCAACCTGGGGTTCTTCGAACGAGCTAACTGGGCTCCAGATGTGCGTCCAGAACATGATAACCAACAGAATCAAACTTGTCAACGTGATCTGGTTATGCTCATTTGCCGGATCCTTCCATGCCAATGCCGGACTTGCTATTTGTAGGAGTTCGATCCGGCCAAGTACTAGACGCTACTAGAGCTCTTCGGCACGACACATGAAGATATCTGGAAAGTACTCTTCAAGGCCGGCGAGACACCACCGCCTACGACCGAGGATCGCGGGCTTAGCTTAAAACGCTAGGCAAATTCGGTAATTTCTTTCATATTTTCAAGGTATAGCCTTTACTGGCGTATTTTGAGAAGGAGTCTAAGCCTTCCTATAAATTTTTAGGCCTGGATCGACATAGCGGGGCGGATTAACTGTCCGGCTCCACTTCCCGAAGACCATGAAACCCCACTTCTGACGAAGATGCTGTTTCCGGCGCCTTATGATGTGCCGGAGAAGAAGGCCAAGAAAACGGCCAAGGGGGCCCGGAGTGGCCTTCGCTGAAAAGGCGCTTCGGACGTGACGTCCAAAGACGAGACTCACCCTTCAGCCGCCGAATACGAGGAGGAGGAGGAGGAGGAGGAAGAAGGAGACTCCCCCTGGGGGCAGGGGGAGGAAGAAAAGGGGGGCCTCCCCAAATTTGGAGGCGAAGGCGCCCAAGAGGGGGAGGGCTCCCTTGCGGATAACTCCACTAGAGATGCCGATAGCAGTCCGGAGCGAATACCCCGGACCAAGCCTCGGGCCGCCTCGTAAGTACAAAAAACCTTATGCACGTTCAAATGCCTGGCCTTTCCATTTTGTAATATTAATATGTTTAAATTATTCCATCGCAGTCCGGCCCACGACAGCTCCTCGTGATCCTCGACACAGGGTTCGCTAGATTCAAAGGAGATGGCCAGCGTGTCACTGCCGCCCGCTCACTCCCCCAAGGCCAAGGATGACGCGGAGGTGTTGTCCCAAAGGACTTTCCTGGGGTGGCGGGAGAGGCACAGGAGGCGCCAGAAGGCGATGCCTCCGTCGCCGGACACCAGCGGCAGCCAATCCCCATGGAGACCGGGGGTGAGGAGGGCCGTGTTCAGTCCGGCCCTCAGCCGGACTCGATTCCGGAGACCGATGTGGCTCCCGAATCCAGCACGCAACCTTCTTTGAAAGAAGGGGGTATGCGTATTCCGCCGGTGGCCCCTGTCCAACCCGGGGCACCGGATAATCTGCTGGAAGCGCTGCGAGGCGCTTCCATTGTGGATGAGCACCGTGTCCTTATGGGCACGGTAATCGAGAAGGTGCAGTCCACCAAAAGCGGACTGACCGAAGCCTGCGCTAGCCTTTTAACAGGTTTGGAGGTAAGTAATGTAGTTGTAGAAAGGATATCACGGAGCCCCTGATGCTCTGTTCGGTGTTCGGAAAGAAAAAGCCAAATAGAGGATCAAAATAATTTTCATAGGAGTCTAGCATAAGATGTCTATGAGAATAAGCAGGCGTCACTGCTGGCTGCTGCCGCTCATACTACAGAGGTCACCGGCATGAAGCAGAGTCTGGAGCGGGCCGAAGAAGAGCTCGGCCTTGTGAAGAAGCAGCTGATACGTCTCCAACGTATCTATAATTTTTGATTGCTCCATGCTATATTATCTACTGTTTTGGACATTGTTGGGCTTTATTATCCACTTTTATATTATTTTTGGGACTAACCTATTAACCGGAGGCCCAGCCCAGAATTGTTGTTGTTTGCCTGTTTGAGGGTTTCGATGAAAAGGAATATCAAACGGGGTCCAAACGGAATGAAACCTTCTGGAACGTGATTTTCTCAACGAACAAGACTTGGGAGACTTGGACCCTACATCAAGAAAGAAAAGAGGAGGCCACGAGGTAGGGGGTGCGCCCACCCCACCAGGCGCGCCCTCCACCCTCGTGGGCCCCCTGTTGCTCCACCGACGTGCTCCTTCCTCCTATATATATCCACGTACCCCCAAACAATCAGAACAGGAGCCAAAACCCTAATTCCACCGCCGTAACATTCTATATCCATGAGATCCCATCTTGGGGCCTGTTCTGGAGCTCCGCCGGAGGGGGCATCGATCACGGAGGGCTTCTACATCAACACCATAGCCCCTCTGATTGTCGGAGTAAATGACCACGGGTAGCCTAGCCGGCACCACTGGCCCCTCTGAATAAAATTACGTGCCATTCCGGCCCTCAAGAATCCAAGATCCGGGGCCGCCTTCCCCTTGCTGGTTGTCCCCCTGGCCGACTACCGGAAAGCGGCCCGACTTCAGCCCTCATGAAGAAAGCCGCAGGAGGGCCAGCTCCGAGAAGCCGGCCGCGAGAAGGCCGACTCCTAGAGGCCGGCTCCCACAAAGCGGTCAGGATCGCACCATTGAAGTCTGCGTCTTCATAACGGAAATGTGATGGGGCATGGCAACAGTAAAGCCTGCCACCCCCGAATACCGGAGCACGCTGGCACAGTGCGCCATACGGGTGGCCATGACCCATCCCGCGCGGCACTGTTGCCACGTTGACCCTGATGTCATCCACGACGGGCTGCCAGTGCGGCCCACGGGCGGTGGGCCCCTTCGGGCAGAGAGACACCTGAAGGCGGCCAGGCCTCCCCCAGTCGGCCCAAAACAAAGCCGGCTCTCCATAGCCGGCTTGCCACCTCCCTCAAAGGAGACGCCCCATTAAGGAGACAAGACGCGGTGAGGCTACAGCGATCACCCGCCGGACGGCGGCACGGTAGCCACACCCACCTCGGCGAAGCCCCCGTCACCAGGATTGAGCAACAGTAACCAGCCCCCGACCGGGCCGTGGACAGTGGGGCCTGCCTGGCGACCAAGGAGCCGGCAGCCGGCGGGCCCCGCCTGCCGGCGCAGAAGCCGGCAAGTGTAGACACAGACGGCTGGGCCCCACGCCTAGCCGGATTACCATTGTACACCCGGGGGGTAGGCCTATATAAACCCCCCGGGACGCCCATGCAAAAGGGTTGATCCCTGCTAGTCTTAGACACCACATAGGGAGGAGAAGAGAGCGAGCCGTGCCCTTCTTCCTCCTCTCGCCGAACAGCTCAAGGAGCATCGTGTAGCTACTTGTTCATCTAGTGACCATGCGGAGACCCCGCAGAGCAGCAGTAGGGGTGTTATCTCCACGGAGAGCCCCGAAGCTGGGTAAGATTCGCCGGCGTGGATGTCTTCGCCTCATCCCGTTTCCAGGCACCGGCGACATCTTACTAGCTCCCACAATGATAAGCCACCCGTTGGCATATGTCGCACCTACCACCCAACATTTGGCGCCCACCGTGGGGCCAGGTGCACCATCGTCCGGAGACCTGTTCTGGACGGGAACCCTCTTCCTCCCCTGCGAGCGTAGCCAGCCCGGCACGCCCGATGGCGCTTGCCACGACGCGCTGCAAAGCGTCACCAACGTCTGTGCGGCGAGCGGCCTCGCTGATCTCCTTGACAAGACCCTCATCTCCGACGAGCTCGCCTCCGACGCGGGCACCGACCACCTCGTCAACCTCCTCGGCCAGCTCCACGTCTCCGGCGAGCCTGTTGTGAACTTAGAGTCGGTTGGCTCCACCGATCCGATGCCTGTCGACTCCGACACGGCCTCAGTCGACACTTTCCCCACCGACGTCACGATCTACAACGACCCGCTTCCCCGGGCCGATGGCTGCGACGCTGTCACCACCGAGGTGATGGTCATCGGCCACGGCGGCGCTTCTGACGAGAGCGCCCACGACGCCCCGCACGCGGCGGTCCACGACTTGTCCATCCCCCTACCGGCCGATGCCGACGCTGAAGCACTGGAGGCTCGCCGCCTCGCCCTCCTCACGGAGGGCCGAAAGTTGGTTTCCATGAGACGCCTCGCTGAGGCCCAACGACGCAAGGCCGACCGCGCCGCCTTTGGCACGCCGCCCCCAGGCAGGCCCAGCCGGCCCGGCGTTGTTAGACAGCGCGGCGCTGTCGTCGCTGATATGCTAGGAGTCGACCGCCCAGTCTATGCCACTCCACTCGAGAACCTGCGCGCCGCCCAGGCGGCCGTAGACGAGTTAGATGGACTGGGGGCCGAAGAACTCCCCCACATGACCCGACGCATCCAGCAGCTAATCGATGCAGCCGCGCAGCGGCACGAAGCCGACGCCCGCGTGGAAAGCCCTCCTCCGCGCCGAGATCACGGCGCGACGTCCCGGACGCCGACTACGGGTAAAACCCGCGCGCGGTGCGAGAAAGAGCCGGCTGCCAGCTGAAGCCGAACCCGAGTCTCCATCGAGTGAGACATAGCAGGCCACCCCGGGCCGTGGAGTGGCGGGGCAACCCGCTTCCGCCTTGGCCCCGTGGAGAGAGTTATCCCACCCCACCGCCTGTTGCGCATCCGACTCTCAGCGGCCGGCTAGGTCGCCGCGAAGGAGTCGGCGAGAACGACGCCCGCCATCGGATCGACCGCCTGGCGCGATCCCTGGCGCTGGAAGAAGAAGACGATGTCAGCCCACCTTGCTTCGGCCCCCGCATCCGTGAGGAGCCTTTCCCCAAAGGGTTCTCCCTCCCAAGAGACATGCCCAAGTACAACGGCTCCGTGAAGCCGGAAGATTGGTTGATCGACTACTCCACGGCGGTTAGAATAGCCAACGGCAACAGGCGCGTTGCCGTGAAGTACGTGCCCCTTATGCTGCAGGGCACGATGCGGACCTGGCTCAACAGCCTCAAGCCATACAGCATCAACAGCTGGCTAGACTTCACAGAAACCTTCGTCCGCAACTTCACCAGCACCTACAAGCGGGCTCCCAAGCCCAGACAGCTCTCCTTGTGCGTACAAGGCCCCACCGAGTCCACTCGCGACTACCTCACGCGTTGGGCCGAGCTCCACAACTCTTGCGAAGGGGTGCACGAGGTGCAAGCCATAGAATACTTCACTGCCGGGTGCCGAGAAGGCACCCTCCTCAAGCACAAGCTCCTCTGCGACGAGCCGACTACCCTCGACGAGCTTCTGGTCATAGCGGACAAGTACGCCACCGCCGACTCCTCAATGAAGACCGAACTTCGGGTAGACGAGTCCGGGAAGGTACTCAACCCGGCGCCTAAGACGCCGGCTGGGGACTCCAGCCGACGCCCACACCAGAATGACCGCAAGCGCAAGGGCCCCGTGCCGCCCTCCACCAGTCGGCAGGTGGCCACAGTCGAAGACGAGCAGCCCGAAGGGCGGCCCGGAGCCAAGAAGCAGAGGGGCGGCAAGCCGGCTAACAGCCGGCCTTCGACGCCCCATGCAAGTTCCACAGCGGCGCGAAGCCGTCCAACCACACGACACGGAAGTGCCACTGGCTCACCCGAATCTCCAAAGGCGAAGGGCTCGCGCCGCCTCCGCCTACCGGTCCGCCACCTCCGGCTCCGCAGCCGCCGACCGCTCGGCCCGCAGTCGGAGCCGTGCACGATGAGTTCCCCGACGAGCATGCCGCCTATGTCATCTTTACAAGCCAGCCCGAAGACCGGCGCAGCAAACGTCGAGAGCACCAAGAAGTCAGCATGGTCGCTGCCAACCCCGCCGAGCACATGCACTGGTCAGAAAAACCTATCAGCTAGAGCCGGGCCGACCACCCAGAGGTGATGCCGTCTCCTGGCTCTTATGCATTGGTTTTGGATGCCACCCTTGCAACGGATAGACGTGTCGCCTCTTTCTCCTGCGTGCTGATAGACGACAGGAGCAGCATCAACATCCTGTACCATGACACCCTGGAGAAGCTGAATGTCAAGATGAAGCAACTCATGCCTATTCGGACTGTGTTCCATGGCATCGTACCCGGCCTGTCCTGCGCCCCCATTGGCAAGATCAAGATTGATGTAATTTTTGGGGACAAGGAGCATTTCCGCCGGGAAGCGATCTGGTTTGAAGTGGTGGACCTGGAGAGCCCCTACCATGCATTGCTTGGCCGACCTGCCTTGGCCAGGTTCATGGCAGTTCCCCACTATGCATACCTCAAGATGAAGATGCCGAGCACCAAGGGCATCATCACCATAGCCGGTGATTACAAGAAGTCCTCTGAGTGCGCAGCAGCCAGCAGCCAGCTGGCCGAGTCCCTTGTGATTGCCGAAGAAAAGAAGATGTTGGACCGAGTCGTGGCCATGGCCGGCAAACAGTCGGCCTTGTCCCCCGATCCCAAGGAGCATGATGCTCAAGGATCCTTCCAGCCGGCCAAGGAGACGAAGAAGATACCTCTTGACCCCGAGCACCCAGAGAGGTTTGCCGTCATCGGGGCAAACCTAAACAGCAAATAGGAAGGCGAGCTCGCCGATTTCATCCGTGAGAATTGGGACATCTTTGCATGGTCTCCCAAGGACATGCAGGGTGTTCCGAAGGAATTCGCTGAGCAGAAACTACACGTCCGAGAAGACACAAAGCCAGTCAAACAACCCCTCCACCGACTGTCGGAGGAGAAAAGAAGGATTGTGGGAGAGGAGATAGCCCGGCTTCTGGCAGCCGGCTTCATTATGGAAGTTTTATTTCCAGAGTGGCTCGCCAACCCAGTCCTCGTGCTAAAGAAGAACAACAAGTGGCGCATGTGCATAGACTACACGAGCCTCAACAAGGCCTGCCCCAAAGATCCCTTTGCCCTGCCAAGGATTGACCAAGTGATAGACTCCACAGCCGGATGCGAGCTGTTGAGTTTCTTGGATGCTTACTCAGGATACCACCAGATAAAGTTAGAACCGGCAGACCGCCTGAAGACCGCCTTCATCACGCCATTCGGAGCCTTCTGCTACTTGACTATGACATTCGGCTTGAGAAATGCTGGTGCCACTTTTCAGCGTTGCATGCAGAAGTGCCTCCTCAAGCAGCTCGACAGAAATGCCCACGTCTATGTAGACGACATTGTGGTGAAGACGGAGAAGCGTGGCACCTTGCTGGAAGACCTCAAGGAAACATTTAAGAACCTACGCTGGTTCCAAATCAAGCTCAACCCCGAGAAATGCGTGTTCGGAGTGCCAGCCGGCCAGCTCCTAGGCTTCCTGGTCTCCGAACGCGGCATCGAATGCAATCCAGTAAAGATCAAGGCCATTGAGAGAATGGCGATTCCCACCAAACTTCGAGACGTCCAGAAGTTTACCGGATGCTTGGCCTCCCTGAACCACTTCATCAGCCGGCTCGGAGAGAAAGCTCTTCCCCTCTACCGCCTCATGAAGAAGACCAACCAATTTGAGTGGAATGACCAAGCCGACCAAGGTTTTCACGAGCTGAAGAAGATGCTGGCCACGCCGCTTGTCCTGGCGGCGCCGACTGAGAAAGAGCCCATGCTCCTCTACATTGCCACAACCAGCCGGGTGGTCAGCACCGTCATCGTAGTCCAACGCCCAGAAGAGGGCCGAGCCCAGCCGGTCCAGAGGCCGGTGTACCATTTGAGCGAGGTGCTGTCTACCTCGAAGCAGAACTACCCGCACTACCAGAAGATGTGCTACGGCGTGTACTTCGCCACCAAGAAGCTGAAGCCCTACTTCCAAGAGCATCCCATCACGGTTGTATGCACCTGCCAACTGGCCGAGATCATAGGCAGCCGGGATGCATCTGGCCGGGTGGCGAAATGGGCCATCGAGCTGGCCCCCTACATGATCTTCTACCAACCTCGCACCGCCATCAAGTCCCAAGCATTGGCCAACTTCCTTGTCGATTGGGCCGAGACCCAGTACCTACCGCCAGCTCCCGACTCCACTCATTGGCGCATGCACTTCGATGGGTCCAAGATGCGCACCGGCTTGGTAGCCGGCGTCATCATCACCTCTCCCAAAGGCGACAAGCTCAGATACACGCTGCAAATTCACTTTGCCGCCTCCAACAACGTGGACGAGTACGAGGCGCTCATACACGGGCTCCGGCTTGCCAAAGAACTCGGCATTCACCGGATCCTATGTTATGGCGACTCGGACTTGGTGGTCCAGCAATCATCCAATGACTGGGATGCCAAGGACGCAAATATGGCAAGCTACCGCTTCCTCGTTCAGCAGATCAGTGGGTATTTTGAAGGATGCGAGTTCCTCCATGTACGGCGAGCCAACAACGAGCCAGCTGATGCCCTGGCTCGAATAGGCTCCACTCGGCAAGCAATACCAACTGGTGTCTCTCTACAACGCCTCCTCAAGCCGTCTATCAAGCCGTCTCCAGAGTCCGATTCCATCTTCGTACCGCCTGACCCCGATACAACCGGGCCCGGCTCGAAGAACCAAGAAGGCGACCCGGGGACTTCGATGTCAGCCAGGGGACATCAGCAGGCGGCTCGGGGACTTCCGTACTTACGCCCGACCCGGGGACTGCCACACCCGGCTCGGGGACTGCGGTAGTCGGCCCGGAGACTGCACCAACACAACAGGCGGCGGCCAACTCCAGCATTTCACCACCCAGCCCGCCTGCCCTGGTCGCAGTAGCCGTGTTGGCAATAGAAGAAGTCGCAGCTCCATCATGGGCTCAATCCATCGTCAACTTCCTAATAAACCAAGATCTGCCGGCTGATGAAACAGAGGCAAGACAAGTCCAACGCCGAGCCGGATATTACACAATCGTCAATAGAGAAATCGTCAAGCGCAGTGTCACTAGAGTCCTCCAGTGATGCGTCGAGCAAGAGAAGGGCATTGCAATCCTCAGAGACATCCACCAAGGAGAATGCGGCCACCAAGCGGCCTCAAGATCACTCATCGCCAAAGCCTTCAGCCATTGTTTCTTTTGGCCGACAGCTTTGGATGACGCCAAGGGGTTAGTTAAACATTGCAAAGGATTCCAACTCTTCAGCTCCAAGCAACACATGCCGGCTTCAGCACTCAAGACCATTCCCCTCACTTGGCCCTTCGCCGTTTGGGGACTGGACATGGTGGGCCCATTCAAGACGGCGCGCGGCGGCATGACACATCTGCTTGTCGCCGTGGACAAATTCACCAAATGGATTGAGGCAAAGCCGATCAAGAAGCTGAATGGGCCGACTGTCGTGACATTTATCGCAGATATAACAACTCGGTACGGCGTGCCACACAGCATCATCACCGACAATGGCACGAATTTCGCCAAGGGAGCCTTGGCACGTTTCTGCTCGACGCAAGGCATCCGGTTGGACTTAGCTTCCGTTGCCCACCCGCAGTCAAACGGCCAGGTCGAGCGAGCCAACGGCCTCATCCTTTCTGGCATCAAGCCCCGACTGGTTGTACCACTGGAGCGTTCAGCCCGTTGTTGGCTCGATGAGCTACCCGCCGTCCTCTGGAGTCTGCGCACTACACCAAACAAGTCAACCGGCTTCACTCCTTTCTTCCTCGTGTATGGTGCCGAGGCGGTCATCCTAACTGACATCGAGTTCGACTCGCCTCGGGTAACCATGTACACGGATGCCGAGGCCAAGGAAGCACGAGAAGACGGCGTCGACCTGCTGGAAGAAGGCCGGCTGTTAGCCCTCATCCGGTCTGCCATCTATCAGCAGGGCCTGCGCCGCTACCACAGCCGGAAGGTCAAGCCAAGATCCTTCCAAGAGGGCGATCTTGTGCTCCGGCTGATCCAGCGAATAGCCGGCCAACACAAGCTCTCGGCCCCTTGGGCGGGCCCCTTCGTCATCAGCAGAGCCTTAGGCAACGACTCCTACTACCTGATCGACGCGCAGAAGCCGAAGGCACGAAAGAGAGACGACTCCGGCAAGGAGTCAGAACGACCATGGAACGCCAACCTCCTCCGAAGGTTTTACAGTTGAAATGCAGTATGTATCACGCTAACTTTTGTACTAAGTACGAGACAATAGGCCCCCCGAGGAGAGCTCGGGGACTGCCATCTTTTAGCTATGAATGAAAAGTATCATGCTTATGACCTTGGCATTACATTCACTTTTTTCGTCCGGCACCGGGTTCGACTAGTCGGCCCGGGGACTGGCCGCCTCGAGTTATATTAGGAGTCCTACCCGCGGTCAGACAAGTAGTGTGCCGGCACCCAAGCCTTCTCTTGCCAAAAGTCGTAGTTCGAAGAACCGGCTGTCCGGCTGGCAAGAGTTAAAGGCAGGAAAGGACGCCCACACGAAAAACGGCTAGGGACTAACGGACAAATATAACAAAAGCCGGTTTTTCTCCCACCACCGACCGACTACCAGAGTAGCCGGCCGGCCGACTTCCATTCACCTCGCTTCAATCTAAGAAAGCTCGAGTACTTGCCTTCCCAAAAGGGGAAGGCGGCAAAGGAAACAGCCTAAGGATAAAAAAGCATACATGAATGGAAACCAAACACGCACACAATAATATTTACATAAAAGACCTTCAAAAGGCCAGCATTCAACATAGTTCGAACACACCCCCAGTGGGTGGAACTGCGCAAGTTTAATAAAATTGTTCAAAAGGCAACAAGCAGGAAAAAACAAGGACGGCAGATTAAGCCAAGGGAGCGACTGGCGAGTCAGGCAGGTCGGTGGAGACGGAAGTGCCGGCTGGAGGAGTGGCCGGCTGGCGAACCTCGGCATGATCACCGCCTCCCGCAGAGGGCACGCTAGCACGCGCCTCATTGCTAGAGGCACGATCAGGCTGAGGCTGGCTAGCCGCTTCACCGACCGGCTCAACATCTTCGCCTTCCTCTCCTTCGTCGTCTTCGCCTTCATCGCTGGAGGCAATCTCCTCTGCCGAGTCCTCACCCGCTGCCGGGTCCAGCCCGAACCACTCCTCCGGCTGGGCAACACCGTCGTCATTTATTTGAGGAGCGAAGACGCTGATGTCAGTGCACTCGGCGATCGTTGAAGCGCGCTGAGCGATAGCCGGCCGCACCTCCTCCATCTCTTCGTCGGCCTCTAGCCGCCAGGTGCGCAGCTGGTCCAGGTTCAGCCCCGGATACCAGGCTCGGACGAACTCCAGCGCCCGCCCAGCTCCAAGCCGGGCTGCCGATGCCTTCCAGGCCTCGAAGCGGCCAACCGCAACCTCCAGCCAGTCGGCAGTCCGACTCGGGGTGCGGGGAATCGTCTCGCTTGGCCAGAGGGCGGGCAACACCTGCGCCCCGGCGCGCTGGAGGCGGCGGAGCATACGGTGAGCCGGCTGCAGCCAGGCTTGGACCGCCAGGAGTTGCTCCTCAAGCGTCCGACTCGCGTCCGGCGCGATTTCAGCCCCCGCCTGCCGGTGCGCCTCGCGATGGGCCTCGATGGTTTGGGTGGCGAAGACAGAGTAGCCGGGAAAGTAGTCTGCACAGAGAACAAAAAGCAGCACAAGTCAGAACACAAATCAGGGATCAAGGGGCAAGCAGGGAGTGAAGAAGGCGGCTTACCGTCGATCAGATCCTCGATACGACTGAAGCCCTCGCTCAGCGCCTGCTTTGCTTCAGCCCAACCCGCCGCTTCGGTCTCGAACTCGGCCTTCGGGGCGTCCTCGCTGTCCCGCGCCTTCTTCAGGGCCGCCTTGTGGCTCTCCTCCTGGTCGGCCAACTTCTTGGCCAGGCGGTCACACTCCAGGGCCAAGGCGTTATACTCGGCTTCCTTGGCGCGAAGGGCGGCCTGGGCCCCGCTGAGCTGCCCCCTCAAGTCGGCATTGGCTCCTGCACCGGTGGAAGATTATACAGGAGGCAAGGATAAGTTAAGTTGTCAGGACCTAGTAAGTTCCAAGCCGCCTGCGCAGTAGCCGACTCGGAACTCGGGGACTACACCCAGTGGGTGCGCTGACGCACCCCCACGGAAGAAATCAAAAGAGCAAAATAACCAAGGCCAGCAGACTCACCCGGATGACGGCCCGCGTCGCGAGGAACTCTTGGGTGTATCGCTGCAGCGAGGCGGCTTGAGCTTGAAGCCGGTTCTGGACCTCCTGGGCCGCCGCGTTCAGCTCGCCCGTCCCCCCGCTGGGAGTCC
Organism: Triticum urartu; assembly: GCF_003073215.2. Lineage (NCBI taxonomy): Eukaryota > Viridiplantae > Streptophyta > Magnoliopsida > Poales > Poaceae > Triticum > Triticum urartu. The sequence continues at coordinate 52,876,841 of NC_053027.1, forward strand.
ACTCGGACGTGCTGGCGCTGGCCGCCTCCAGGGTCTCCGCTGTCTGGCTAGCGCCCGCTGCTCGGTGCGGTTCCGGGACGGAGGCGCCACCCCCTGCGCGCCGGCGCAATGCCGGCTGCACCTCGAGGAAGGCCCCTGCCTCCGGCTCGCCCCCGGATGGCTGCTCTGGCGCCGCAGCTGATTGGCCGCTTTGGCCCGCTCCAGTCGGCGCCGTCTGCAGCGCCCCCTACACAAAGATCACGTGGCCCTCCCTCCTCTCCATCACCGGCAGGCCTTGGTCGACCTCCCCCGATGGGGGCACGGGAATGTCGGGGGCCACGGCGCAGAGGGGAACGACGAGCAGCGGAGGCTGGTTGTGCGAGGCCTCCACCTTTGTCTCTGCGGCTGCCGCCTCTGCCCAGGCCTTGGCCGCCGCGTCGGCCTGTCCCTTCGTCGCCTGGGCAGTCCTTCACTCCGCCGCCTCCCGCTCCTCCCGCGCCTCCCGTGCGTTCCGCTCCGTGGCCTCCCTAAGGTCGGCACGGGGATCCACGCGACGAGAGCCTGAGGACCCTCCAGTCGGCCCGACTACGGAGCCGCCAGGACCTCGCTCAAGGGAAAGCGGCGCCCTGTCCGGCAAGCAAAGAAAGGTTTAGAAGAGCTTCGGTCAAAAAGGACAACAACAAAAAACTATATATAAAATATGCAAGACGTTCGACGACTTACGCCGAGATCGCCTGCGGTTGTTTCACCGCCTTGCGGAAGCGGGTCGCCGCCGTGGAAGCCTTGGATTTCTTCGGCCGGCTACCGAAGAAGGTCGACGCGGCCCGGTGCTTCTGCGCGCCGCCACGGGCAGCCGGCGCGGCAGACAAGCCCGCGCCTTGATGATCAAGCGTCGGCTGGCGGTGCGGGGTGGCTTCGACCTCGTCGTCGTCCGGCCAGTCCTCGAAGCCGGCTCTGGGCCCTGCGCCTCCTGCCTCGTCTCCTTCCCCCACGATGGCGTCTTCCATGGCGGCCGCTCCAAGGTCCGGATCGTCGGCGTCGTCCACCGTGCGGTCGGGGAGGAGCTGGCGCTCTACCCCCGCGGCCCCGGCCGTCGGCGGAAGAAGAGGGTTCTGCTAAGGGCAAACCAACTGATCAGACGTCGGCTATCATGAGGCTGGCCACAAGAAGGAAGAAAAAGAAGAAAAACATACGGCAGGCGGAGGGTTGGCGCGGGAATACGGCCCCTTGCCGTATCGCCAATCCTTGGCGAGCTTGCAGTTGGAGATGTAGTTCACCATCTAAGACACCTCTACATAAGGCATCTCTCTGGTGCTCAGCCGGCACGGGTCGAAGCGGCTGCTCATCTGGCAAATCATGTGAGGTCGGCCTTGGAGCGGAAGTACTCGGCGCTCCACGAAGGCGGCCACCAAGTCGGCTCCAGTCAGGCCCTCTGACTGGATCATCACCCGAAGCCGGGAGACGGCTGCGTTCCCGGCCTTAGACAGTGACCTGGCCCGGTAGCTCCACGAAGGTTGCCTCCCAGCCCGCGGGCCGGCTACGTAAGCCGGCAGGTTGACGTAGTCGCCTTGCTGGGTGATGTTCTTCACGTAAAAGTAGGACTTCTGCCAGAGCTTCACCGACTGGATCAGCGGGATGGGCGGGAACGGACTATTCTCGCCCGTCCGCCTCATGGCAATGAAGGCTCCGCAGGGGGCGGGCACGCCCGCGACGACGGTGCCGAGCTTGCTCTGGAAGAATTCCCCCCAGAGCTCGAGAGTGGGGAGAACCCCAAGAAAGCCCTCGCACAGGGTGACGAAAGCCGACAGCAGCATCACCGCGTTGGGCGTGAGGTGATGCGGCTAGAGGTGGTAGAATTCGAGGAAGGCTCGAAGGAATCCGCTCGCCGGGAGGCCGAAGCCGCGCAGGCAGTGCGAGCGGAAGATCACCTGCTCGCCCTCCTCCGGCGCCGGCGAGATCTCCCTCTTCCGCGCCCGATGAAACCGCACGAAGTTCTTTCCCGGCAGGCGCCGCATCCGGCGGAGGAACTCGACGTGGTCCTCGTGGACGTTGGAGCCATCCCACGAGCTCGACAGCGCCATGGGAGCGATGCGGCGGGGAGAAAGATGAAGCGACGGCGGTGACACGCGCGACCCCGATACGGCAGGACCAAAGGAACCGAGAGGCCCGACGGCGGAACGGCGCGGCAATGGGTTGCTGTGGCTGCGAAGAGAAGAAGAAGGAGGACGAGAAGGGGCGGAGTGAGGGAGAGTGTGCGAGCCTCTGCCACTCCCCCTCCTCCTCCTACTTATAGACCCGCGCGGCGGAGCCGAGGAGGCGTGGCGTGGGGGAACGTGGGGATCAACTACGCCCACTCCCCCACGTCCCGCGATTATTGTGCCCTGATGGCATAATAAAACCGCCGCAGGAAGGCGAGCGGTCCATGTGGGCCGCAGAAGATCCGCGCTCGGGCCGAGGCCTACGAGTGGCGAGCCCGGACCTGCGGCCGTGTCCCGTCGCGTGCGTGCGTTGGCAGGATTTCCTTGCCACGTGGCCCGCGGAATGGCGCGCGGTCAGCTCGCAGGGCGACCCGCGTTCCCGCCTACGAGAAATGGAGCTTTCCGAAGACGGCGCGCACAAGCAATGCCGGCCCCTCGGGATAGGAAGCTGACCTAGCTTCTCGTCCCTTTGTCAGCCTTGAAGCTCGATCAGCTTCGGGGACTACTATCGGAGTAAATGACCACGGGTAGCCTAGCCGGCACCCCTGGCCCCTCTGAAAAAAATTACGAGCCAATCCGGCCCTCAAGAATCCAAGATGCGGGGCCGCCTTCTCCTTGCCGGCTGTCCCCCTGGCCGACTACCGTAAGGCGGCCCGACTTCAGCCCTCATGAAGAAAGCCGCGGGAGGGCCGGCTCTGAGAAGCCGCCCGCGAGAAGGCCGACTCCTAGAGGCCGGCTCCCACAAAGCGGTCAGGATCGCACCCTCGAAGTCTGCGTCCTCAACACGGCAATGTGATGGGGCGTGGCTACAGTAAAGCCTGCCAACCCCGAATCCCGGAGCACGCCTGGCACAGTGCGCCGTACGGGTGGCCATGACCAGTCCGGCGCGGCACTGTTGCCACGTTGACCCTGATGTCATCCACGACGGGCTGCCAGTGCGGCCCACGGGCGGTGGGCCCCTTCGGGCAGAGAGACATCTGAAGGCGGCCAGGCCTCCCCCAGTCGGCCCAAGACAAAGCCGGCTCTACATAGCCGGCTTGCCACCTCCCTCGAAGGAGACGCCCCATTAAGGAGAGAAGACGCGGTGAGGCTACAGCGATCACCCGCCGGACGGCGGCACTGTAGCCACGCCCACCTCGGCGAAGCCCCCGTCACCAGGATTGAGCAATAGTAACCAGCCCCCGACCGGGCCCTGGGCAGTGGGGCCTGCCTGTCGACCAAGGAGGCGGCAGGCGGCGGGACCCACCAGCCGGCGGGCCCCGCCTGCCGGCGCAGAAGCCGGCGAGTGTAGACACAGACGGCTGGGCCCCACGCCCAGCCGGATTACCATTGTACCCCCGGGGGTAGGCCTATATAAACCCCCCGGGACAGCCATGCAGAAGGGTTGATCCCTGCTAGTCTTAGACACCACATAGGGAGGAGAAGAGAGCGAGTCGTGCCCTTCTTCCTCCTCTCGCCGAACAGCTCAAGGAGCATCGTGTAGCTACTTGTTCATCTAGTGACCATGTGGAGACCCCGCAGAGCAGGAGTAGGGGTGTTATCTCCACGGAGAGCCCCGAAGCTGGGTAAGATTCGCCGGCGTGCATTTCTTCGCCTCATCCCGTTTCCAGGCACCGGCGACGTCTTACTGGCTCCCACAATGATAAGCCACCCGTTGGCATATGTCGCACCTACCACCCGACACTGATGAAGTGTGAGTAGTTTACCTCAGACCTACGGGTCCATAGTTAGTAGCTAGATGGCTTCTTCTCTCTTTTTGGATCTCAATACAATGTTCTCCCCCTCTCTTGTGGAGATCTATTCGATGTAATCTTCTTTTTGCGGTGTGTTTGTTGAGACCGATGAATTGTGGGTTTATGATCAAGTCTATCTATGAATAATATTTGAATCTTCTCTGAATTCTTTTATGTATGATTGGATATCTTTGCAAGTCTCTTCGAATTATCAGTTTGGTTTGGCCTACTAGATTGATCTTTCTTGCAATGGGAGAAGTTCTTAGCTTTGAGTTCAATCTTGCGGTGTCCTTTCCCGATGACAGTAAGGGCAGCAAGGCACGTATTGTATTGTTGCCATTGAGGATAACAAGATGGGGTTTTCTTCATATTGCATGAGTCTATCCTTCTACATCATGTCATCTTGCTTAAGGCGGTACTCTGTTTTTAACTTAATACTCTAGATGCATGTTGGATAGCGGTCAATGAGTGGAGTAATAGTAGTAGATGCAGGAAGGAGTCAGTCTACTTGTCTCGGATGTGATGCCTATATACATGATCATACCTAGATATTTTCATAACTATGCTCAATTCTGTCAATTGCTCAACAGTAATTTGTTCACCCACCATAGAATACTTATGCTCTCGAGAGAAGCCACTAGTGAAACCTATGGCCCCCGGGTCTATCTTTATCATATTAATCTCCTACTACTTAGTAATTTCCTTTGCTATTTACTTTGCCTTTATTTTAATTTGCATCTTTATCATAAAAATACCAAAAATATTATATTATCATATCTATCAGATCTCACTCTCGTAAGTGGCCCTATAGGGATTCACAACCCCTATTTGCGTTGGTTGCGAGGATTTATATGTTTTGTGCAGGTGCGAGGGACTCGCGCGTAGCCTCCTACTGGATTGATACCTTGGTTCTAAAAAACTGAGGTAAATACTTACGCTACTTTGCTGCATCATCCCTTCCTCTTCGGGGAAAACCAACGCAGTGCTCAAGAGGTAGCAGCTGGAGGACAGCCAAGGTATGCAGGGACCTACGCATATATTTAGGAAGGGTGAATGTTTCATGCTGACTAAAGTGTCATGAATTATATTAGGGGCCACGACCGAGGTGGCGGCCCTCAAGAATGCGTTAGCCGAGGCCAAGGACAAAGCGGCCAAGGAGCACACCGCGCACGAGAAACACGAGGCCCGGGTCAGTGAAGTACAGCAAGAGCTCTAGGACGCCGTCAAGAAGTACGAGTCCTTGGAGCGTGATTCTAAGATGCAAGCGTCCGAACTTGTGAAGGCCCACCAGAGCGCACAAGAGCCTCAAGCTGAGGCCCAGAGCACCCTTAAGGAAATCCAGGAGGCCAAGAAGATCGCGGCGGGTAAGGCTTTCATTATGCAAAGCAAGTCTGTGAAGGAAACATTCCTTTTACTGACCCGAATTTGGAGCTCTCCATGGGAGTTTACGGATTTGCCGCGCAGCTTATCAGATGCTGCTGAGTTCTATCGAGCCGAAGAAGGGAGTTCAACAGAGAAGCTGTTCTGGTCTCAATATCTTGGACGAGAACATCCGGTCCCCTTCAGCGACCAGCTGAAACAGCTGGTCGAGCTGCACAAGGCGGCCGAGCTAGCCATGAAGGACCTGATAGTCCGACTATGGCCTGCCGCGCCGATACCCAGCAGCTACTTCGGACTTGTGAAGTGGCTTGTTAGTGCCTCCCCATGACTTGAGGTCATAAAGCGGTCGATCTGTATTGAAGGTGCATGGATGGCCTTTGCCCGTGTCAAGATGCACTGGGTGAAGATGGATGCCAAGAAGCTGATGACTGAGGGGCCGCCTGCGGGCAAGGAGGACCGCCGACCCGAGTTATATTTTGATGGTGTCCTGGAGGGATCCCGCCTTGTGGCGGAGCAATGTGCGAAGGATGTTATATTCCCATGAAAACATTCGTATTATCCTGTCCTTTAACATGAAACAATGCTGTTATGCAATATAATGCTTGTTATGTTTTAATTTTTTTCCTCCTGTGCGGCCGTGTTGTATGAAATCTAAGGGTTGGCCACTCGTCGGCTTCTGCCCGCACATAGGTAGTACGGGGGTGTTCGGGATGTAATCTAAACAATCTTGATCCAATTATATGGTCCTTGAAGGAGTTGTTTAGTGCAACGAACCGGGCAACCAGACTATGCGGCTTGAACGCCCTCACTTAGCCTTAGGAGTTTTATAATAAAAACATGGGCGCAACCCCTAGTATCCGAACTAGAGTGCTATAAGCGTCTGATCAGGAAGTATCAATCCTTCGTGTAATGTGGAAGAAACCTCAAACGATTTGCAACCTCCAAACAGTTGACCGGCTCTCACCACATCACGACAGTTAGTTTTCGGCTTTCTCTACTGAGGTGCTCCTTTGGGTAAACCAAGGCACAATCGCAATAGTTCTCCCTTTAATACCTTAGCCGATATAGCGGAACGTAAGGCAGCAAGCATAGGAGCCGGGCAACCCAACTATTGACCAAAGACATGATTCAGAGCCAATGCATATAATGCTAAATCGGGGTGCCGAACTATACTTATAAAAAGTGTTCGGGCTTTTGTTGCTGTAATGTGGGGTGCTATGGACCCCTGGAAAACATCAAACATACCAAAGTGTACGGGTGCTACCTGGTAGGGTTATCCACAGGGAAGCTGAGAGAAAAAAAGAGAAAGAAAACAGAAAAGGTGCAAAGGTAAAAAGTTGGGATCCTAAAGCTCCAGCCGCAAACTGTTCTCATTGTAATTTAATTAGTACGTCAAGGCGCATTAATACAGGTAGTGCGATAAGCAACAGGCTATTTAACATGCCGAAACCAAGGGAGAACTGCATGTGGGTTCTGAAAAATAGGTAGAGTTATCGTTAATGGAATCACCTAAAAAGTCCCCCATATGTCTGCATTTCTCGCCGTCTTGGTGTGTTTATCCTTCAAGAGGACCGATGAACAGATCACCAGATGGGGCCTGTGGGATTGAGACCTGAAAAGGAGACAAGTAAAAGTGAAAGTATGTGTGTATCCGATGTCGGTTGAGCCGTACTATGGACCACAAGCTAGCTATGCCTCCGTCGGCGCCCATGGGATTTTGAGTGCATAGTTATGTACGTGCGGCACGAATACCACCACTTGATCGGGACTGAGACGGAGGCCGAATTTCTAGTCGAGCTCCTGACGAGCCAAGCTCTCCCGCTGCAGATTATTTCAGACCCTCTTAACAGTGTCCGTGGGCTCGGCAGCCGAATTAAGGCTCTGCTTGAGAAGGCCGCCCTGTACTTCTGCTGCTAAGGCAGCTGTGTGCTCTTCTGTACGGAGGGAGCATTCCATATTTCCATTGACCGTTATGACGCCATGTGGACTGGGCATCTTGACCTTGAGATAAGAATAATGTGGTACTGCATCGAATCAGGCAAACGCAGTTCATCCGAGCAGCGCGTGATAGCCGCTGCGGAAGGGGACGATATCGAAGATTAACTCCAAGCTTCGGAAGTTGTCCGGAGATCCGAAAACAACCTCTAGTGTGATTGAGCCCGTACAGCGGGCCTCTACACCTGGTATGACTCCTTTGAAGGTAGTCTTGGTGGGCTTGATCCGTGATGGGTTAATGCCCATTTTTCGTGCTGTATCCTGATAGAGCAGATTGAGGCTGCTACCTCCATCCATAAGTACGTGAGTCAGGTGGAACCCATCAATTATTGGGTCTAGGACAAGTGTGGCTGAGCTACCGTGAAAAATACTAGTCGGATGATCCCGGCGATCAAAAGTGATCGGGCATGACGACCATGGATTAAATTTTGGGGCCACTGGCTCTATCACGTAAACGTCCCTGAGCGCACACTTGCGCTCCCTCTTGGGGATGTGGGTAGCGTATATCATGTTCACCATTTTGACCTTAGGGGGAAACTTCTTCTGTCCCCCTGTGTTCGGTTGCCGGGGCTCTTCATCATCGTCTTCGCTTTGCGATCCCTTTTCCCTGTTCTCGGCGTTTAATTTGCCGGCCTGTTTAAAAACCGAGCAATCTCTATTTGTATGATTGGGTGGTTTATCCGGGGTGCCATGAATCTAGCACGGATGATCAAGTATGCGGTCCAAGCTGGATGGGCCTAAATTGTTCTTTTGGAACGGCTTCTTCCGCTGACTGGACTTAGAGCCACTGAATCCGGCATTAACCTCCCTATCCTCGGTGTTGTCACTGTTGTTTCGACGCTTATATCTGTTGCGTCGAGACTTGTCTTTGTTATTTGTCACTTCATGGGTGCCGGTGTCACTTGCATTATTTTTGCTACAGGCCAACCAACTGTCTTCGCCCACACAAAAGCGGGTCATGAGTGCCGTGAGGGCCGCCATGGATTTTGGCTTTTCTTGGCCGAGGTGGTGAGCGAGCCATTCATCGCGGATGCCGTGTTTGAAGGCTGCTAGGGCTTCAGCATTAGGGGAATCGATGATCTGGTTCTTTTTAGTTAAGAACCTAGTCCAAATCGAATTTCCTGGCGGACTCTCCGGGCTGTTGAACTATATGGCTTACGTCATCAGCATCCGGAGGTCGAACATATGTACCCTGGAAGTTATCGAGGAAGGCCTCTTCCAAGTCCTCCCAGCTGCTAATAGAATTTTCAGGCAGACTGTTGAGCCAATGCCGAGCTGGCCCCTTGAGTTTTAAAGGGAGGTATTTGATGGCGTGGAGGTCATCGCCGCGGGCCATATGAATGTGGAGAATGAAGTCTTCGATCCACTCCGCGGGGTCTGTGGTTCCATCATAAGATTCTATATTCATGGGTTTGAACCCTTCTAGGAATACATGATCCATGACCTCATCAATGAAGCAATGAGGGTGTGCAGCACCTCTATATCGGGCCGTATCGTGACATAGTTCTGATGGAGTCCATCTGCGGTTTTCAGCCCACGCATGACTAAGTTTGTCACGTCCGAATAGGTGGATGTCATCGTGTGTCGAGGCACGTCCTCACGATCCGTAGATTGATCTGGTATGTCCTTCTTTATTGTTAAGGTTTTGCCGGAGGTCATATGTATGGTCGTGGGCTAATTTACCTCTACCTGTGCGATGAGACGGGGCGGGCTGGTGTTCGGCGTTAGTTGCCGTTTTGTCCCGACCATGTGGTGGTCGGTCAGCCGCATTGTACGATGGTGGTATGTATTCCGGCACCTCCTCGTCAAACTGAGGTAGCAATTTGCGCTTTGGGTAGCTTTTGGTTGGGCGCTTGAGGCCGTATTCTTTGGCTGCTAGGACATCGGTCCATTTTTCATTGTGCAGATCTTGGTCAGCTTGAAGTTGCTGATGCTTCTTTTTCAAGCTCCTTGCAGTGTCTATTAGCTGGCGCTTGAAGCGATCCTTCTCAATAGGTTCCTTAGGCATGATGAAATCGTCGGTGCCGAGGCTCACCTCATCCTCGGAGAGCGGAAGATAACTTCTGTCCTCTGAGTCTTCGTGCGTGGCCTGTTTACCAGGGCTAACCTACCCATCTTCCCGTTCATTTTGTTCATTAGCTATTTCAATGGGGTCTTCGTTGTCTTCGCACCTTCTGGAATGTTATCTTCTCTTGTACCGGTGTTGCTGCCTTTATTGCGGCATGACTTAGAGCGGCGCCGCTGACGCCGGCGCTTGGATTATATTTTGGAAGGTTTATCCTCAGCTAGATCTTCCTTGTCATCGCTGTTGTTCTCCTTTGGTGCATCCACCATGTATACATCATACGAGGAAGTGGCCGTCTAGCGTCCGGTGAACGGCGGGTTCTAGGCCTCTTCTTCTCCGGCATCGTTGTCCATACTGTCGATGTCCTCGTAGTCATAATCAAGTGTGTCGGTCAAATCCTCGACCGCGGCTATGAAGTGGGTGGCAGGTGGGAAGAAAAATTCTCCACCGTCAACCCCTAGTTCGGACCGGATAGAGTTCGGCTGTGAGTCCTCCGTAAAGGACAGGTTTTTTAATGAGTTTAGCATGTTGCCCAAAGGCGAGTGCTGGAAGATATCTGCGGCACTGAATTCAAAGATCGATAAACGATCAATTTCGGCGTCCGCGGGCTCACATGGTTCGGAACTTACGGCCGGAGACGAGTCCGGCTTTTCGGTGGCACAGGTATTGTGCGAGATCAAGTCTATGTGCGGCTCCAACGCCAGGGAATCTGTGGCCTCTGTGGCGGGGTTGAGCTTCCCGTCTTTGGATGGCACAGTCTGCTCCGGATCTAAGGCCAGAGCGATTATGGGAGCTGTCTCCTGGTTGTAGTCCGATGACCAATTTAGGTCATGTCCCTCGGGGTGGCCAGGAGTGGTAGCCGCGGTCTCGAATCCGGCGAAGATCAAGTCTCCACGGATGTACGCAACGTAGTTCAAGCTCCCAAATCTGACCTGATGGCCAGGGGCGTAGCTTTCGATCTGCTCCAGATGGACAAACAAATTGGCCCATAGTGCGAAGCCGCCGAACACAAAGATTTGTCTGGGGAGGAAAGTTTCTCCTTGGATGGCATCATTATTGATGATTGAAGGGGCCATCAAACCTTTTGGCGACAGCACAGTGGAACTCTCAATGAAAGCGCCAATGTCGGTGTCAAAACTGGCGGCTCTCGGGTAGGGGGTCCCGAACTGTGCGTCTAAGGTCGATGGTAATAGGAGACATGGAACATAATGTTTACGCAGGTTCGGGCCCTCTCTATGGAGGTAATACCTATGTCCTGCTTGATTGATCTTGATGAATATGAGTATTACAAGAGTTGATCTACCACGAGATCGTAATGGCTAAACCCTAGAGGCCTAGCTTGTATGGTTATGATAATGTGTATCTCTCTCCGGACTAAGTCCTCCGGTTTATATAGACACCGGGAGGATCTAGGGTTACACAAGGTCGGTTACAAAGAAAGGAATCTACATATTTGGTCGCCAAGCTTGCCTTGCACGCCAAGGAGAGTCCCATACGGACACGGGTGCAGTCTTCGGTCTTCGTATCTTCACAGCCCATTAGTATGGCCCATGGCTAACAGGCCGGACACCCGAGAACCCCTTAGTCCAAGACTCCCTCAAAGACCACTAGTTTCAAGAAAATGGCAAAGGGAAAAAGGGGAACTTCAAGAAGAACGAGAAGCAAGTTGTGAATTGTGGATCCTCTCCGCTCATCTTCTCCGGCGGGCTTCGATCTACACGGCTATACCCATCTCCTTGGTTCCTCTAGTGGATCAACCTTGGGTTTGGATTTCTCGCCGGGCTCCATCTTTGCGGACAAGGTTTTCACTTCTTGTGGGAGATCTGTCCATCCTTTGGACGACATGAGCCATTTCATTATGGTTGTGTCCTTTAGCCGACATGTTTTTCGTCTTAATGAGGATTCTGTGGCGGCTGCATTGGAATCATCAATTGGTGGATCGGCCATTGATTTGTCGGTCCAACTCATCAAGGGCAAGGTATTTTCATTTATTGTCTCCTGCAAGCAAGTTGGCCTTTGTATTCTCAAGTTGAGATCGTATACATGCCCGCATTTCAAATGTTATTTTCACCTTTGGGGAAATGGTGGTCCAAATTGGAGACGTGAGTTAGTCATCTGGAGAAAGGAATGCGACACTGAGTGGATTCTGGTTAGTCCATCTAAAAAGCATGCAACTTTGGGTTTGATTGCTATGCATAAACCCCCATCAAAGTCTTCTTTTAGATCGGGTTCTTCGGCAAGGAAGAAACTTTCCTTTGCCACGTTTCAACAGTACCCTGCTACTAAGGGTTATAGATACCCAGCTGATCAGTTCCTTGTTAACGCAATTACTGAGGCTGGCTATGAAGTCAACCCTTTCGAGAAGGTGATCTTGCCATCACCGCCGGCGAGCAATCTTCAGTGGACGGTGGCGACTCCACCCATCTCTTTCGGAACGAGCAACGTCCCTGCCAGGAATACTGCCGTCATTTTCGGAACAACTCCAACTGGCTTCCGTAATCTTTTGCATGACACGCAAAATGTACAAGCACCTTGCATGCAGGATGTTGTGTCATCTGTTTGCGTCGCACCGGAACCTCAAGCCCATCATGGATCTTCGGCCCAACATGGTGATCCGCCTCCCTGCACGCCTTCTATGGCCCAAGTTGCGGCCCAACCATCAGAGCCGCTTTTGGATAAGGTGAATTCTTTGCCTGGAAATTATTCTCAACTGATTATGGACTCTGCTTGGGATTCTGCTAGGGTTAACAATCTCTTCGATGATATTGTGTTCAACGTTTGGAAGTGCCGGAACTGTTTATCCATGTTGCACCACACCAATTAGTGCACCAACCAGGTCAGATACCGTCAATGCTTTCGATCAGGCCACAAAGCCAAGGGATGCTCCGGTTCTGCGCCTTCCCCAACTTACAGGTGGGTCCCATGAACCAATTCAGTTTCTCTGGAACGGTCAGCGGAGACATACTCGCCCGCCACCTCGGTTTCCACCCTGGGGTCTGTGCCCAGTCCTATCCCGCCTGCCACCCCAACGCTCCCACCATTGCCAGCAGAGCCACCGCCTACCACGCCTCCGCTGTCACATCCCTGCTTTTAGTCATGCATTAGGATTGGATGAACATGTGCATCATGTTTAAATTTCTTTTAAACTTGAAATGGGGTCTAATCAACCCCAACACCCCCCCGTGAAAATGCTAATTTCCAACAATTGGAATTTCAATGAACCCAAAATGCCCTTCATAAAATCCCACAATTTTTGGTCTTGACTATAACCTCTGCCAAAAATGGTCTTGCAATTTATGGAGCCATTCTGGATTTTTAAACAAGCCATAAGTATTTGAATTTGGGAATTTTAAATGCTATAAAATTTTTAAAGTGCTCAAATAATCTTGGAAGCATTTTTAGGCAGTTGAGAATTTTCCCAAATGTGCCTCTGAATATTTCCAGAGTTTTTGGAAATGAAATAGTATTTATTCTATTTCAATACACATAGCAGGAGATAAATAAAAGCAAAACAGAAAAGAGAGAGAGTTAGAGCTTACCTGGAAGCCCACCAGCCGGCCCACCTAGCTGGCCCGGCCCAGCAGCCGCTCCACGTAGCTTCTTCGCCTAGCCAGCGAGGCGAGCAGGTGCTCGACAGCGAGCACAGGAGCTCACCACGCCACCTCTCTGCCTGCCTGCCATCGCCCACGCCAGCGTGATGCCTCGAAACGCCTCCGCAGCGCCACCCCGACCCCCTGGACACCTCATTCCTCCCCCCTGCTCTCTCCCTCGCTCCCTGAAGCCATGGCCGAAGCTGCCGCAGACACGCCACCGTAGTTCTCACGTCCCCCGTCGTCCTCGCACCGCCCCGCCGTGTCCTGAAGCTCCGCCACTCCCTCCTCGACCGTCCCACCGAGCCATGCCCCGCCGGAGGCCCCCGAGCGTCTTCACCGAGCTCGTCTTCAACCTCTTGCTGGCCTTATCGCCTCCACCGCCCCGCTTGCTCCAGCTCGTCTCCGACCTCGCCGTCAACTCCTTCACAACCGCCATGAGCTTAGCCACCTCCCTATCCTCTCCGCTCTCCTTCTCGTGCACCACAGCGAGCACACGGAGTTCGCCCGCACGCGCCGCCGCAGAACTCGTCGTCGACGAGGCTCCAGCCATGCCATGGCCACGCCACTTAGTCCAATAACTTCGCCACATCCCCAGGGGCACAACGCACCACGCCCGTGCCTCGCCTTGCCTCCTAGCGACGGGTCCGAGCTCACCCGAGCTCCGGCCGCCGCCAAACTCGTCACCGGCGACGTTTCCGGCCACCCTAGCTCCCCCCACTGCCACCAAACGCCGTGGCTTGCCCCCAGCTACTCGTAGGACCAAACCGCAGTCGATTTGGTCGACTGTGGGCAAAACCCGTGCCCCTCCGCCGCGTCTGTCGTCGTCGGCGTCAAGCCGCCCGCGAGTTGACCACGTTTTGACCCGTGGACTAACGTGTGGGCCCAAGTTGACTTTCCCCTGAGCCTATGACAGTTGGGGCCCACCTGTTAATTAGTTTAGGATTAGTATTAACTAATTTTAGTTAGTTTAGGTCACTGACATGTGGGCCCAGACCCCACTGACAGTTAATCAGTACTAACTTAACTCTGTTAGTTAGCTGAGACACTGACAGACGGGGCCCACCAGTCAGGTTTGACTGGCCCTGGTGCCTTTGACTCGCTGACGTCACAGTGACGTAGTGCTGACACAATTATTCATTTTCTAGATTTATTTTTACATAGGAAATTCCAGGAAATAGCCAAAACTTCTAAAAATCATAGAAAATCAACCATAGCTCCAAATCGAACAAATTATATATGAAAAATGATCAGAAAAATTCAATCTATCCATCCGTAAGGGTTTCATGCATGACAAACCAATTTAACCTTGCTGTTTAGGTGAAACAAGCTAACACACTTATTATGCATAAGAACTTTAACTTCCATTTGAATCTTTGGTCACTGTGAATAAGAACTTTAGCTGTGAAAATCAGCGAGTTAGCTGACGTCACAAGCTAACACACTCGCTGACGTCATAGTGATGTTAGCTGAGACAATATGCAATAAGAACTTTCAACTTGTTTCACATTGTATTAGGCATGACTCATCATTTTGCCATGTCATAGCATGCATCATATTGTTGCATATTGTCATGTGTTGATTATGTTCTGTGTGTCCCTCATGGTAGGTTCTGCCTCCGAGGATATCTCCGAGTATCCAACTGAAGGGCAGTACCCTATACCACTCCATCAGGAAAGAAGCCACATTAATCATATCGATACACACCCATGTTCTCGCCTCTGCTCTCATTTACTGCATTAAGACAACATCGTTTCAAACTGTTGTGTGCTACGGTAGTTGAACCCTTATCCTCTGCATGACCTGTCATTGCCACAGTAACTAGATGAAACCCACTAGCATGTGTAGGAGTTGATTAAGCCATGTTTGTGTTTCCTACCTTGCTATACCTTCTATGCTTAGAGTTGTGTCAGGTCTGGTTCATCTGGGTGATGGGCTAGAGTGAAATGATTATGTCGGTAATGTGAGGGATGTGTTGAACATGTTTTGGTAAAGGTATCGATAAGAGGCCATGTAGGAGTACATGGGGGTTGTTTCATTGAGGCCGTCCCTAAGAACTGAGATCTGTATGTGTGATTTAAGATTCAGTTACTACCATACATTGGGCCCGAAACCAATGGACCCTCTCGGCTTCTTAATCACTCTAGTACTCTGTCCAGGAGTTGCAATTAGTTTCTGGTGTTTGTAGGTTATGTGTTGGCGGCCATGCGTAGCGCTGACCCTAGAGGTGGGCTATGTTGCGGTAGATACACCGTGGCACGGTGTACCGAGTCACCCGTTTGGTGTCTCGGGAACCCTTTTCACATCGTTCGGGGTCGTATGTGGAAACCTCGGCCGGACTCCCTGCGGATGGAACCTGGATAGGCGATAAACCTGGACTAGAGACTTGAGTGTTTAGGTAGGCCGTGGCCGACACCCTCGTTGGGCTTCCGCTTGAAGGTTGCCGAGTACATGTCGTGTAAACGACGGTAAGTGGTGAGAGCATGTATGAAGAACTACGCTCCTGCAGGGTTAACATCATCTATTCGAATAGCCGCATCCGCGGTAAAGGACTACTTGGTTGCCTATACAGTTCATAGACAAGTTAATGGATACCACTAAAAGACTCAAGATAAGTGTGAGTACCGAGGATGGCTCTCTCGTAGGATGACGAGGGAGGATCCCCGGTTGAGTATTGTGTTGGTGATTAGTGGACTCGTGTGCGAAAACTATTTTACTAGTGGTGTCCCGTAGGATAGCTTAGCCAAGAGTCAAAGCTGGCTTGCTGGAATAACTCCACCACCTTCTTGAGAATGAGCATGTATAGTAGGTTCTGATGTAAGACTTTCTGAGTACCTTTGTACTCATGTTTGTTTAATTACTGTTTTCAGATGACAACACCGCCCCCTCCGATGGGTTTTATGTAGATCTTGACGTCGATGAGTGACTTGCCACCCAGGTGGTGATCCTGGCCATGGAGGGCCCTATGAAGATAGACAGGCTTCGAGAAGCCTTCTTTCTTTCTAGTGTCTATACTCAGACTATTTGCTTCCGCATGTGCTTGTATGCTTGTATGACTTGAGTGTCGGGTCATGTGACCCCTATCTGTATGAACATGTTATGTATGGCTCTCTGGAGCTTTTAAATAAAGTACTTGAGTTGTAGAGTTTTGTTGTGATGCCATGTTGTATGTACTCACATCGGGCATATTGTGTGTATGATTGAAATGCTTGGTATGAGTGGGATCCGACAATGTAGTTGTTTATCCTTGGCAGCCTCTCTTATGGGGAAATGTATTCTAGTGTTCCTCGAGCCATAGTAGTCCGCTACAGCCCGGTTCACCGGAGTCCTGCTAGCCCAGCACTACTGCTCAGGACACATGACTGGCCGGCATGTGTTTCACTTCGCTCCTATGTCTGTCCCTTCGGGGAAATGTCACGCGGTGACATCCGGAGTCCTGCCTAGCCTGCTACAGCCCGGGTTCCCCGGAGTCCTGTTAGCCTAGTGCTACAGCCCGGATTCACATGCTGATGACCGACATGCTCGATGTGATTCACGTATGCCTGTCTCCATAGGTCTTTGCCGCTTTGGCTTCACGACTAGCCATGTCGTCCCGGATTCTCTGTCATATGGATGCTAGCGACACTATCATATACTTGAGCCAAAAGGCACAAACGGTCCCGGGCCATGGTAAGGCGACACCCGTGGGGATACCGTGCGTGAGGCCGCAATGTGATATGAAGTGTTACCGGCTAGATCGATGTGACTTGGAATCGGGGTCCTGACATCCGCCACCTACCTCTACGCCGCCGTCCACAGCACTGCCAGCCCCACCGTCGTCGCCGCCCAGATTGCCACCATCCTCCAAGACTCTCTCCACGACACCAAAGCTTGCCCAGGATTCAGCAATGGCCACCTTTGCGCTCGACCCCACGCTGTTCGTCCCGCATGGTTTTGAGATCATCGACGGCGGCCCGTGGCGACTCCCGCGCACTTTCTACTCTCCGGGTGTGGCTCCTGATCGACAGTATGAAGACTACGCCATTGCCATTTTGGAGCCAGCCCCTCTACCTGAGGAAACCCTCATCTTTAGAAACATGGTCAGTAATTTTGTTGTTCACAATCTTGGGCGCGCTGTTCTTGATGCTCAGTCGTGGATTCAAGGAGTAGGGCTCTTTCATTTCAATAGCCCATTTGCTAGGCAAGCTCTTGTAGATCATCCTCCATTTGATCTTGGCAACGATAGATTTGTTCGATTTGTGCCGCATGATGAGGGTATAAACTACAGAGCTATCCAAGGTTTTAGAAGGGGCTGGGTCATGATTGTTGGAATTCCTCTGGATTATAGGCGCACACAGTTTATTTCAGATCCTATCAGTACTTTTGGTCGTTTCCACCACTGGCACCAGGATGATCCCCTGCTTGTTCATACTCTGGCATATGTATCTTTTCCTGCAACCACATTAGTGCCTCGGGATGTTGTGTATTGGGAGTTTGCTGACTTTGGTGGATCCCGCATTTCTTGGTCTGCTCCGATATACATCTTCTCTGTAGACTTTGCTGATATTCTGCCACCGAATGAGGACCCTATGCCCTTTGATGGCAACCCGCATCCTCTCCCTGGACACCTTCAGTTTCATAACCATAACTGGGTTATGCCTGAGTTTCCTGAAATTGGCTGGGATGAGCTACCTCCGCCAAGCATGACCATGAGCCGCATCACCAGGATGCCCCAAATGATGAGCCACACAACATTCAGCAGGAGATGGTGGATGAAAATCAAGTTGTTGTGGAGCAGTCGCAGGAATCCATGGTCCTGCAAGTTTCAAATGATTCAGTCAATAACATGCCAGTGGATGATTTTGTCATTGTCCAGCAACCTGGGGCTCCCTTGCAGCCTCCCCTGCATATTGGACAGGTGCTCATAGTCTTTGGGCCTGTCTTGCCTCCGGACATGTTGTGGCAGCGCTCGTTTCAGAAGATGATGCCCTCGCTCTGCTTTTCTGAAATCCCAAAGCTCATGTTCATGTCTGGATTTGGGTCCCTTCTGCTCTCTAGCAAGTCTTGGGATGTTTCCTTTAATGGATATGATCTAAGCTTTGTTCTGCCACCTGTGCCTGCCTCTTCAAGTGTCAGTACTCGCCTGCTTTCTCCAGCAAAAAGGCCAGTTGCTCGGGCCCTCTATTTTGATGATATTTCAGAACCTGTAACTGAGTCTTTTGAGTTCATTGCTGCACCAAGAGTCAATCTGAAACGTGAATGCAAGAAGAAATCTGCAGCTTTGGTTGAGACTGAGGTTCATCGCAGTGCACGTCTCAGTGCCTTACGGGATGGATACCGTTTGCCAAGCAGTGGCAGTAAATCTACTGGTCTAAATAGGTCTCCGCACACCCTGAAGAAACACAAGACAAATCAGCTAGGGCTGCTGAGGATGCTTCTGTGCCTCGACCAACTGCCATTGTTGACCTTCAACGCATTGGGGATCGCCTGCGCATTGCTCTAGAGAAGATCACTGCGGATAAGCTTGTCGCTAATCCGGCTCAATCTACCAGCAGCAACAGTTCTGATGATTGAGTGCATATGTCTGCTTTTTGGTCCATGGCGTGCCACTTTAAACGTCATCTATCTTTATTTATGTCTTTGTGTTTCGAACTCTGTCATTTTGCTTTGCTTAGCCGGACTATGTGGATTATTGTGTGGTCTACTTTTGCTGCATCGTCTTTTGGTTTGTAATGAATCAGACTGGGTTTAAAGAATGAAAGGTACTATGTTGGAATGTGCGTGGCCTTAATTCTGAAGCGCGGCAGCTTGCTGTCAAATAGAAAATTGATGAAAGTGGTTGTTCAGTGGTTTGTCTACAAGAAACTAAGTGCATGCACATTGATTCATAGGTTCATTAGAAAGTTCTGTCCTCGACGCTGTGACAATTTTGCATATGTGCCTTCGGTCGGTCCATCAGCTGGTATGGTTGTTATTTGGAATTCTTCTTTTTTTGAGGGCAAATTAATTGAGGCCAAACCTTTTGGCATTATTGTGGAGTTTCTTTCCAAACATACATCTAAAGTTTGGAAACTAGTGACCGTTTATGGCCCTTGTCAGAGTCCTGCACGTGATGAGTTTGTGCAGTGGTTACATAATCTGGACATTAATTGTGATGACAAATGGCTTCTTTTGGGAGATTTTAACTTTATGAGGTCACTTGAAAACCGTAACTTGTCTGGTGGTAATGTCAATGACATTTTTTTGTTCAACGAAATCATAGGTCACTTGGGTCTTATTGAGCTGCCAATTAAGGGAAGGCAATTCACTTGGTCTAATATGCAGTCTCAGCCCCTTCTTGAACAAATTGACTGGTTGTTCACCTCGGTTGCTTGGACCTCCGATCATCCAAACACTTTGGTTTTGCCTATTGCGCGACCGACATCAGATCATGTCCCTTGTGTTGTCACAATTGCCACGGCCATCCCCAAGGCTAGAGTTTTTCGCTTTAAAAATTACTGGGTTGACTTACCTGGCTTTCATGAGTGTGTTGCACAGGTTTGGGATAGCACGATGCGTAAACCTATAGCTGCTTCAACGATATCTGCTAAGTTCAAAGCGCTCAGACATGCATTAAAACAATGGCATTTAAAGCTCTCCACAGTAAAGGTGCTAATCTCTGATTGTAACAAAGTTATTCTGTACTTTGATGAGCTGGAGGACATCCGGCCATTAAGTTGGCCTGAATTCAATTTCAGACGAATAGTTAAGTTGCATCTGCAAGATATTTTACACTGGCAATATGTTTATTGGAAACAACGCTCCACGATCCGAAGCATTAAGGTTGGGGAAGAAAATTCTAAAATTTTCCACCCTATGGCCACCGAAAGATATCGAAGGAATATGATTTCTTCAATCAAGAATTCGGAGGGTGAGGTGGTATCTGATCACCAAATGTTGGTGGGCATGTTTTGGTCTGATTTCAATCAACGCATGGGCCATGCAAAAGGAATACAAATGGGTTTTGATCTGCCCAATTTAATTCAGAGAGTTGACGGTCTGGAAGATCTGTCTTTGCCATTCACGGATTCTGAGGTTGATGCTGTAATTAAGAACATGCCATGCGACCGTGCTCCGGGCCCGGATGGCTTTACTGGTCTGTTCTTAAAGAGGTGCTGGTCTATTCTCAAGGAGGATTTTATGCAACTTGTCAATGAATTTTTTGAGGGGAGGTGTAATTCGGAATGTCTCAACAATTCCTTAATCACCTTGGTCCCCAAGAAGCTAAGTCCAGAAGTGGTTGGTGATTTTAGGCCGATCTCCTTGACAAACACGTGTTTAAAGTTCCTGACTAAGCTGCTAGCCAATCGCCTACAAAAAGTGATTCTGAGATGCATACACCGCAATCAATATGGTTTTCTTCGTTGCCAATCTATACAAGACTGTCTAGCCTGGTGTTTCAAATATATTCATCAATGCAAAGCATCTAAACGACCCATCATCCTCCTCAAGCTTGATTTCACTAAGGCCTTTGATACACTTGAGCATGAGGCCATCCTCCGAATCCTACAATACAAGGGTTTTGATGCTCGTTGGACTGGCTGGATTAATAGCATTTTTTCCACGGGTTCTTCTTCTGTCCTCTTAAATGGTGTGCCAGGTAATCATTTTGTTTGTAGATCGGGTGTACGCCAAGGGGACCCACTATCTCCGCTATTATTTGTCATTGCGGTGGATTTGCTTCAGTTTGTAGTCAATGAGATGTGCTCAAGAGGCATTCTCACTTTACCAATCCCAACAAACTCCAATGACTACCCGATCATACAATATGCCAATGACACACTTATTGTTTTGCCTGCGATTGATGACCAGTTGATCGCTTTTAAGGAGATGCTCACTACCTTTGCAGCATCAACTGGTTTACGCGTCAACTTCGGTAAGTCATCTCTTATTCCAATTAATATGACTGATGAAGAGGGCGCTCGGGTCGCCAACCTACTAGGCTGTGATGTAGGATCTATGCCTTTCACATACCTAGGGCTACCTATGGGCACTTCTAGACCCACGATCTTTGATTTGCTGCCACTTGTGGATCGTATTGAGCGAAGGCTGTCTGCTTCCTCGTGTTTGCTAAATCAAGGCAGTCGGCTGCAACTGCTATAGTCAGTACTTTGTTCAATGCCAATCTACTTTCTGTGCACATTATCTCTCCCTAAGGGCATCTTGCAACAGATTGAGAGAATCATGCGTCAATGTTTGTGGAGAGGCAACACAGATAATCCTCGACAATCCTTAGGTGCTTGGGATCGGGTATGTAGACCTAAGAAGTGTGGTGGTTTGGGTGTGCTAAATTTGGGTCTCCAAAACGAAGCCTTGTTACTCAAGCATCTTTTCAAGTTTTTTAACAGAATGGACATGCCTTGGGTCACATTAATTTGGGACATTTATTATGTTGCTTCGCCGCCATAGGTTACACAGAGTTGTGGCTCTTTTTGGTGGAGGGATGTCATGAGATTGTACACCAACTTCTGCAAGTTAGCCGTCCCACAAGTGCATGCTGGCAACACGGTGGTATTCTGGCTTGATCAATGGCAGCTGGGAAATAATGTGGTCCTTTTGTGCGAGCAATTCCCTAGGCTTCATTCTTTTGTCATTAATGACACAATCACTGTCAGATAGTTTTTGGATCTTCCAGAGATCTTGGAGCACTTTCATCTGCCTCTATCGCAAGAGGCATATACTGAACTAACTCAGCTCCAAGACTTGCTCACTTTAGTCAACTTGAATCAGGAGGGTAAGGACATATGGAAGTGGCCTTCCAAATCTGGGGAGTTCAAATCAAAGATATATTATGAGTCTTGCTTCTCACATTTGGTGGTCAATCCCATCTTCAAATGGATTTAGAAGTGTGCCTGCACGCTAAAGTTTAAAGTGTTTGGATGACTTCTTTTAATGGACCGTTTAAACACTAGGGATCTGATGCAACGCAGGAACTGGATCATCCAGGATAATACGTGTGTTCTTTGCCTCTCTGCTACACATGAGGATCGTGCACACCTTTTCATTGCCTGCAACTTCAGCCAGAGGGTTTGGAATTACCTTGGGATTTCTTGGAATGCTCAACACAACCAGAATACATATGACATGGCTCTTGCTGCTACGAGGGACTTTGGTTATCCTTTCTTCACTGAGGTGGTTTTTACTGCTAGTTGGAACATCTGGATTCAAAGGAATGGGAAAATCTTTAGAAATGAGAGACCTACCTTCATTTCTTGGAGGAGGAACTTCATACATGATATTTCCTTTTTAGCTCATAGAATCAAATGTAAATATAGGGATAGTCTAGTTTCCTGGATAGCCTCTCTCTCATAGATCTCTTGTAAGTATTACTCTCATTGCTTCTAGTTTCTCTGTAATTATGTAGACTTTTTTTATATAATAAAACACTGTGAGGCTGTTGCCTTGCAGTACATAGTCAAAAAACGGCAAGCAAGTTGCTGCTCAAGTGAAGAAGCCTCTAGACCTAAGCCTAAGACTAAGTGCTTCTACTGCAAAGGGACTGGTCAGTGGAAGCAGAACTGCCCCAAGTATTTGGCGGATAAGAAGGATAGCAAAGTGAACAAAAGGTATATTTGATATACATGTTATTGATGTGTACTTTACTAGTGTTTATAGCAACCCCTCTGTATTTGATACTAGTTTAGTTGCTGAGATTAGTAACTCGAAACAAGAGTTGTAGAATGAATAGAGACTAGTTAAGGGTGAAGTGACGATGTGTGTTGGAAGTGGTTCCAAGATTGATATGATCATCATCGCACACTCCCTATACTTTCGGGATTAGTGTTGAACCTAAATAAATATTATTTGGTGTTTGCGTTAAGCATGAATATGATTTGATCATGTTTATTGCAATACGGTTATTCATTTAAAGTAAAAGAATAATTGTTCTGTTTACATGAATAAAACCTTCAATGGTCATACACCCAAGGTGAATGGTTTATTGAATCTTGATCATAGTGATACACATATTCATAATATTGAAGATGAAAGACGCAAAGTTAATAATGATAGTGCAACTTATTTGTGGCACTGCCGTTTAGGTCATATTGGTGTAAAGCGCATGAAGAAAATCCATGTTGATGGGCTTTTGGAATCACTTGATTATGAATCAGTTGATGCTTGCGAACCATGCCTCATGGGCAAGATGACTAAGACTCCATTCTCCGGAACAATGGAGCGAGCAACAGACTTGTTCGAAATAATACATACTGATGTATGTAGTCCGATGCATGTTGAGGTGCATGACATGTATCATTATTTTCTGACCTTCATAGATGATTTGAGTAAGATATGGGTATATCTTCTTGATGAAACATAAATCTGAAAACATTTGAAAAGTTCAAATAATTTCAGAATGAAGTGGAAAATCATCATAACATGAAAATAAAGTTTCTACGATCTGATCGTGGAGGAGAATATTTGAGTTACGACTTTGGAATTCATTTGAAACAATGCGGAATAGTTTCGCAACTCACGCCACCCGGAACACCATAGCGTAATGGTGTGTCCAAACATCGTAACCGTACTTTATTAGATATGGTGCAATCCATGATGTCTCTTATCGATTTACCACTATAGTTTTGGGGTTATGCATTAGAGATATTCACATTCACGTTAAAGGGCACCATATAAATCTGTTGAGACAATGCCATATGAACTGTGGTTTGGCAAGAAACCAAAGCTGTAGTTTCTTAAAGTTTGAGGTTGCGATGCATATGTGAAAAAGTTTCAAACTGATAAGCTCGAACCCAAATTGGAGTAGTGCATCTTCATACGATACCCAAAGGAGACTGTTGGGTACACCTTCTATGACAGATCCGAAGGCAAGACATTCTTTGCTAAGAATGGATCCTTTCTATAGAAGGAGTTTCTCTCGAAAGAAGTGAGTGTGAGGAAAGTAGAACTTGATGACGTAACTGTACCTGCTCCCTAATTGGAAAGTAGTTCATCACAGAAATCTGTTCCTGTGACTCCTACACCAATTAGTGAGGAAGCTAATGATGAAGATCATGTAACTTTGAATCAAGTTACTACTGAACCTCGTAGGTCAACCAAAGAGAGATCCACACCAGAGTGGTACGGTAATCCTGTTCTGGATGTCATGTTACTTGACCATGATGAACCTATGAACTATGAGGAAGCGATGATGAGCCTAGATCCCGCGAAATGGCTTGAGGCCAAGTAATCTGAGATGGGATCCATGTATGAGAACAAAGTATGGACTTTGATTGACTTGCACGATGATCGGTGAGTCATTAAGAATAAATGGATCTTCAAGAGGAAGACAGATGCTGATAGTAGTGTTACTATCTACAAAGCTCGAATTGTCGCAAAATGTTTTCGACAAGTTCAAGGTCTTGACTATGATGAGATTTTCTCACTCGTATCGATGCTTAAAAGTTTGTCCAAATCATATTAGCAGTTGCCGCATTTTATGAAATCTGGCATATGGATGTCAAAACTGTATTCCTTCATGGATTTCTTAAAAGAAGAGTTGTATATGATGCAACCAGAAGGTTTTGTCGATCCTAAAGGTGCTAACAAAGTGATCAAGCTCCAGTGATCCATCTATGGACTGGTGCAAGCATCTCGGAGTTGGAATATATACTTTGATAAAGTGATCAAAGCATATGGTTTTACACAGACTTGCGTTGAAGCATGTATTTACAAGAAAGTGAGTGGGAGCACTAAAACAATTCTGATAAGTATATGTGAATGACATATTATTGATCGGAAAGAATGTAGAATTTTATGGAAAGCATAAAGGAGTATTTGACAGGAGTTTTTTTTCAAAGAAAGACCTCGATGAAGCTGCTTACACATTGAGAATCAAGATCTATAGAGATAGATCAAGATGCTTGATAAGTTTTTTCAATGAGTACATACCTTGAGATGATTTTGAAGTAGTTCAAAATGGAACAGTCAAAGAAGGAGTTCTTGCCTGTGTTGCAAGGTGTGAAGTTGAGTAAACACTCAAAACCCGACCACAGTAGAAAATAGAAAGAGATCGAAAAGTCATTCCCTATGCCTCAGTCATAGGTTCTATAAAGTATGCGATGTTGTTCACCAGTCCTGTTGTATACCTTAGCATGATTTTGGCAAGGGAGTACAATAGTGATCTAGTAGTAGATTACTGGACAGCGGTCAAAATTATCCTTAGAGGACTAAGGAAACATTTCTCGGTTATGGAGGTGATAAAAGAGTTCATCGTAAAGAGTTACATCAATGCAAGCATTTTACGTCGATCTAGATGACTCTAAGTCTCAATCTGGATACATATTGAAAGTTGGAGCAATTAGCTAGAGTAGCTCCGTGCAGAGCATTGTAGACATAGAAATTTACGAAATACATATGGATCTGAATGTTGCCGACCCGTACACTAAACTTCTCTCACAAGAAAAAACATGATCACTCTTTGGGTGTTAATCACATAGCGATGTGAACTAGATTATTGACTCTAGTAAACCCTTTGGGTATTAGTCACATGGAGATATGAACTAATCACATAAAGATGTGAACTAGATTATTGACTCTAGTGCAAGTGGGAGACTGAAGGAAATATGCCCAGAGGCAATAATACATTTATTATTTATTACTTTATATCATGATAAATGTTTATTATTCATGCTAGAATTGCATTAACCGGAAACTTAGTACATGTGTGTATACTTTAAATAAACAGAGTGTCACTAGTATGCCTCTACTTGACTAGCTCGTTGAATCAAAGATGGTTAAGTATCCTAGCCATAGCCATGAGTTGTCATTTGATTAACAGGATCACATCATTAGATAATGATGTGATTGACTTGACCCATTTCGTTAGCTTAGCATTCGATCGTTTAGTATATTGCTATTGCTTTCTTCATGACTTATACATGTTCCTATGACTATGCCATTCTGCAACTCCCGAATACCGGAGGAACACTTTGTGTGCTACCAAACATCACAATGTAATTGGGTGATTATAAAGATGCTCTACAGGTGTCTCCGATGGTACTTGTTGAGTTGGCATAGATCGAGATTAGGATTTGTCACTGTGATTGTCGGAGAGGTATCTCTGGGCCCTCTCGGTAATGCACATCACTATAAGCCTTGCAAGTAATGCAATTAATGAGTTAGTTGTGGGATGATGTATTACGGAATGGGTAAAGAGACTTGCTGGTAATGAGATTGAACTAGGTATTGAAAAACCGATGATCGAATCTCGGGCAAGTAACATACTGATGATAAAGGGAACAACGTATGTTGTTATGCGGTTTGACCGATAAAGATCTTCGTAGAATATGTAGGAGCCAATATGAGCATCCAAGTTCCGCTATTGGTTATTGGCCGGAGACGAGTCTCGGTCATGTCTACATAGTTCTCGAACCCATAGGGTCCACACGCTTAAAGTTCGGTGACGATCAGTATTATGAGTTTATGTGTTTTGATGTACCGTAGGTAGTTAGGAGTCCCGGATGAGATCGGGGACATGACGAGCAGTCTTGAAATGGTCGAGACGTAAAGATCGATATATTGGACGACTACATTCAGAAATCAGAAAGGTTCTGAGTGATTCGGGTATTTTTCGGAGCACGGGAGAGTTACGGGAATTCGCTGGGGAGTATATGGGCCTTATTAGGCTTTAGGGGAAAGAGAGAGGGGAGGCTGCGCGCCCTCCCAAGGCCTAGTCCGAATTGGACTAGGGGGAGGGGCAGCGCCCCCTCCTTCCTTCTCTTCTCTTTTCCCTTTCCTTCCCTCGCCCTCCTCCACTCCTTTATATACGGGGGAGGGGGCACCCCATGGAGACACACAAGTTGATCATTGATCTTTTAGCCACGTGCGGTGCCCCCCTCCACTGTAATCCACCTCGGTCATATCGTAATAGTGCTTAGGCGAAGCCCTGCGTTGGTAGCATCATCATCACCGTCATCACACCATCGTGCTCACGGAACTCTCCCTCGAAGCTCTACTGGATCAGAATTCATGGGATGTCACCGAGCTAAACATGTGCTGAACTCAGAGGTGCCGTACGTTCAGTACTTGGATCAGTCGGATCGTGAAGATGTACGACTACATCAACCGCGTTCTCATAACGCTTCCGCTTACGGTCTACGAGGGTACGTAGACGATACTCTCCCCTCTCGTTGCTTTGCATCACCATGATCTTGCGTGTGCATAGGAATTTTTTTTTGAAATTACTACGTTCCCCAACAGATAGCTTCCCTGATGAACAATTACCGATCATAAATGTTTCTCGTACTGCTGCATGGTATGCTGATTATGCTAATTACCTTGTTGCTAAATTAATACCACCTAGTTTCACATACGAGCAAAAGAAAAAGTTCTTCTATGATTTAAGACATTACTTCTGGGATGACCCACACCTTTATAAAGAAGGAGTAGATGGTTTTATTAGACATTGTGTACCTGAGCATGAATAGGAACAGATCCTACGCAAGTGTCACTCCGAGGCTTATGGAGGACACCACGGTGGAGATAGAACTGCACATAACACTACTAGGAACACCCTTACCAGTAGCGCTGGTTTTTGAGCTACCAGTAGCGCGGGCACCAGCGCTACTGCTACGGCGCTACAGCTATTTTGTAGCAGTAGCGCTTGTTTAAACCAGCGCTACTGCTATCTGTATCTAGCAGTAGCGCGCCTCTGTCCATCGCTACTGCTAATACTAGTAGCGTGGGCTTCAAAAAACGCTACTGGTAAGCAGCGGTGCTACTACTCCAATAGCCCACGCTACTGCTAGTATTTTCTTTTTTTATGTTGCTGTATTCATATTTTTATAGGTTTTATACAGTTACAACATACACATACATTAGAACTATATGAAAAAGGAATGTCTCATCATCATCATCGAAGTGGTACAACATAGTCTCATCATATCAACATAGTCTCAACACAAATGATGTCGATCTCATCATCTCGAAATAGCGATACAAGTTAATGATCACATGTCTCTTACATTGTCACCGTAGACACATGTTTCATCATCTACCTAAACTAAGACATAAATGATAAGAGCGATCACGATGATCAAAAGTGGTATGATGTAGTAGTTTTTGCGGCGGTGCTGGTTCTGAATCCCTTATTGTGCTATGAATCTCAAGAAACTAGCTTCGGCTTCCGCTCTGCTATCAAACCCTTTCTGGCTTCCGCCGGAGAAGCCAGAGACTTGGGCCTGACACTCTGGCCACTCAACATACACACCCGAAACATGCCCTACATACATGGCATACCAGTTCCTCGCCATCGTTGATCTATATACCTGTCAGAGATGCACATATATATACCATGGAGCGAATTCAACAAAACAGTTATGAAATAGAAGCAACATATATAGTTAACATAGTTAACAAATTTCATCGTACCGAAAGTAATTAACTGGAGCGCGACACCATACATCTAATAGTTTCGTCGTACTGAGAGATTCAAAGTTTCGTCATACATAAAGTAACAAGTAACTAAACAGACACATTGTTTGTAAGCAGTGCACTCTTCCCATCTGTCCATATCCGGAAGGGTGTCACCAAGCTTAGTGAAAGGCCTCATGTCCTAACGCTGTAGGGCAATGCGGGTTCGGACGTCAGCTCACGATATTGGGCCGCCGTAGAACATCCTATTCTCCTCGAGGAAATCTTTGATGATGATGGACGCAATTTCCTGTTGGATCCGGTAGAAATCATTTCGAAGTCGATTATCCGGTACGGCTCCAAAGGCTTCGGCCCATCTCTAGATACGGGTATCAGATGAAGATTTCATGCAAAGTGATTGCACATCCCTTCTGTACTCCATCATTAGATGGATGACGTAGAATCCATCATTCTCACTTCTTGCCAGTTGCTGGATGCAACAGAAGTCAGTCTTGTGGCTGAAACAAAGCCCGTCCTTTTTTTGCATTGGACGTAGCCACCCCGCATGCTAAAGCCCAGTATAGCCCTTTCCAGAACATACTTAATGTGTGTGTAATCTTTCTTCTGTATGTTCTTCGACGGGTCCAAATATACAGCGCGGGAGTAACGCGGGTAAAGAACAATGAGAACGGCACGACACCACCCGCTGCGAAAAATACACGATCAAGTTTAGCCTCCATGCGTGCAAAGTAACTATTGAAATGCACGAAAGGATGTATGTGTGCCCGAGGACCAACTTGAAACCTCACTGGATATGGGATCTCAAGATCCAACACCTAGGCCCCGTGAGCACAGGGTATCCAGAGAGTTGACACTCCACCCCGTGCACACGGTACAAGCCCGTGTGCACGGGGTATCCAGAGAAGGATACCATGAGGACTTCTTCGGATGCTTTGATGGCAGACTTCACAAAACAACCCAATGCACTTCAAGCATCACTATGGAACATATCTTCATATAAGATTCGATGCACTCGATTCTCCATAGGAATTGTCATTTAATACCAAAGCATAGGGCAAATATATCTTCATATATATGGACTTCATACTTGATTCCATCCAATATCCTTGTGGCACCATCGATGGACAAAACCTTCAAATATATCTCACTGAAAACATTAGTCCATAGAGTTTGTCATTTAATTACCAAAACCACACTCAGGGGCTACATGCCCTTTCAATCTCCCCCATTTTGGTAATTGATGACAATCTCAACAAAAGGGTTTATACAATGAATTTAAAACAATTATGCAATCTATCCGAGAATAAATTGTATACTTGAGGTGGTTTTGATAGCCTCAAACATCACAAAGATAGTTGATGTTATCCAAACCGGTTGTAATAGCATCGAAATACTACACAAGAATTTGATGCTAGAGGAACCACAATATATAGAGCAAACTCCCCCACAATATATGCACAGGAAATAACTTGGTGGAGTTTCCTCTATATACACATCCATGCAACGAGCAAGCACAACAAAAGTAGATAAGCATGAATGACAGGAACCAACCCACTTCACCTAAACCCTCTAAACTTCTCCCCCATTGGCAACAAGTGCCAAAATGGAAGAAAAATCTAGACGGCCAATATAGTATGAGTTCCTCCTTAATTTGTGCATTTCTCATATTGTGAGTGGAATCAAATGCACATATCCAGTTACGAACAAACGAAGAAATTCACACTATATTGAGGATCCATAGAATGCACCAAAATGATATGACAAGAGAATCAAACATTCAAAGGATCCAAAGAACATATTTTGGACAAGGGATAAAGGAGATATCCAATATGGTAATCATGCTAAGCATGGGTCCAAAATATATCCAACAACTCATGAGCGCAAACATATATGCAAAACATACAAGCACTCACTCAACAAGTACTAATCATGCTATGATGCAACATACACAATGTTGACTCTAATTTAAATAAATGCATGAAGTAAGTACATGTTACCGAGAGAGAGAGCATTGGTTCAAGGGGCCCTTGATCTAGTAAGCAAACATGAGGGACTTGATCTTGTTCTTGGAAGGGTACATGATCTCCCATAGCATCTTGTTCTTATGTTGGGGGTGATGACTTCCCTTGTGGTAGATCCACAAGAGGGGCTCTTACTCCTTCTTCTTCTACATGGACAAGGGGTCTTTCTTGTGGAATAATATGACCAACCCCCATTGTACTTGTATCTCGGGAAGGAGGCTCATCACCTACAACACTTGAAACAAATTGCTTCGCATGGAAGGACCGAACCGGGTTTTCATTTATCTTCTACCTCAAATCAAAGAATCAATCAAGCTTGGCCCTAATAATTTCCCACAGCTTCTCCACCTTCCGTGTGAATAAGCCAAGCTTCCAATGCTTCTCCAAGGTACCTAAAACACATTAAGGTACAAAATGGTCCCCAAACATATTGTGTCCGAAGTAGTAAGCACAACCACAATACATAGGTCAAACTCCACAATAAGTATGTGCAAAAGGATATGAAATTGAATTTCATGCATACCTTTAACAATTAATGATATTATGGAGTTTACCCTATATAGAGGATCAAGAGAGCATGAAAGGCATGAAGAAGTACATAAATAAATATGCATGCACATGCCTACCAAGATCCAAAGAGATATAATTTGGACAAAAGAACACTTAAAAGATGAATACTCCAATAATGACATAAAGCATTCAACTTGTCCAAATTATATCAAAGTGACGAATCCACACAGGACCGCACACAAAGTACAACATATGAACTAAGCAAAAACCAAAGAGCATAAAGGATATACATTACACACATGCTCAAAGGCTTATCTCACTCAAGTAGATAAAAGATAGTACAAGCAGTGAGATAAGGCAAGTTGAAGCACAAGCCGAGAAGAAGATGCTCATAAAATTCTACCACAAGAAGAAATACCAATTTTGGTATTTGGAAGTAACACTCGGTGGTAGAATGTGAAGAAGAACAAGATCATAATCAGCAACCACCGCGTGCGCACGGGGGTCAAAAGACACCGTGCACACGGGGTATCTAGGGAGTTACACAACACCCCGTGCGCACGGGGTATCCAGAACTTTTCTGGTGCAAAATTCTGGATACCACGGCAAGCACACAATAGAGGCAAATAACCACCTACAAGAGATAATTAATGGATACTCTGAGAATTTGAATTTCAAATGAGCTTGACATACCACATAGTGACTAGATAATATTGAGTATCAATACTATGTAGTATTTATCATATTCACATTTTAGGTTTGTGATGCACATAAAACATAACACTCCCTGTGGGAGTCCTGGATTAGGGGGTCTCCGGACAGCCGGACTATCTCCATTGGCCGGACTATTAGACTATGAAGATACAAGACTGAAGACTTCGTCTCATGTCCGGATGGGACTCTACTTGGCGTGGAAGGCAAGTTAGGCAATGCGTATATGGATATCTCCTCCTTTGTAAGCGACCTTCTATAACCCTAACCCTCTCCGGTGTCTATATAAACCGGAGGGTTTTAGTCCGTAGGACAACAACAACAACATACAATTATACCATAGGCTAGCTTCTAGGGTTTAGCCTCTCTGATCTCGTGGTAGATCTACTCTTGTAACACCCATATCTTCAATATTAATAAAGCAGGACGTAGGGTTTTACCTCCATCAAGAGGGCCCGAACCTGGGTAAAACTTCGTGTCCCTTGCCTCCTGTTACCATCCGGCCTAGACGCACAGTTCGGGACCCCCTACCTGAGATCCGCCGGTTTTGACACCGACATTGGTGCTTTCATTGAGAGTTCCTCCGTGTCGTCGCTGTTAGGCTTGATGGTTCCTACGATCATCGGTAGCGATGCGGTCCAGGGTGAGACTTTTCTCCCCGGACAGATCTTCGTATTCGGCGGGTTTGCACTGCAGGCTAATTCGCTTGGCCATCTGGAGCAGATTGAAAGCTACGCCCCTGGCCATCAAGTCAGATTTGGAAGTTTGAACTACACGGCCGACATCCGCGGAGACTTGATCTTCGACGGATTCGAGCCACAGCCGGGCGCACCGCACTGTCTCGATGGGCATGACCTAGCTCTGCCACCGGACGGTACTCTAGAAGTCACGCCCACACCATCTCCGACCCTTAGCTCGGAGCCAGCTGCACCAATCGAGGACGGGTGGCTAGACACCGCCTCAGGGGCTATAGTCTCGACGGCGATCGAGCCAAACACCAGCATAATCCTCTGTGCAGCCCGTGACTCCAAGGTACCGGACTCTCCTCCGGACCCCGAACCACCTGCGCCCCTGCCAATCGAATCCGAGTGGGCGCCGATCATGGAATTCATCGACGCGGATATCTTTCAGCACTCGCCGTTCGGCGACATTCTGAATTCACTAAGGTCTCTCTCTTTATGCGGATAGCCCTGGCCGGATTATGGCCAACAGGACTGGGATGCGGACGACGAAGAAATTCGACGCCCACTGAGGGAGTCCTGGATTAGGGGGTGTTCGGATAACTGAACTATACCTTCAAGCCGGACTCCTGGACTATGAAGATACAAGATTGAAGACTCCGTCCCATGTCCGGAAGGGACTTTCCTTGGCGTGGAAGGCAAGCTTGGCGATACGGATGTTCAGATCTCCTACCATTGTAACCGACTCTATGTAACCCTAACCCTATCCGGTGTCTATATAAACCGGAGGGTTTTAGTCCGTAGGACAACATATACAACAACAATCATACCATAGGCTAGCTTCTAGGGTTTAGCCTCTACGATCTCGTGGTAGATCAACTCTTGTAATACTCATATCATCAATATCAATCAAGCAGGACGTAGGGTTTTACCTCCATCAAGAGGGCCCGAACCTGGGTAAAACTTCGTGTCCCCTGCCTCCTGTTACCATCCGGACTAGACGCACAGTTTAGGACCCCATACCCGAGATCCGCCGGTTTTGACACCGACATTGGTGCTTTCATTGAGAGTTCCTCTGTGCCGTCGCCGTCAGGCCCGATGGCTCCTACGATCATCAATGGCGATGCACTCCAGGGTGAGACCTTCCTCCCCGGACAGATCTTAGTCTTTGGCGGCTTTGCACTGCGGGCCGATTCACTTAGCCATCTAGAGCAGATCGAAAGCTATGCCCCTGGCCGTCAGGTCAGATTCGGAAGTTTAAACTACACGGCCGACATCCGCCGGGAATTGATCTTCGATGGATTCGAACCACTGCCGAGCGCACCGCACTATCATGACAAGCAGGATCTAACTCTGCCGCCGAACAGTGCCCTGGAAGCCGCACCCGCATCGGCTCTGACCCCCAGTTCAGAGCCGACCATGCCGATCGAGGATGGCGGTTGGACGCCGCCTCGGGGGCTGCGATCCCAACGGCGGTTGAGCCGAACACCAGCCCTGTACTCTGCAAGACTCGTGACTCCATAGAGCCGGATTCTTCGCCGGACTCCGAACTCTCCGCGCCCCTGCCAAGAGAATCCGATTGGGCGCCGATCATGGAGTTCACGGCCGCGGATGTCTTTCAGCACTCGCCTTTCGGCTATATCCTGAGGTCACTGAAGTCTCTCTCTTTATCAGGAGAACCCTGGTCGGACTACGGTCCGCAAGGTTGGGATTCGGACGATGAAGAAATTCAAAGCCCACCCACCACCCACTTGGTAGCCACTGTCGACGATTTAACCGACATGCTCGACTTCAACTCCGACGACATGGACGGTATGGACGCCGATGAAGGAGACGATGAAGAATCAACGCCTATCGAGCCCTGGGACGCCACCTCGTCATATGACGTATACATGGTGGACGCACCCAAATGATGACGGCGAGGAGCGGAAGGACGCACCGAAGGATTGTTCCCTCGAAAAGTAGTCAAAGCGGCGACGCAAGCACCGCCCCTAATCCCGCCTCGACAGAAATAGCGATCACACTGATCTAGCGCTGGAGCAGGGCGAACCACTGCCAGACAACGGCAATCCGGATAATCAAACCGAACAAACAAATCCTATCAATGATAATGGTCGGGACGACATAACGCCGGACAGGCACTCGGAGCAGCAGAATGCCCGTAAAAGGCTCGTTGGCACCGCAAGGAGCCTCAAAAAGCAGAAGCGGAGCCTCAAGGCCGCGCAAAACACACTCCAATTCAGATGGAGCAAAATACTCAACACTGTAGCAAGGTACGGCGACAATCGCCCCTCCAAGAGCTACCCAAAGCGGAAGCTGCTACCCAAATTCGATGAGTAGGCCTCAGACCCCCCACAACCAAATATCAAAGTAGCCACCCGGTCAGATAGACGACCCCTCTACCACCACAGAACGGCATTCAACGCCGCTCACAATACAACACGCGACCCATGTGAGGGCTCGCACCCAAAGCATGGTGCAACAAGATCCATCTATGGACCACGCAAGCGCGCCCCAGCATACAATGCAACACAACAAACATCCGAACA
Source organism: Triticum urartu (assembly GCF_003073215.2). Lineage (NCBI taxonomy): Eukaryota > Viridiplantae > Streptophyta > Magnoliopsida > Poales > Poaceae > Triticum > Triticum urartu. Next base: position 52,911,639 of record NC_053027.1, read on the forward strand.
ACGCGGCACACCTAGTTACAGGGGTGCCGCACACCCCCTATGTTTCACCGATGAGGTGCTGGACCATGAATTTCCAGAGGGATTCAAGCCCTTAAACATCAAGGCATACGGCGGAACAACAGACCCTGGGGTCTGGATTGAGGACTATATCCTTCATATACATATGGCTCGAGGGGATGATCTCCATGCCATCAAGTACTTACCACTCAAACTCAAAGGGCCAGCTCGTCACTGGCTCAAAGGCCTCCCCGAAATCTCAATTGGAAGTTGGGAAGAGCTCGAAGACGCCTTTTGGGCAAACTTTCAAGGGACTTATGTCCGACCTCCGGATGCGGATGACCTGAGCCACATAACTCAACAGCCCGGAGAGTCAGCCCGAAAGCTTTGGAATAGGTTTCTTACTAAAAAGAACCAGATTGTCGACTGTCCAGACGCCGAAGCCTTAGCGGCTTTCAAGCACAGCGTCCGCGACGAATGGCTCGCCAGACACCTCGGCCAAAACAAGCCAAGAACGATGGCCACATTAACAAACCTCATGACCCGCTTTTGTGCGGGTGAGGATAGCTGGCTAGCCAGATGCAGCACCAGCGACCCCAGTACATCTGAAGTTAGAGATGGAAACAGGAAATCACGGCGCAACAGCAATAACAAACGCCAGAGTAAAGAAGACAGCACGAACGGCACGGCAGTAAATACCGGATTCAAAGTCCCTCGGCCAAACCAAAAGCTGCCCTCCAAAGGCACCAGGGATGAACTGTCCAGCCTCAACAAAATTCTGGACCAAGTATGTCAGATCCATAGTACCCCCAGCAAACCTGCTAATCATACCCACAGAGAATGTTGGGTCTTCAAGCAGTCCGGCAAGCTTAACGGCATACACAAGGGGGAAGAAACACCAAGTGAAGACGAGGACGAGCCTCCCAAGCAAGACAAGGGGGAACAAAAGAAATTTCCATCCGAAGTCAAAACAGTAAACGTGTTACACGTGATCAAGAGAAAAAACAATGCGGCACTCCCTGAAAAATATACCCAAGTGCCCATCACCGCGAAGTCCCGCCACTAGTCGTCTCAACCGATCACCTTCGACCATCGTGATTACGCATCAAGTATCCGGCACGCAGGATGGGCTGCACTGGTATTAGGCCCAGTAATTGGCGGATACCACTTCACACGAGTCATGATGGATGGCGGCAGTAGCATAAACCTAATATATCAGGATACAATCCGCGGGATGGGGTTAGACCCAACACAAATTCGCCATAGCAATACTACCTTGAAAGGAGTAACGCCATGCCCAGGGGCTCGTTGTACGGGCTCCCTCCTACTACAAGTTATATTCAGCTCCCCCGATAACTTCCCTCGCGAGCATTTAACTTTCCACATCGCTCCGTTTAAAAGTGGCTATCAAGCACTACTCGGACGCGAAGCTTTCACTCGCTTTAATGCAATACCACACTACGCCTCCCTAACACTAAAGATGCCCGGTCCACGTGGCATCATTTCAGTGCACGGAAGTATCAAGCGATCTCTGCGCGCACACTAAAGGCGCCCGGACCAGCAAAAGCATCCAATAGGTCGTCAAGACCTCAAACACAACTAACCAAGTCCGGCGCCGCTACTCATATCAAATAAACGTTCACACCCCTATCTCTCAAAAGTACAAGGGGCTCAACGCACGCAGACGAGTGGCGATTTCTTCTTATCTTGAATTATACATGGTTTCTTTAGAAAACTATCCTTTTGCATGACAACCTTTTTACCTAAATTCCTCTCTTTTGCAGATGATCATCATGCTACACCCGTCCAGGATACAGCACAACAGAGACACAGGCGGAGACGTGCAGCAGGGATCCGACCCAAGGATTCTTTTTAGATTAAGACCCTGCGTAAACCTTTTTTACTGTCTCTTGTTGATACATATCCACCATTGAGAAGGATGCCGGCGTCTTGGCATGTGGCCACGCCAGAACAATGCACGTACCTGGACACAAGGGGCTTCTTACAAAGGCCATTCTTCAGGCCCAGTTTATACCACAAAGACCGAATACCTTAGGGAGTGTTCGGCGTCGCGAGTTTGGCCCTATATGCATCAGCTCCGAATCATTGTCTTTGGTCAAATGTTGGGTTTGCCTGGCTCCTGTGTTTTGGTGCCTTACGTTCCGATTTACCGGCTAAGGTAGCACCCGGAGAACTACTGCGATTGTGCCCTGGTTCATCCGGACGAGCGCCTTAGTAGAGAAAGCCGAAAACTGACTGTCATGATCTAGCATGAGACTGGTCAACTACTCGATGACCCATGGGAATGTTAGGATTCCTCCACCTTAACGAAGGGCCGCTTTCTGGCCAGGCATATACGCACCCCGAGATCGGGAGAGTGCGGAGCCACCAGGGGCTATCTAGTAGCCCCACTGTCAAACTCCTATGGCTAAGTGAAAGTGTTAAAGCATTATAGTCCGTTGCCTCGCTCGCTCCACTATCACCTCCTTAATAGGACCAAGATGTTGGGTTAAGTGTGAACGCGTGTTTCTGCGAACACCTCCGCATTGTATGCGTGGGGGTTGAAGCTGACGACTGCAATCTTTCAGGTTATACACATGTATACATAAACGGCCGCCCAGGAGGCATCACATTACTTTCAGGCAAAAGTACAAAAGTAGCCTCATAAAAATTTAAAAAGCATTTCGCTTACAATGAGATTACATGTCATTCAAACATAATATTTTTTGAGCACTGGGTCTCTATCAAACGAGCACCCTCAAGAACTTGCTCAAAGTAGTGCTCAGCAGCCCTTCGACCTATGGCCGAATCCTGCGCTGCAACAATGGTAGCATCCATCTCTGCCCAGTATGCTTTAGCACGGGCAAAGGCCATCCGTGCGCATTCTATGCACGCCGACCTCTTCATCGCATTTATGCGCGGCACCACATCGAGGACCTGCTGCACCAAGCTGAAATAGTTGCTCGGTTTTGACCTTCCGGGCCATAGTTGATCCACAACAGACCTCATGAAGAGTCTGGACAACCTATTTAGTTCGGCCCATTCGGCTAATTGGTCTGTCAACGAAAGCGGACGCTCGGGAGAAAGAAATTGCTTCCAAAACAACTGGTCTACTTCACGGTCCATCTGACTCTGGAAGTACTTGGCCGCATCGGCAGCGCTCGCTGCCAAATCCATATACGCATCCTCCGAACTCCACAGCCAATCCAGAGGGGCATACCGTGGATCTCCGTACTTCCTCTGCAGCATAAAGGACTTCCTGGATACAATATCCTCGGCTTCGTGCAGTTCCTCCTTCTTTGCCCTCATAGCAGAGCGGAGGTCTTTTCCCATTACAACAGCCTTCTCAAGGTCCGATGCCTTCGCCTGGTTTTCCTTTTCAAGAGCCCGGCAACGGTCTACGGCAGCTTTTAATTCTACGGCCATATTGGCCATCTTCTTCCGGCTCTCACCATGTGCGGCCTTCTCGGCCCCCAACTCTTCGGCCGCCTTCAAAGCAGCCGCATTACACAATCTTGCTTGTTCCTTGGCTCAGGCATGTTCCGCCCACAAGGCTTCAACAGTGGCAGCTCCATCAGTAGTCATAACATGTTAAAAACACTGGCATCATACTCTTCCTATGTGGCGTTTACCAGACAAGGATACTTACCCTGCGGCTCGTCAAGCCTTCTGTTAACAAGCTCGATGTCGGCATCTGCCGCATCCAACTGCCGTTCTAAACGGGCAAACTGGCTAGTACGGCTGGCCACCGGAGCTTCCATCTCCTGCACATAAAGGCAGTATGGTTATTACCTGGGTGTATGATCCTCCGTTCGTGATCGTTTCCGACGACAACCAGAGTCTCAGGGGCTACTGTCTACAAAGGGCACACCTAACATGTGCAGGACTATTACACATTCCTTTTTATCTACCTCAAAGCCTGTCAGTAGACTCATAAAAGCTTCATGCAATCCGCTTTCGGCGGACGATATCCTCTCCATCACCATATTCATCAGCACACGGTGATCATCTGAGATGGCCGCTCGCCCCACCAACTCCCTCAGAACGTCTGATCGCACACTAGACGGCGCCGGACTCTTTTGTCTACCCTCTTCGGAGCCGGACACTGGGAGGCTCGGGGATCAATTGGATCACCTTCTGGCCTCTCCGCACTTGGAGAGGCCCTCCGCGACGACACTTCAGGGTCACCCGCTTTCGGAGCGGAGGAGTCCGGAGGAGGCATCTCGCTCTCCATCATCTCTGGAAGAAGATCCCGCGAAGACGAGCTCATTTGAGAGGGGCTAAGGTCCGAGCTGCACAAATATATGCGGTGGTTATTTTCTCAGAAGAAAAAGATGACATATCTGTACTATTAAAGTTTTCGGGTCACTTATGACTCCCGGGAGAATTGATCCCCCCGCGGACTTTGTGCGGCAGCACCGCCCCCAAGGTAGGGCCCCCGGTGGAAGATTTCTTCTCCCGTTTGGAAGCTTCGGCTTCCAAATTCCCGGGCGCAGTCCTTTTCCTCTTCCGGTCGTCTTCCTTCGAGGAGACGCTCGCTCCCTCGGTTAGAATAGGCAGCGTTGGGGGCCCGCATCCGCCCGCATTACCCTCCATAGTATCTTCCTTCAAGGGATCCGGGCAAGGTGCGGTCTGGAGCATCTTTTCCAATACCGGATTCTCCAAACCCTCAGGGAGGGGGGCCGAACACCGAATCAACTTCGCCTTTGTTAGCCAGTCCTGGTCGAAAAAGCAAACTCTCAGAAATAACTTCGTAATGAAGGAAAGATAATATGTTTGGCCGGAAGATTCTTTACCTATTCGGTGGCGCGGTTACTGCTCAGGCCCACATCCTCGGTGATTTCCGGACACTCTACTTGAGGTCCGAAGAATGACTTACACATATCCTCGTGCGTCAGGCCGAGAAAATTTTGAATGGCACGCGGACCCTCGGGATTGAACTCCCACAAGCGAAGGGGCCGACGTTTGCAAGGCTGGACTTGACGAACCAGCATAACTTGTATTACCGCGACCAAACTGAGATCTCCATTGAAGAGATCTCGAATGCGGCTTTGCAGTAAAGGCACGTCCTTTGCTGGACCCCAGCTCAGTCCTCTGCTGATCCATGACATCAGTCATGGTGGAGGGCCTGAGCGAAAAACGGGGGCGGCCGCCCACTTGGCACTTCTAGGAGTCGTGATGTAGAACCACTCCTGTTGCCACAATGTACACACCTCTGGGATGGAACCTTTGGGCCACGGAGCTCCCGTCATCTTGCGTATTGAGGCGCCTCCACACTCTGCATGTTGCCCTTCGATCACCGTCGGCATTACTTCAAAGGTCTTGAGGCATAAGCCAAAGTGGGGGGTAACCCGGAGGAAGGCCTCGCATACGACAACAAAAGTCGTGATATGCAGGAAGGAGTCCGGAGCTAGATCATGGAAATCTAGCCCGTAATAAAACATCAAGCCCCTGACGAAAGGATCCAATGCAAAACCTAGACCCTGGAGGAAGTGGGGGACGAACACAACGCTCTTGTTGGGTTTGGGAGAGGGGACGGCCTGCCCCCGGGAAGGCAGCCGATGCAATATTTTGGCTATCAGATACCTAGGCTCCCTCAACTTTTTGATGTCTTCTTCCATGACGGAGGAGGGCATCCATCGGCCTTGAAGGCTGGATCCGGACATGACTGAGGGTTCGGAGCACCTGACCTGAGCTTTGGGCGTTTGAGCTTGAGGCGGGGGAAGGATTTGATTGAGCACGGGAGGGAAAAGTAAAAGCTTTTCCCCTTTATAAAGAGGGTGGACATCAAGCGTCCTCCCCGTGTCCGTTTGGACTTGCCTATGATCTAGGAGTCCTAGAAGCGGTTGGGTTACCCACGCCCGTATTGATGAGAATCCCGTAATAAGGGGACACGATCTCTACTTTGACAAGACATGTCGAAAAACTGCCTCGCTTTATGTGCGGGGCTCGCTAAAAGAAACAGTTCGAATAGTCACCGGGCCATGACATGACGTCATGTTGCCAAAACAAGCTAGCAGATTAAATCTGCGAAAATGTTATTCTCTCTGCGATGGAATGTGGAATTTGTTTTGCAGGGTCGGACACTATCCTCGTATTCAACTTCTTCTGTAATGTATTCGGAGAAGGAACCTGCCTTGCAATGCCGAAGACAACTGCGCGCCGGACTCATCGTCATTGAAGCCTGGTTCAGGGGCTACTGTGGGAGTCCTGGATTAGGGGGTCTCCGGACAGCCGGACTATCTCCATTGGCCGGACTATTAGACTATGAAGATACAAGATTGAAGACTTCGTCTCGTGTCCGGATGGGACTCTACTTGGCGTGGAAGGCAAGCTAGGCAATTCGTATATGGATATCTCCTCCTTTGTAACCGACCTTGTGTAACCCTAACCCTCTCCGGTGTCTATATAAACCGGAGGGTTTTAGTCCATAGGACAACAACATACAATCATACCATAGGCTAGCTTCTAGGGTTTAGCCTCTTTGATCTCGTGGTAGATCTACTCTTGTAACACCCATATCTTCAATATTAATCAAGCAGGACGTAGGGTTTTACCTCCATCAAGAGGGCCCGAACCTGGGTAAAACTTCATGTCCCTTGCCTCCTATTACCATCCGGCCTAGACGCACAGTTCGGGACCCCCTACCCGAGATCCGCCGGTTTTGACACCAACACTCCCCCATAATGTGATGATCCACTAATATCTCGCAAGAGCCAAACAACATACAAATAAGGCTCAAGACAACAAGCATCACTATATGATGTGCAATGCAACCTACATATGCTAGATAACACAAATCAAGCATACTAGGAAACACAACATATAAATCCACATGCTAGATACAAAACCTAAGCATGCAAGGGACGAGTAACTTTCAATGTAAGCAATAAAAAAATACAAGTTACCGCAAGGAGCAACATTGGGTAGATAATATGAAGATAATCCACATGACTTGGCTCGAACAAATAAATGGTGGATATCCTTTTTGTCATGAACTAGCAAATCTCCAATGTCCTTCACAGACCTATTGATCAAGTTTGGGCTTGATGGTCCCCAACCAAGTTGGGTCCTAAGAACTTAGTCACAATAGGATTGGCAACCCAAATGGTCTTTTCCATTTCCAAACCACTTTGGGCACCAACAAACTTGGCAAACAAATTACCCACAACATCCTTCCTAAGCGAATAATGATCATTGACTATAGGAGGCTTAGGCATGTTACCGTTGGGACAAGATGAGGATATGTGTCCCTTCTCACGAAAAATATAGCAACATGTGCTCCCCCTTCTCTTCTTCTTTATTTTCTCAACTTGGGGAGCATTATCTTTGTTCATCATTGGTAGTGGCCTTTCTTCAACATGAGGTTGACCTTGAGATTGAACTTGAGGCCACTTCCCTTGTTGCTTCACATTTGAAGCCTTCTTTTTCAGTGGACAAGATCTGACATGGTGTCCAACATTCTTGCACTTGAAGCATGTAATGTTGGCCTCATTCTTGACTTGGTCTTGTCCGTTCTTCTTATTCTTAGACTTCTTGTTGTTCGAAGTGAAACCAAGTCCACTCTTGTCATGAGGGGATTTTTGAATACTCGAGATATTTTTGAGAGTGGAGTTCCCTTCATGACACTTTTCCAAGTCTTTCTTCAAAATAGTGACTTGTCCCTTGAGCTCTTTGTTTTCCTCTACAAGGTTAGTATCAACAAAAGTACTAGTGGAAATATAAGCTTCATTGTTAGAGCAACAATGCAAGGAGAGAAATTCATCACGAGAATTGGCAATAATATGTCTAGATGAATCACTAGTACTAGCACATCTATCTATCTATACCTATACTAATTACAGATTCCCAAGATATTAGCACGTTAATTAGAAATTAGGAACCGTTTATCTCGTGGGACCAAGTTATAACGGTCTGGATTAACCAACGTACGTAATAATAATCTAGGACGAGAAAAACACTGTTCGGCCAAGAAATATTAGGCCCTTGACCTCTACAGGTTGCACAACCCATGGGCCAGGCCTCCGGTTTAATCTGAAGAAGAAAGAAGCATCCCAGCCGCCTCCTTCCCATTGATTCCGATCTGGCCATCTATGTTCTTCACAACGGTGGATTTTGCATAGAAGAAGCAACTGCCATAGGAGAGGTCCTCCTTCCCATTGATTTCGATCTGGCCATCTATGCTCTTCACAACGCCGGCAGATTTTGCATAGAAGAAGCACTGCCATAGGAGAGGTCCGATCTGGCCATCTTTCCTCTTCACAACGCCCATGGAATTTTCTGGAATTTGCATATAAGCAACTGCCATTGGAGAGGTTTACCATCGACACTGTTGCCAATGGAGAGTAGCAGAGGTGCCACAGAATTTTCAACGGCGTCGTTCCATCAAGAAGCAGCGGAGGGTGATCGATCGACAGCAATAGGGTAATCTCGCATGGAGACAAAGACTCAAGCCAACCTAAGTCACAGGTTTGACAACCATGTTGACATCTCTTGCGTACAATATATTTTTCGATTTGGTATACAAGATGGCTCCAACGCAGCTCAATAGAGGGACGAAAGTGTCTTATAGCCTAACCCTAGACTAAAATTCCATCATGGCCGGGAGGATGTGCAAATCATGTGTTTAGTATAATCAGCAATAGCCTAACCCTAGACTCAAATTCCCCAATCCATCCACTCTCTCCGTAATAGAAAGGGAAACTGTCCCAGTGATGGCATGGTGACGGCAGTGATGTCGGGCTGATGTGTGGGTTGCTCCCGGACATCTAGGAAGATGGAGAGAGGTCGCGGCACCCGGCCATGAGGAAGAAGAAGTGGTTGCTTCGTCTGCTCCTGGACGTGGCTTGCATTCGTAGGAGAAACATTGCTTTTTGGTGTGATTCAGTGGAGAAAGGACTGTGCTGATGATAGCTGACGGCTTCATATACAATTTAGTTAAAATTCACAGCACGGGTAAGTTTGATCAGGATAGAATGGATTGGTTACTCTCCCATCTTAGCAGACGTGCTGATTTCTCTCTATTAATTTGGTACATGCATGCATGTTTACTTGAACAATTCTCGCTAGCATCCATCTCATGCATGAAGCATGAATGCATGGAAAGTGTTGCAGCTAATCACACATAAATACCTACCGATCTATCTTCGCTCCTACAGAAAAAAAAGATAACCGCCGGCTATAAGTCCTAGAATGAACTGCTGTGCAGCTTACCATGTGGCGGCGAAGCCTGCAAGGCCATGCTCAGCAAGCCCAACCTTACACCCGCAAAGAAGCATCCTGCGTCCGGTCCAGAAGACGGGACAGAGCCGGAGAAGGCAATACCCAACCAGAGGAACCGTGGCGATGCAGCGGAATCCCGGAAGGAGGCGATGAGCTTCTCAAGGTTTTTCTGTGATTCACCATCACATCCTCTCCCATCACGAATCTTCTTTTCGAAAGGAGACTGATTGCTAGCATAAACTGGACTGGATAGATAGATACACGTACATCTCCAATTTTCTACTTCGCCTCAGATCAAGTACGTACTTAATTCTCCCATTCTATATCTTCCTCCCCTTGCTCCAAATTTCTTTGTGAGGTTACATATGGCATAGGCTTTTTTAAGGTGCTTTTGATGAATTTTGTCCTTCTTTTAATTTTATCAGCAATTGTGTCAACGGCAAACCTCATTCTTGATAGTAAGAATAAAAGATTTTGCATGGATCAAGCGAGGAATAAAAATCATTACCACTGGCCTTGCTTTGATATTACAGATACATCATATATACCTTAATATTTTCACATTAGACCTCACACAAAGTCATTGCTTAAATCAGCTATGGATGATCCCATCATTGATTATTTTGTTGCATTCGAATTAAAATAAGAAGCATTTTGTTTCTCGATTGTTCCCATGTAGGTGTCGTGGAAGCTCGGAGATTATTATTCTGATAATTGATAACACATTCAATTCCCTAATTGGATCCACCCAAATTACACAATCAGACAAAGTATTGTTTGGATAAAATGAGCATTGAGTGGTCAGGGGCAGAGAAGCGGCGATGGTCAATTAAGGCGATTGATGATATTGGTTATAAAGTTTCTGGAAGTTGTATTGTTGCAGCAAAATGTTAGTTTTCTTTTAGAATTGTGTAGGCTATGCAGACTATTTCCATCTAGCTGGATGGCTCTACTTTATTTCTTGATACCATGTGCCCTTGATGTTCAGAAGACCGAGTATGATTTGGTTATGAATTATATCATAAATAAAAAGTTTGTTACATCTAATGAAATATATAATTAATTTTCTAATTAAAGGCTTTGTTCTTTCGGTTGTCCTTCGAGTCCCATGGGCGGTCATTCTGGTGATAAAATGGTGCACATGATTTAAATCAAAAGATTGAATATTACAGTATGGACTTCTGTAGTTTTTTACTTTGTGTATGTGCAAATGAAACCTTATTTTTACTTCTGTAGAATATATGTATGGAGAGGATAATGTAAGCTTGGTGATTTTTTTATTAGAATACTGATTATAATTGCTTCCAATCTGTATTCGATGTGCGTGGCAGATGGTCATTGCACCATGACGTATTCAGCATATCAGCAATTATCGCCCTTTGTATCCCGATGACATAAGGATGGAGAATGAACCAGTGTTGTTACTTCTAACAGCGATCGGCCAGGTAATGCATATCCAAAGATCATATTGGCATGTCTTAGTTTCTGTTTGCAATATGTTTGTTTTGCATGAGTTGTGCTTTCAAATCTAAACTAAATCTTACCACGTATTTCCCAATATAAAATTACTTACTTAAAGTTTTGAAGTAAATATTCTGCCAACTTCCATGTTTAATGAGTCCCTTTTAAGCAAATGATTTGTGGGCTTTTGTTAGTTCTGAATGCCAAATTCTCTTACCCAATAAATCTAACATAAAGTTCTCTTACCCAAGTGTTTTCCTGAAGCTATGCACTACTACAAAGCATTGCACATGCAGTACTTAATCACGCCAAATGTCTTTATCATTTAGATTTTTGGGTATAATTTATGGTTTTCTATGTAGACTTTAATAATAGGGACACAATGACATTAGTGTAGTTACTAAAATTGGTGTCGTAGTTTGATAATGTGATTTGTTTTTTTGCCTGGTGATGGTAAAAGAAGGAGGAGAGCTTATCGACTGTTGTTAGGGAATTCAGAAGAGAAACTTGGTTTATGCACAAGTCGATGTCGAGATCAATTGATAGATTTTCATCGGCTTAATTACCATGTTCTCTTGGTCATGGTTAAATTATGGAATGCCACAAAAATATACTTTTGGATCATCATAAAGTGCAAAAATTAATGCATTTTCTCCTATTTTTTATCCAAATCTATAATGATTAATTTTACAATTTATAGTTTTTTTCCACAAACTAGGATTATTCTAAGTTTATCCGATCCTAATGCCCTGTGGTAGCATCCTTTTCAAAATGGCGGTGATGAAGCGACTTGCATGAAAGCCTCCAATGAAGTTTGAGCCAAAGGAACTGTTTGCATCTAGGGGGCAAGGATCTCCATATCATCAGGGTGAAAGTGTCACATGTAAGGAAGAGGTCGTAGGTTACGCTTGCTGAAAACGGCGATTTGACATCGGCAAAGAGTCGCTAATCGGGCATATGCCCATGAGATATATGTTAATAGTCTCGCGAACATGGAGCTATTTCACGATTTGGTCCTAATCTAGATAGAATAAAAAGCATGGGCATGCTTCTCGAGTAAGAATGTGTTTCTAATCTACAGCCTTATACTGAATCCCTCTTTTGCAAATAGTACATTGCATACAATGATCAATATTCTCCCCGATTGAAATTGAAATCGTTTATGTAATTTTTGTTCATTGTGCTTTCTTCTGCCTTCTTTGACATATTTGTTCATCATGGTGTATTCCAAATGTTGTTAGTTCTTTTGTCGCTTGATGCATCCTTCGGTGCAGAGGCGGAGGCGTGCCCAGAGGAGTACCAGCCATCGGTGATAAGATCAATCCCATGATGCCCGATGGAGATGTACGATGGAAGCAAGTGGTACTTTAATGATTACGGGGCAAAAGTAATGTTTCATACACAAAACAATAAATAACTTATAATATCATAAATGATCAAACATAAATAAGTTGTTTAATTGATGGGAATTCATGAATCTACAAGAAGTATAATCTATATTATCCACATAGTTAGTTCATATCAATGCTTTATATAATACTCCCACTGTAAGAAAATTAAGGGCATTTAGATCACTATCTATACGCTTCCTTTACCGAGGGAGTACATTGTACAACCTAGCCCGTGCAAGGGCACGAGTTGGCGACTAGGGTTAATAAAGCATTTTGAGTAGAAATAGTGCTCATGTCCACATGAGGCTCACCAGATGTTACCTTAGTCACAATAGCCTTATGAGCTAACTTTAGCCTTTCATGGGAGATTAGAAGATCATCATGAGAGCCCGAGAGCTTTTCATGACTTTCTTCTAATTTCCCATAATTGCTAGTTAGCAAAGCAAGTTGAGCCCTTAGATCAACAATCTCCTTCAATATAGATGCTTCACAAGGAGTAGAGTTAGTAGCACAAGCATCATTGGCAATATCAGAGGAGCTAGAAGAAACTAGATACTTCACATGAGTAGCTTGAAGTTCCTCATAAGACTTAGAGAGTTTGTGAGATCTCCTTTGACATTCTTGTAGACAAGGTCAAGGTGCTCAAAATCCTCTTTAAGTTGATCATGAGCAACTTCAATCTCTTCTTTAGAAGATTCTAAGTCTCTAAGAGTTTCTAGAGCATCAAGAAGGTTACAATCAAGTTTTTCATTTTGTTCTTGCTCTTCGTGAAGTAAATCATTAGACTTTCCAAAATGAGTGATAAGATCTTTAAACATCTCATAAGTGTTCTTATTTACCCCACGAAGAGAATTACCAATTTCATATATTTCTTGACTCATATCCCTATCACATTCATCATCACTCTCATCAATATATTTACAAAGAGTAGATGATACCTTGGCATTACCTCTTGCCATGAGGCACATGTGAACATCAGAGGTCGATGGTGATTCTTTTGGAGAGGGAGTTTCTTTATCATCAAGAATAGGGTATCCATGTTCATCCTCTCGACACTCATAGGATTTCCTCTCCAATGAGGTGATGTCCTTCTTTGCTCCTCTAGCAGTTTCCTCATTAAAGATGTGTGCACTATTTTCTCTTGTTTCCTCTACATGGTTAGTCAAACAACAACTAGAGGAAATAGAAGCATGGAGATCATGGAAACAAGGAGTATCAAGCATATCATCACAAAAGGTATTCAAGGAATCTCCAAATGATATGCATGGACTATCAACACAAGAATGTAAGTCGTTTTTGCTAGATATGCTCAAGTCCATAGAATCTACAACACTAGCATGTATACATGAAAGATAATCAATGTTTAGCACAACATCATCATCAAAAATAATATTTCCACTCACCATGTAATTACCTTGGGACATGCCATATGATAGTGAGGTGGAAGAAGTAGAAATGTCCAAGCGCATGGATGAAGAAGCAATATGGAGTTCTTCATGATTTGAAGATGTGGAGAACTCCTCAATTGAATCCTCCGACATATGATGAATATCAACAAGATTGGACCCACCATATATTTCTTCAAGTTTGGCCCACATATCATGAGCCGTCACACAAGTCATGATTGAGTCAAACACTTCGACGGATATAGACCGGATTATGGCATTCTTAGCACCATACCCACAAAGCATATCATCATTTTCGTCATTAGTTGGAAAAAGGTCATCCTTCCACGGAGAAGCCCCTACAAGAACAATTCGCACAAAATTTGGACCCATGGTCTAGAAATGACAAAGCATGCGAATTTTCCACAAGTGATAGTTTGTGCCACTAAAACAAAAGGTGTCATCGTGCACTATACCACTAGTCGACATCTTTACTCTCTAGGCGGTGAAGCCTACCAAGGAGAGACCAAAGCTCTGATACCAATTGAAAAGATCTAGATGACGACTAGAGGGGGGGGGTGAATAGGCGTTTTAAAACTTTTACCAATTTGGCTTTATCCTAATGCGGAATTAAACTAACAGATACTTTTCAAGCATAAAACCTAAATATGCTAGGCTCAACTAAGTGCACCAACAACCTATGCTAACAAGATAGGCACTTAAGGAAACTAGGAAGTACAAACTATATCATAAGATATGGAAATGTTGGAACAACTAAGCAATTCAACTAGCACAAGATATATCAATATGAGCAAGTATGAATTGCAGAAAGTAAAGGGTGTGGGTATGAGATAACCACAAGTGAGTCGGAGACGCGGATTTATCCCGAAGTTCACACTCGTGAGAGTGCTAATCTCCGTTAGAGTGGTGCCAAAGCCAAAGCTTCGGGGCGTCACCAAGTGACTCACCATATTCTTCCTTCCGAGTCACCCCCAACGGATGAGCCTCGGTTCACTCGGGGTTGGTCTTGAAGGCGACCACCACACCTTTACAAACTTCTCCGGAGCACACCACAACCACGGAAGCTTCCGGAGGAACTTGACCACGTAGGCCACTTCAACACCCTTCCCCGGAGCACACCACAAAAGGAAGATTCCGGGGGAACCTTGGCCACAAGGCCTCTTCACAATCTTCTCAATGTATCACCAAACCGTCTACGAGGCGAAGCCTCGAAGAGTAATAAACTCACGGGCTCTCACTCGAACAAATCTATGTGGGGAGCTCAAACCAAAGCAACAAATGCAATGGAAGGTCAAGCAATAAATGGTCAACTCACTCTCTCAATCTCACAAGATGCAACTCAAGAAAGAGGGGATTGAAGAGAGGGGATGCAATGGAGGAAATCAACAAATGACTCCAAGATCCATCCACAAATCCCCCTTCACTTAGAGGGGTTTGGGAGAGGTGGTAAGAGGCTCAAAATGATGTTTAGAATGTGAATGAACAGCCCCCAACTGGTGGGAGGAAGGAGCCCTTAAATAGCCAAAACCCAAAACTAGCCGTTGGGGCTCAACGGGCAGTTCCTGGACACCCCGTGCCCACGGGGGTTTAGACCCCTTGCCCACGGGGTCCCATGCGCACGGTACGAGCTCGTGCACACGGGGCCCCGTGCCCACAGGGGTCAAAAACCCCGTGCCCATGGGGTACCCAGGACAGTCTGTAGTAGCCCACTAAAAAATGCATAACTTTGGCATACGAACTCCGAATTCGATGATCTTGGGCTCGTTTTGAAGCTAGGGAAAAGCCCAAGGTCCTCACATAGATAACCGCGTGGTTAAGGTTTGAGCTCTCTACATGCGACGTGATCAAGCTACTTGCCCGAGAGTCCCTCTTGATAGTACGGCTATCAAACCTATAATCCGGTCTCCCACCAAGCACTATGAGATTGGCAAAACTAGAAAAAACTAGCTAAGTTATACCTTTGCCTTGCATATTAAACTTGAGCTTGATGATGACTTTAATGCTTGCCTCAAGTTGGAATCCCTTTCTTGTCCACAACCACTTCGTGAAGATACTCGAATTGCTTCCTCATATTGCAATGAGGGAAGCCTTAACTTAAGCCCATCTTCACATGTGAATTATCATGATGTGGACCGCAAGCTTCAAAGCATATAATCTCCGGCTTCTCATCTTGCACTTGGACACCTCGAACCCGATGACCATCACCACTTGATGTCATCCTCACATAGGCTACTTGAAATCTTTCCTTTTGATGCAAGCCCATGAGAAACACCTAACCCACGTAGACATACCAAACACATAGCATGGGTTATGTAACAAAGCACAATTCACAATTACTTACCATACCACTAGATCACTTGATCTCACGTGGTACAATGTTTGTGCTTTGAGAGTTGACCACTTAGATATAATATTCGAGCTTCATCTTGGTCAATCAACATCTTTACTCCAAGCTCCATCTTGGTTTCTTGAAAGCCACAATGAAATCTTCATTTCCCTTCATTGCTTCAAGACTATATCACCAAAGACTCTTCCATGACCATATCAAGTTCCACTATGAATATCATCTTGGTCACCACTTGCCCTTTTAAAAACTCCATCGCAATCTCTTGAGAGGCGTAATGAATTCGTCACTCTAGTTGCTTGCTTCAAGACTTGATCCACCGAAACCCAACACATGAGCTCACCATGATCTTGTCTTGAGACCATAACATGAATTCTTCTCTTTGATTATTCTCTCAAGCCCTTGATCCTTAAAAGCTCTCCATCATAATATCTTGAGAGGCATAATGAATTCTTCACTCTAGTTGTTTGCTTCAAGACTTGATCAACCTAAACCCAACACATGAGCTCACCATGATCTTGTCTTGAAACCATAACTTGAATTCTTCTCTTTGATTACTCTCTCAAGCCTTGATCCTCAGAAGCCCAAATATATGAATCTTTGAGATCCTCCAATGAACCCATCATTAACATAATTAGATTAGGCATTGAAACCAATCTTGATGGCTTCAATAGAAGTACCCGAAAACCAACTTGAAACCTCACTAGATATGGGATCTCGAGAGCCAACACCTAGGCCCCGTGAGCATGGGGTATCTAGAGAGTTGATACTCGACCCCGTGCACACGGTACAAGCCCGTGTGCACGGGGTATCCAGAGAAGGATACCATGAGGACTTCTTCAGATGCTTTGATGGCAGACTTCACAAAACAACCCAATGCACTTCAAGCATCATTATGGAACATATCTTCATATAAGATTCAGTGCCCTTGATTCTCCATAGGAATTGTCGTTTAATACCAAAGCATAGGGCAAATATATCTTCATATATATGGACTTCATCCTTGATTCCATCCAATATCCTTGTGGCACCATCTATGGACAAAACCTTCAAATATATCTCACTGAAAACATTAGTCCATAGAGATTGTCATTTAATTACCAAAACCACACTTAGGGGCTACATGCCCTTTCAAGCTTCTAATATTAACTTGGTGCTTTTGGTACATATATCATTGGTAAAGATCCGTGTTTCGACCCTTTCTGCGTATGGGGTAATGAGATATCGATGAACCAGCATCAAGTGAGGAAGCTGATAAAGATTGTTAGTAAAATGGGTCCAAAGATGGCAATTAAACTATTTTTTTACATTTTATCCAAGACAACAGCAAACTACAGGATGGTAAGTAAGAACTCTTTATCCTTCTTTTTACTGCGCATAATGAGTTGTGTTAGATGACAATGTTTGAATCTTTTTCCTTTGCAGTGGTTACCAAAGCAGTTTACTCAAGATTACCTCTCAAACTACATGATTGGCGGGCACGCAATGGTTAAAGTATTTCTACCAGAACACGATGATTATTTAGATGTTTTCATGAAGACCGTGAAGGATGGGCAGTCGGCCATCACAAGGGGTTGGACTAGAGTCGTGTGTGCCTTCTGCATGGAGGAGGGCACAATATGGGCATTTCGCTTCACCTTGTTCAGCAATCAGAATATATTTTGCCTCTTTCTTTACCGTCTTTAATAGTACAAGTATACAACCGTGGTTCATCATTCTTTATTTGGTTCTTATGTAATTCTTGAACATATGTACCTATGAATCGAATAATACATCGGTTGTTTGAATGTGGTAGATATGAATAAAGTTGTAGCATACATTCAAATTCAAATCCAAATCCGGTACAATTTGGAAAAGAAGAAATTAAATTACGGTGAAATTACGCTCTCCAGGTTGTTATGGCACACACAGTTGGTAAAACACAATTTTTTGCGATATGCACCATAATCGGAGACGGTTCACAGAGAGGAAACATGCGAAAGCATGCACACAGTTTCCGTTTGCAAAGCGTGTGCAATGTCAGACAATATCACAAACGGTGCGGGCAAACTAAACGTTTGTGTTAGTTTCCTTATCATACACGATTCACAACCATGAACTGTTTCTAATGAAGTATGCATCGTAAACGTTGCACCATAGAATAGCATGTGCGATAGTTGTCGTGTACGACGATGTTACGACGGTCCGACGTTTTGTAATACTGTCCGACACTCGTACGACGATCAGCTAATCTTCTTAACAGCGAACCGTTTGTGATGGGCCGCGCATCATACACGTTCTATATATTGAACCGTTTGTGATGGGCCACGCATCGTAAACATAGCACCACATAATACTGACTGCGATGGCAATGCGAGCAAAAACGAGTAGGAGTACTGTAGGGGCCCTATCCCCGACGGTTTCTGGCTCGTGTGGGAAGGACCCCCTATCGCCCACACTCAGTTGGCGCCGGTTCCAAATGCCGTCACGGAAAAGGGTTTTAAACCGTTTGTTTAGGACCAACGCGCACCAGTGGCCACAGGTCCCCGAGTGGATCTCTTCCAGGATCAGTCGACCTTCTTCTGGAGAAATGCACCATTGGGCAACACCAGTGACGCTTTCTTTGTAAAGCTGTCCGTTCACCACAGTGAAAGCTTTGGACCTGCGGATAATCTGGTGAGCCTCAAGTTCATGTTTAGGGAGCTCTTGTCTGAGTAAATATGCAATGTAAGGTACTTTCTAGTTGGGGTAATTACTAGGATCTCCATAACCAAGTCAATGACTGCAGGGACATCGATTTCGGTCGGATCAGATGGAATTATCACCTGAGGAGTCTCTTTAGTGAAAGGATCTTCCTGCACTGACGGGGAATGGAGGTGCTCAAGGAACACGTTGCTAGGAATAGGCTTCCGAGTGGAACCAATTTTTGCCAAATCACCAACTACTTGATTCTTGAGTCGGGGAATATGATGGAGCTCTAAACCATTGAATTTATTTTCTAACTTCCTCACCGGGTTGCAGTATCCTATCATGGCAGAGTTTCTAACATCCCATTCTTTCATCACTTGATTGGCCACCAGATCCGAGTCACTGTAAACCATTAGGCGACGAACGCCGAGTGAGATAGCCATACGCAACCCGTAGAGGACTGCTTCATATTCGGCCTCGTTGTTGGAGGAATCAAAGTGAATCTACAGGACATAACTGAGCCAATCACCTTTTGGGGATACCAAAAATACTAAAGCGCCAGAACCATTCAACATTTTGGAGCCATCAAAGAACATAGTCCAGTGCTCTGGGTGGATCTGGGTCGGCTGTTGCTCTTCAATCCATTCGGCCAAGAAATCCGTGAGTGCCTGGGACTTGATTGACTTCTTTGCTTCAAACTTGATATCAAAAGGGGGATGTTCGATGGCCCATTTGGCCACTCGGCGAGTTGCATCCCAATTGTTCATGATTTCAGACAACAGGGCATCACTAATGACTGATACCAAGTGTTCTTGGAAATAATGTGCAACTTTCTTTGCGGTCAAGTAAATGCTGTAAAAAAGCTTCTGGTAATGAGGATACCTCTGCTTGGACGGGGTCAAAACTTCAGATATGTAATACACTGGCCATTGAACTTTGTAGGCTTTGCCTTCTTCTCCACGCTCCACTGCGAGGACAGTGCTGACAAGTTGGCCAGTGGCTGCGATGTATAAGAGGAGAGGCGCTTTGCTGTTCGGGGCAGTAAGCACCGACTAGGTGGAGAGTAGGGATTTGAGCTCAACAAACACTTCTTCTTCTTCGGGAGTCCACTCGAACGTGTCGGACTTCATCATCAGTCGATACAAAGGCAATGCCTTTTCTCGGAGACGAGAAATGAACTGACTCAATCCAGCGAGACAGCCTGTGAGCTTCTGGCCATCGTCTATGTGCTCATGGCGCTTCATTCAGACAATTGCACTAATTTTCTCAGGGTTGGCATCTATCCCTCGTTCAGAAACGAGAAAACCGAGTAACTTGCCTCCCGATACTCTAAAACTGTACTTGGACGAATTCAGCTTAATTCCATATCTTCTCAGGTTGGCAAAGGTTTCAGCGAGGTCAGACAGTAGGTCAGAACCTTTGCGTGACTTGACCAAAATGTCATCCATATAGGCCTCAATGTTCCGACTGATCTGAGTGAGCAGGCACTTCTGAATCATGCACATAAAGGTAGCACCGACATTTTTGAGACCACATGGCATGGTGACATAGCAAAAACACCCTAAAAGGGGTGATGAAGGCAGTTTTTATTTCATCTGGCCCATACAGTCAGATTTGATGGTACCTAGAGTACGCATCAAGGAAAGATAGACGCTCGCATCCCACAGTCGAATCCACTATTTGGTCGATGCGGGGGACCGAAAAGTGATCTTTCAGGTAGGCCTGAATGATATGTTTGAAATCAAAACACATATGGAGTGAACTGTCCTTCTTGGGGACCATAACGACATTGGCGAGCCACACGGAGTGGTAAATCTTGCGTATGAACTCAGCTGCCAGGAGCCGAGCCACCTCCTCGCCAATCGCCTTTCTCTTATCCGTTGCAGATCGACGCAAATGTTCCTTCATAGGTTTGGCTTTCGAATCAACTCTCAATCGGTGCTCAGTCAGTCCCATGGGTACACCTGGCATGTCGGAAGGTTTCCATGCAAAGATGTCCCAGTTCTCACGGAGGAACTGGACGAGCACGGCTTCCTATTTGATGTCAAGTGTTGTTGAAATGTTAGTCGGAGCAGTTGTTGGATCTTCCGGATGAACATGAACTTGTTTGGTCTCTCCTACCGACTGGAAAGCAGATTCGGAGGCCAGCTTATTAGCACGGAGCAAATCAGTCGGATCAACATTTTTCTTGTATTCCTCCAACTCCACCATTGACATCTGCTCGTCAGCGATTTTGGATCCTTGCTGAAGACACTCTTCGGCTCTTTCCCTATTCCCAGTGACCGTTATCACAACCTTCAGTCCGGGCATTTTCATCTTAAGATACACGTAACATGGGCGGTCCATGAAACATGTGTAAGTCGGTCGGCCTAGGATGGCATGATAGGCATTGTGAAAATCTACCACTTCAAACATCAACTTTTCCTTCCGAAAATTATTCGAGTCGCCGAAAACCACATCCAAGGCGATTTAACCGAGTGATTTTGCCTTCTTGCCTGGGATGACTCCGTGAAACTGCATGTTGCTCTCGCTGAGTCTGGACATCGGAATGCCCATTTGCCGGGGTACTGATCCACGGACACCTATGGGACCGGCGGACCGGGTCCCTTTCGGTTCGGCGGGGGCGGAGATCGTGCAAAGAGCAAATCGAGGCGATGCACGCGAGCGATTTACCCAGGTTCGGGCCGCACGGATGCGTAAAACCCTACTCCTGCTTTGTGGTTTGTATTGAGTTCTTGCTCGGGAGTGCGGAGTGCTACAGTGCACACCAGCTGCTAACGAAACCGAGCGTGAGTGTTCTGAGCTAGCTCCCCCCCTCTACGTTGCGCACGGGCCTCCTTTTATATGCTCAAGGGGTCACCGACAGGTGGCAACGGAGGCAAAGGGTAGAAATGGAAAAGTGTTGCGGTAGGCACAGCTACCTGCTACAGTGTATCATACCTAACCCTGACGGCAGGGGACAAGGGCAGTAAATGCCCGTCTGCGTCGCCTAAACAGTGTAAAAGGGACCGTCAGGGACGCCACCGCTCGCCACGATGGCAAACTTGTCAGCGCCGCTTGCCACCGCACGCCGCTACTTGCACAGCCTTCCTTCACGTATGCCTGGAAGGGCCCCAGAGCGACACGTTGGTGGATGTGCTGGAGCGCGGGCACGGAGAGATGGCTTGTCGCGGGAAGCGCCTTCCCGCGGTCGTTGTCTTGTCGCATCCGGGAGCTTGTCGCTCACCGGGCCTTGCCGGGAAGCGTGGTGCGCCGCGGCAAGTTCCTTGAGATGCCTTGGATGGCCTTCCCGGCAAGCTCCTCTTGCCGGGGTCTTGAGATGCTTTTGTTAGCCTTCCCGGCAAGCTCCTCTTGCCGGGGTCTTGTCTTCTTGGCTTGGACACTTTGTTCTTGAATGGCTTCAAAGGAGCCACGGAGGACCTTGGCGGTCACCCGGCAAGCCTTGCCGCGGGACGCTGCGACTGCCCGTGCACAAGTTCGGGATACTAGGGTACCCCTACTCTAGTACACCGACAGGAGCCCCCGGGCCTGGGCCATACACGGTGCCGAGCGCTGTTGGGCCAGGCCCAAAACAGGGCACGGGCACGCGTGTCCTAGGTTACGCCGTATCTTACTCCGTATCCAACGCGCCCTCCCCGAACGGCACGCGTCGAACGCGGCGTCGTGGGAGAGATCGTGGGTGGTTACTTTATTTGGAAATGCGGAACGTCCGCCTCCTCCCTCTTTATAAGCAGAGGAAACAGGGGTAGTTCGCCCATTTGCCCGTTGCCATTACAATCTCAGAAATCTCCGCCGCTCCCTCGTCTTCCCAAAGCTGAGAGAGGGAGAGCAGCGCTCCGCCCCCCATCGCCGCCAGCACCACCAACGCCGTCAACCTCCTCCACTGCTTCCGCCATGGCTCGAAAGGCCGACAAGGGGAAGGCCGTGAAGTCGACCGAGGCGCAGTGGCTCGCGGCGCTGCGGAAGGAGCGGTCCGTCTTCCCCCCCAAACTTGGCGCGAAGGAGCTGAGGGAGAACTACTACCTTTTCTGGTCGGCGGAGACGCGCGCGCACCCGCGCACAAAGGTACTCCCCGCCGCCGCTTGGAAGAAGGCTCCGAACGGATACCCCTTCTTTGCTCTGTTCTTCTACTGCGGGCTCTGCCCGCCTTTCTCTGATTTCTTCTGCGACATCATGAATACCTACGGATTCCACCTCCTCGACTTCACCCCCAATGCCGTTCTGACCATGGCAGTTTTCGCACATCTCTGCGAAAACTTTGTCAGAGTCCTTCCCAACGTAGCCCTCTTCCGCCACTTCTTCATACCCCGAGTAGAGAGAGGAGAGGCTCTATCCGGCGGAATCACCTGGATCTCAAGGGCCGGCAAGAAGGAAACGTATCTGGATGGAGAATTCCACGGCAAGTGGGAGGAGTGGAGGGCAGATTGGTGCTGGATTCACGAGGAGAGCCCGCAGCCATTCACCACCCGGCGCCGAACCCCAGTAGCACGCGGCAGCGATTGGAGTGACGTGGCCCCAGAAGACGATAGGCTGAAGATTGCCGTCACCAGGATCCTGCGCCTGAGGCTTGCGGGGCTTACTGTTGGCGCTGTTGGCGCAGACTTCCTTCGCCGCCGCATCGCCCCCCTGCAGGAACGGGGGAGGCCCACTTGGGAGTTCAAGAACGCGGCAGATATCATGAGGCTGCGGCCGGGCCTCAACTACAACTTCACAGTCCTGGAGCTCAACGCGATGCTCCAGGAGCTCTTCAAGTATGACCCCCAGCATCCCGAGGTGTTCAGGTTGCCGGGGGGCGTCGTTCCGTTGTGCAACAATTCCGCGCTCGATCGCATCCGTGCAATGATGCCGGAGTGCGACTCGCATGGGATTGTGCCAACTTGCCAGGAGCCTGCAGACGATGTCTTGCAGCAGTTCTTCGACGACTTGGTGGAAGTGCCAATCCGCCCCGACGAGAAGGACGGCCTCACCCGCGACACCACGGATGCGGAGATGGCGCTCATCGCCACTAGGCTGGAGGAGGCAGCGGCAGCCGCAGCCGCGGGCGAGTTTGATTTCACTGTGGAGTAAGCAGATGCAGCGGAGGCGGCAAGCCGTGCCGAGCGAGGGGAGCCTGCCGGCAAGAAGGAGCTTGCCGGGCATGACGCCGAGCCGAGCGAGCCCGCCAAGGACACAAGCGGCTCGTTGGAAATCAACTCCTCCTCCTCCTCTTCTTCGGGCAGCTCGCCGCAAGTAGAGCCTCCATCCCCAGCAAGAAGGCACCTCCGCAAGGCCGGTGACGTGACGGAGCGGCAAGCGGGTCAACAGTCGCCGCGTCGCGTGACACGCTCTACCGCGGCAAACACCATTGCCGCGGGAGCTCCTCATGCTGCGACGGCAACTGGAGCGGAGTCTAGCCGGACCACCGCTTCAGTCCCTACCGCTACTCACGCCGCGCCGACAGCCGGAGCGGGGTCGTCTCAGACCACCGCCACTGCTCCCGCCAAGCGGCCAAGGGAAGCTTCTCCTCCGCCTAGACTCCTCAGGGATCTGGAGTTTCTGGAGTACAGCGGAGGAGATCAGATTCAAGCCGGCCCCGCCGTCAACTAGCATCTTGGTGACCTTGAGGTTGCGGATAGTTGGTGAAACCAACATCGGCAGACACCCGACGGCAGTTGTGCGATCAGGGTGGTCCTCAATGTCAAAGATGATAGGCGTGCTGGACCATTACAGAAGTTTGCGCGATTCGACAGGTGGTTCCGCTGCATTGACTTCCCACACCCACTACTTGAGTTGGCGGTGTGAAGTATGCAGGGAAGCACCGCCGTCAACGCACAAGACTTCTGTGGCTTTCTGGAACTCCTGCTCACTGGTCTCGACATCATCCATGTCTTCGTCGTCGTCGTCTTCATCGCTGTCGCCGCCCCAGGGAGGTCTGTCTCCTTGCCGCTGCTTGGCCTTGCCGCAGCGTCCTCCCCGGCCGGCGCGCTTCTTGCCAGATTCTGCAGTGCCACCTTGGGCCCTCTCCTTGTCTCGCCGCTCGTACTCAGCCTTTTGCTGCAGGACAAGCTGCTCGACCTTCTTGCAGCTCTGGAGGTCATGGCCCTTGGTGCCGTGAATCTTGCAATACTGCTTGTCGGAGCCGTCCTGCTTGTCGGCGACCGCCACAGCCTGACAGTTGGTGCACGCGGCAACCTCCTTGCCGGAGCTACCAACTTTGGCCTTCTTGGCGCCACCTTCATTGCCGGACTGCTCAACGACTAGCACCTCTTTGCCTTTCTTCTTTCTGTTCTGCCGCCGGTTCTTCTTTGCCGGGGCAGCATCCTCACTGTCAGATCCTCCTGCTCCTCCATTCTCTCCGGGGAGTTTCCTCCCTTCCTCAGCACGTGCACACTTTTCGGCCAGGGCATACAGCTCGCTGACGTCTCTGATCTTGCACATCGCCATCTCCTCTCTCATCCTGCGGTTACGCACGTTCTGATGGAACGCGCTAATAACCGCGGCAGGATGGACATCTGGGATGTTGTGCTGCACACGGCTGAATCTCTGAATGTACTTGCGCAGGGGCTCTCCTTCCTTTTGGGCAAGCAGATGAAGGTCACTCTCTTGGCCATGAGGTTTGTGGCCGCCTGTAAAGGCGCCAACAAACTGATGGCATAGATCTGCCCAAGAGGATATGGAGTTGTCCGGCAAGTGCATGAGCCAGGACCTGACTTTGGGCTTGAGCACCAACGGGAAGTAGTTGGCAAGGATCTTGTCGTCCCGTCCCCCAGCAGCCTGCATCGCGATGGTGTAGATGCTGAGGAACTCCGACGGATGCGACTTGCCGTCGTACTTCTCTGGCACATCTGGTTTGAAATTCTTCATACTGGGCCACTGGACTTGCCGCAGCTCACGGGTGAACGCAGGGCAACCTACCGCGTACGGTAAGTCGCCTGGTTCCCCTGGCGCATGCATGTCGACAGAGGGCCCAGCGCGCTGGTCTGATTGACGTCGCGCTTCTCTCCGGCGCTCGATGCGAGTACGAGCATCCTTGCTGCCGTTCATGAAGAACTTGGCGCTGATCGCGGCGAGCTCGCGGATCTGATGACGCGGTGGAGTCGCTGTCGAGGTGGATCCAGCGAGTCGGCGATCTTGGCCTTCGGGGCGGGGAGTGGACAGAGGTTGCACCCCCATCGGTCTTGTCGCCACCGGCTCGTGCCTGGCTGACTGGCTGCGGCTGCGACGTGCTTGGCTGCCGCTGAGTGTCACCGTTGGCGAAGCCGATGAGACTCTCTATGGTGGCCCTCCAGTCGTCGATCTTTTCCGCCGTTGGAGGGTAGTCTAGGAGCAGTTGAGCTCGCGCCAAAGCTTCTGCTGCAGTGGCGGGTGGTGGTGGCGAACGGTGCGAGGAGCGGGATACGCTCGGACTTCTAACCAGGTTAGAAGGAGCAGTATCCCGTCTAGGCGACCGTGTCTCGCTTGCGCCAGCATGTTGGCGTACATGGTGGTCCTGAGCGCTCCGGGATCCACCAGCTCGATCTTGGTCTAGCAAACGCATGGTACCGTGAGTACCATGACGCTGCCGGTCCCGCGCCTCCTGAGACGGGCGCGGTGCATGTACGGACGCCGAGGTCTTGGAGTGCGCCCGGTCGTTGTGGGAGCCGGCTACGCCGCCGATGGGCAGCGCGGCCTTGTCCTTGGACCTGGTAGCACCGTGAGCTCCCTCGTCGACGCGCGTTCTTCCGCCGGCGCCTACCCCATCAGCCGTTTGCTCCGGCGATGGTGGGTTCGGCGCGAACAGAGCAGCCGCCTCCGAAACCTTCTTCTTCGGCGGCATGTTGATGAAGATGATGAAGATCTAGCTCGCGAGAACGCCGGATCTGGTTCACACAACCTCGACGCCCCCTACCTGGCGCGCCAAAGATGCCGGGGTACTGATCCACGGACACCTATGGGACCGGCGGACCGTGTCCCTTTCAGTTCGGCGGGGGCGGAGATCGTGCAAAGAGAAAATCGAGGCGATGCACACGAGCGATTTACCCAGGTCCGGGCCGCACGGATGCGTAAAACCCTACTCCTGCTTTGTGGTTTGTATTGAGTTCTTGCTCGGGAGCGCGGAGTGCTACAGTACACACCAGCTGCTAACGAGACCGAGCGTGAGTGTTCTGAGCTAGCTCCCCCCCTCTACGTTGCGCACGGGCCTCCTTTTATATGCTCAAGGGGTCACCGACAGGTGGCAACGGAGGCAAAGGGTACAAATGGAAAAGTGCTGCGGTAGGCACAGCTACCTGCTACAGTGTATCATACCTAACCCTGACGGCAGGGGACAAGGGCAGTAAATGCCCGTCTGTGTCGCCTAAACAGTGTAAAAAGGACCGTCAGGGACGCCACCGCTCGCCACGATGGCAAACTTGTCAGCGCCGCTTGCCACCGCACGCCGCTAGCTGCACAGCCTTCCGCCACGTACGCCTGGAAGGGCCCCAGAGCGACATGTTGGTGGATGTGCTGGAGCGCGGGCACGGAGAGATGGCTTGTCGCGGCAAGCGCCTTGCCGCGGTCGTTGTCTTGTAGCATCCGGGAGCTTGTCGCTCACCGGGCCTTGCCGGGACGCGTGGTGCGCCGCGGCAAGTTCCTTGAGATGCCTTGGATGGCCTTCCCGGCAAGCTCCTCTTGCCGGGGTCTTGTCTTCTTGGCTTGGACACTTTGTTCATGAATGGCTTCAAAGGAGCCACGGAGGACCTTGGCGGTCACCCGGCAAGCCTTGCCGTGGGACGCTGCGACTGCCCGTGCACAAGTTCGGGATACTAGGGTACCCCTACTCTAGTACACCGACACCATTCCTTTAAGGGTCTCAGCATAGAGAATGTTCAAACCACTCCCACCATCCATGAGGACTTTGCATAACCGAGTGACTCCCACGACCGGATCAACCACTAGCGCCAGCCACCCAGGGGTAGCAACATGAGCTGGGTGGTCTGACTGATCAAAGGTAATGGGAGTTTTCGACAACCTAATGTACGTCCTGGTTGTAGAAACAGCCATATTCACCTCTCGGTTAATGACTTTCAGTCGACTTTTCTCTCAACATAGACAACAATCATCAGAGTGGAATTAACCTTCGGGTAATCTTTTGCCTTTTCTTCATCAACGTCTTTTTCAGAGCCCTTTTCACTCGGTTGACCTTCACAGAATTGTTGAATCAGAAATCTGCATTGCCGAGTGGTATGCTTGGGTAATATCACGTTACCCTCTTCGTCTTTGTTGGTGTGAATGGCGCACGGCAAATCAAGGACGTCATGTGCCAACTGATCTTTGATTTTCTTAGGGATCCACTGACCTTTGGGCTTTGCTTTGAGCTTGCCCTGCGTAGCTACAGCAGCCGCCTTGCGCTTCTGTTTCTGACTGGGATTAGTGTGGTCGGGGTCATGCTCATTAGCTTTTCCTTTGCCGCTGTGGAGGCGGTCTTCCTTTTTGCCATTCGCATACCGAGTGGTAATCTCCATCATTCAGTTCACGGTCAGAGTCCCAGACCGTCCAAATTTTAGGATGAGTTCTTTGTATCGGACACCTTCTTTGAAAGTGCAGACTGCTTAATACTCCGTAACATTCTCCACCACATGGTGAAGTGTGGTCCAACGCTGTATGTAGTCCCTCAAAGTTTCATTCGGCTTCTGGACACGGTGCTGCAATTTAGTCGGCCCAACAGGATGCTTGCAAGTCCCTTTGAATGTTTTAATGGACACTCGGGCCAAGTCTTCCTAGTAGTAAATGCTGGTAGGAGCCAACTAGTTCAACCATGCCCGGGTCGACCCTTCTAGCAGCAAGGGAAAATGTTTCATGGCAACATTATCATTTCCTCCGCCAATCTGCTCAATCACTCGGTAATCTTCTACCAAGTGTAAGGCTTTGACTCGCTAGTGAACTTGTTCACTCTTGTGGCCAACCTGAAGTTGGGTGGTATCTCTATAGCTCGTATGGCCCTACTGAAATACTCGGGCACCGAGATAAACACGCCACTTCCACTCGGACGATATCTATCCAAGCCCTCCCGGTGAGCTCTGCCTCTGTCAACTAGGCCTTGCACGAGGGCCGACCTTGCGTTGAATCCAGGCTCTCAGTGGTCGATTGGATCTCCCCGCTCATCGCCATACGGGCGCCTATCGTCATATTGCCGGGGCGCGTACGACCCGCCCCTCAGTGGGGGCGTCGAAATTCGACAACGGTCATCACGGTAATGTTGAGGAGAAAATGGGCCGCAAACTTGATCCAGGTACTAATCCTGGCGGTAACCGTGATCGACGCGCCGCAGAGGCGATCTTGGGTTGTGCGCCGACTGAACTGTGTCCGCCCTTACTAACCTGCTATGAATCCTGTTGCGCGACTGGGAAATGGTTGAATTCTATTCCCCACCCGCTCCGAGCAATGCTGGGATCTGCCGAAGACCTTCTCCTACTTCGGATTGTGTCGGCTGGATGGAATCTGCAATCAGCCCAGCAACTGCAACATTCTGAATCGAAGTGCAGAATACCTGATCTTCATTTTGCGATCCACTCGGGAATAGTTGTCGTTGCCGTCGATTGGGGTTTGTGGGCTGTCTACGAGCGTGGCCTTCGAGTGTCTTTTGGAGATCCTCAAGACGTGTACGTTCGGCCAGAGTGGCCAAACATGCGGCTTGCAAAGCCCGGGCCTCGACAATCTCCCCAGAGACGGGGGTCTGAAGGACCTTCTCGTTCCTACGCTGTAGTTCTTCTCTTTGTTCCGCAGTGAGGGCCTGTTGTAGTACTCACCATTGACGTGTGACGGACCATCGCTTTCACCCCCGCCATGGTGAAATCTTGGTGGGCTACGCTGGGAGCCAGTCACGAGTACTTCCGCCGCCGGGTCATTGCTTTCGCACGCGAAAAGCGTATCATGTGATCCGACAATGGATCGAACAAGCCATAGAGGAAGTCATCGGGCTCGATTGTCGTGATATGCAAGGTGGATGACTGACGAGCAATCGCGTGTTTCACCCACCGCAGGAGCCAAGAGCGTCTGGATCGCTTACGATGGCAAAGAACGACGAGGGAAGACGCCATCGGAGCCGACTGATACTGAGCCGACGACTGCCGGAGGAGGACGCCGCAGGAACTATCACGGATGTGCACCGCCCTACAAATAGGGAGTGCCTCGACATCAAGGGGGGCTTCCTGGAGCCATGCCGAATCGTCGGCGATGAAACTGAGGGCGCCAAGACGGATCTCGCGACCCAGAGACAATCCGCTGCCGGAAACCATGATGAAGGAGTTCGAAGAATGCAACCACGCCAGAAGTCGCTTATACGCATGCTCCATGGTGGGTGCCAACTGTCGTGGGAACGGATCTGATAGTAGAAGTTAGGGGTACGTAGGAGAGGACAGAGCCTAGCTACAACGAAGTTGTACACTCGGATTTACAAGTTCAGGCCCCTCTCGGAGGAGGTAATGACCCTACGTCTCGGTGCTACGAGAGCATTGTTGTATGGACTGTTGAGTTACAAAGGGGTGCAAACCCTTGTACAGGACCGGAGGGGCGGCTTATATAGAGTCCGTTGACCCCTCATCGGCCTCCATTACGCAAAGGTTCAATGAGATAGTAAAGGTGTGAGCGTTTCTAGGAACGCCTACACTTAATGATCTTTATAGCGACGAACTGGTCGCCTGACCGGTGCCATCCCGGAGTGACTCTATGCCTTTTTCCTTCGAGTGAAATCAGGTGCTCTGAGTGAATAAGGACGATCGAGTGGTGGAGGAGTAATCGAGTGGATCTTGCATCGAGTGACTTGCACGATGCGGTCATTCCAGTCGACACCTCCTTTCAAGCTTTGTAGGTCTTGGATTTTTATATGTAGTGTCCTTGGGTAGGGCATGTAGGTCAGGCCAATGACCCTACCCAAGGTACATGTCATCGTCACCGCTGTCCCTCTAAACATTCAACTAGAGGTTGGCTCGCGACACCTTTTTTTAGAACATCAGGAGAGGTAGATTCCCTCCCACAGTTCCATTACATCGAATGAAGCCAGAGAACCGGCAATACAATCATGCCAAGCATGTCTCAGAGAACAACTTAAGAGAAGAAGAAAAAGAAAGAGAAGTACTCCGTAAGGACCATCAAAAGGACTACACACACACTATTTACGAAACGAAACTACTACATGCAGGCAACATACACTCGACCAAACTGTCATAGAGGATTCCATAGCCACCATAGACTTCACCTTCTTGATCCTCTTCACCGGGGCAACTTCTGGGGATGGCAACCACATGCCCGTGCCTATGATAGAGGTGGGGCTTAGGATGGAATGTTTACTAGCAAAGTTGCTACCAGTAGGTGAGGTAGGCTCTCCTTCATCTTCAAGGCCGAGGACTCCCAGGTCAGCCGAAGCTTCACACGTCTGATCTGCCAAGAGAGGGACACTCCTCCTTAAGAGACTGCCAACCATTGCATCTTTCAGCCACAATTGATTAACAACGACTGCTTGAGGAACTCCAGTAAATGGCCTAGGAAAGCTCCCATATGCTCTTTCTCCTTTGTTGGACTCAAGATCACCCAGTATCCAAGTGTTCTCAGAATCCGCCACCATATCTGTTTGATATCAATCCAAGAAAGATTGTCAAAAATCATGTTGTTTGTAAATTTCCAGTTGCACCAAAGGATAGCAGCTTTAATAGTGTTGACGACTAGATGTTTCTTGGTAGAAACCCACAATATTGCTACTGATTCATAATTGATGCCTACTGGTTTATTAAAGAAACTTTGCATAATGAGCCAGATAGTTGAGGAAAGCACACAGTCAAAGAGCAGGTGATGAATGCTTTCCTCACAAGCATAGAAAACGCATGCTTTGCCTTTATCTATGCGTCATTTAAGCACATTATCCTTAGTTAGTTATTTCCTAAAATCCAAAGAAACATGTGAATCTTAGGTGGAACAATCAGTGTTGAAATAGCAGGGATATAAACAGGTTGAACACCTCTAAAATTTATAACAGAGTAAAGAGAACTAGTGGACTAAACCCCATTGTTTTCTAGCTGCCAGATTAGGACTTCCAAATTCCCAAAGAAGTTGAAGCTTTTTACTATCTCAACTAGCTCATACAACTTCTCCATCATCAGGGGAGAGAAGATTATCCTAAATGTAAGTTTGAGGTTTCCTCCATCCCAGACAGATTTAGTAGTAGCATCTTTCCTTGCAAATGAGATAGAGGTCCCAGAAATGGACATCAAGGGGAGTTGTACCAATACAAGTGTCTTCCTAGAATCTAATCCTAGCCCCATCTCCTACCATCCATCTATAGCCAAATTTTATGGCCCTAATCATAGATGTGACCCCTTCCAAAAGGTGGAAGCATTTGTAGAAGAGCTCATGAAAATGTTTGGGTAATTATTAGAGTATTTAGCATCTACCACCTATTTCCAGAGCTTTCCACATCCTTGGATATATATTTTAATCCAAGAACCTAGCAGGCACATGTTAACCTCTTTTAGGCTAGGTATCCCCAGCCCACCAAATTCTTTTTTCATGCAAATCATGCCCCAATTAGCTAAAAGTGGAGATTTGATAACCCACAAGTATAGGGGATCAATTGTACCCTTTCTTGAAAGTAAGAGTGTCAAACCCAACAGAAGCTAAAGGTAGAATTTATATTCTTTTCAAGTTCTATCGACCACCAATACAAATCTACGCACACTTAACATTTGCTTTACCTAGAACAACTATGAAACTAGAAGTACTTTGTAGATGTGATTCTAGGACTACTTTGCAAGAATAAAACTAGGAGTACTTTGCGAGATAATAAAAGTTAGTTGTTTAGTTGTCAGGACCCTGATTCCAAATCACATCGATCTAGCCGGTAACACCTCATATCACTTTGCGGCCTCACGCACGGTATCCCACAGGTGTCGCCTTACCATGGCCCGGGACCGTTTGCGCCTTTTGGCTCACGTATATGATAGTGTCGCTAGCATCCATATGACAGAGAACCCGGGCCGACATGGCTAGTCGTGAACCCAAAGCGGCACAGACCTATGGAGACAGGCATACATGAATCACATCGAACATGTCGGTCATCAACGAGTGATTCCGGGCTGTAGCACTGGGCTAACAGGACTCCGGGGAACCCCGGGCTGTAGCAGGCTAGGCAGGACTCCGGAAGTCACCGTGTGACATTTCCCCGGAGGGACAGACATAGGGACGAAGTGAAACACATGCTGCCCGAACAGTAGTGCTGGGCTAGCAGGACGCTGGTGAACCGGGCTGTAGCGGACTACTATGGCTCGAGAAACACTAGACTACATTTCCCCATAAGAAAGGCTGCCAAGGGTAAACAACTAGATTGTCGGATCCCACTCATACCAAGCATTTCAATCATACACACAATATGCCCGATATGAGTACATACAACATGGCATCACAACAAAACTCTACAACTCAAGTACTTTATTTAAAGGCTCCAGAGAGCCATACATAACATGTTCATACAGATAGGGGTCACATGACCCGACACTCAAGTCATACAAACATACCAGCACATGCGGAAGCAACTAGTCTGAGTACAGATTCTAGAAAGAAAGAAGGCTTCTCGAAGCCCGTCTATCTACATAGGGCCCTCCATGGCCAGGATCACCACCTGGGTGGCTAGTCACTCGTCGACGTCAAGGTCTACATAAAACCCATCGGAGGGGGCAGTGTTGTCGTCTGAAAATAGTAATTAAGCAAACATGAGTACAAAGGTACCCAGCAAGTCTTACATCAGAACCTACTATACATGCTTATTCTCAAGAAGGTGGTGGGGTTAATGCAGCAAGCCAGCTTTGACTCTTGGCTAAGCTATCCTACGGAACTCCACTAGTAAAAATAGTTTTTGGCACAGAAGTCCACTACTCACCAACACAATACTCCACCGGGGATCCTCCCTCATCATCCTACGAGAGGGCCATCCTCGATACTCACACTTATCTTGAGTCTTTTAGTAGTATCCATTAACTTGTCTATGAACTGTATATGCAACCAAGTAGTCCTTTACCGTGGACGCGGCTATTCGAATAATTTCATACCCTGCAGGGGTGTACTTCGTCACACATGTTTCCACCACTTAGCGTCTGCACACGACATGTGCTCGGCAGACTTCAAGCGAAAACCGACGTGGGTGTAGACGACGACCTGACTAACCTCACAAGTCTCTAGTCCAGGTTTATCGCCTATTCAGGTTCCATCCGCAAGGAAATCCGGCCGGGGTGTCCTCAACGGCCCCAAACGATGTGAACAGGGTTCCCGAGACACCAAACGGGTGACCCGGTACACCGTGCCACGGTGTATCTACCGCAACATAGCCCACCCCTAGGGTCAGCGTTACGCACGGCCGCCAACACATGTCCTACAACACCAGAAACTAGTTGCAACTCCTGGACAGAGGCGAGAGGGGTCAGTAAGTCGAGCGGGGTCATATTTCAGGGCCCAATGTGTGGTAGTAGCTGAATCTTAAATCACGCATACAGATCTCAGTTCTTAGGGACGGCCTCAATGAAACAACCCACCATGTACTCCTACATGGCCTCTCATCGATACCTTTACCAAAACATGTTCAACACATCCCTCACATTACCGGCATAAGCATTTCACTCTAGGTCATCTCCCAGATGAACCAGACCTGACACAACTCTAAGCATAGCAGGCATAGCAAGGTAGGAATCACATGCATGGCTCAATCAACTCCTACACATGCTAGTGGGTTTCTTCTAGTTACTGTGGCAATGACAGGTCATGCAGAGGATAAGGGTTCAACTACCGTAGCACACAGCAGTTTGAATCGTGTTGTCTTAATGCAGTAAACAAGAGCAGAAGCGAGAACATGGGTTTGTATCGGAATGATCAATGGTTGCTTGCCTGATGGAGTGGTAACGAGATACTGCCCTTCAGTTGGATACTCGTGAATATCCTCGGAGGCAGAACCTACCACGAAGAACACATCGGAATACAATCAACACATGACGATATGCAACAATATGATGCATGCTATGACATGGCAATATGATTGTGTCTTGGCCTAACGCAAGCTATAATAGGAAGGGATGAACTCATTTGAACCAAAGATTCAAATATTAGCTCTGAATTTTTCTGATAATTTTTCATATATAATTTATCTCATTTGGAGCTATGGTTGAATTTCTATG
The DNA here is from genome assembly GCF_003073215.2 of Triticum urartu. Classification (NCBI taxonomy): domain Eukaryota; kingdom Viridiplantae; phylum Streptophyta; class Magnoliopsida; order Poales; family Poaceae; genus Triticum; species Triticum urartu. Next base: position 52,946,275 of record NC_053027.1, read on the forward strand.
AATTTTTTAAGTTTGAACTCTTTTCTGGAATTTCCTGTATAAAAATAAATCCAGAAAATGCATTACTGCATTAGCATTGCGTCAGGGTGACGTCAGCAGGTCAAAGGCGCCAGCCCAGGTCAAACCTGACTGGTGGGCCCCTTCTGTCAGCCTCTCAGCTAACTACCAGGGTTAGATTAACACTAATTAGCTGTCAGTGGGTCCTGGGCCCACATGTTAGTGACTGATTTAATTAAAACTAATTAAGACTAATCCTAATTTAGTTAGCCGACCGGCCCCACCTGTCATAGACTCAGGGGGGTCTTCCTGGGCCCACCCAGGGGTCAAACTGGGTCAAAGCCGCCGGCGTTGAGCCGCCGGCGAGGCCGAGACGGCGGAGGGCTTCGGATTTGGTCCTCCGGTGACCAAATCAACGGTGGAGACGTGCCACGCGTAGCTGGGGCTCGTGCGCATCTAGTGGGGCAAGTGGGAGGAGCTGGGGTGGAGCGAGCTCGCCGGAATCGTGCTCGTGGCGGCGGCCGGAGTTCGGGCGAGGTCGGTTTCGACGCTACGGTGCACGGGAGGGAGAACTGGGGGTGGCTACGGGTTGCTGGTGCTGCACTGAGCACGGTGAGGTGCTCCGTTGTGGGCTTGCACGGCTGTGGCCACGGATGCGCCATGGCCGGTGGCGAGAAGCTCTCGTCCGCGGTGGAAAATGGGGCTAGGGGACGAGCGCGAGCACGAGAGAAGAGGGGAAAGGAAGAGGAGCTCACAGCGGAGTCGGAGAGGGAGTCAGCGTGCTCGGGGAGGTCCTGGCGGCGGCGAATTCGACCGGAGATGGCTCGGGTGCCCGAGGTTGAAGACGAGGGCGAAGGCGGCGATGTAGGGCCTCCGGCGATGCGTGGCTTGGTGGGGAGGACGAGGGAGTCTAGGCGGAGCTAATGGGCTCGTCGGAGGGGCGAGGGAGTGGCTGTGGTGGCAACTACGGCGAACGGCGGCGAGGTACGCGCTCGGCCGTCGCGGGAGAGAGAGAGAGGAAGACGAGGGGGAGAGTGAGCGAGTGCGAGAGGGAAACGTGGGGGTCGCGTGGCACTTCAGGGGGTCTCCCGGGCGTCAGCGGAAGTAGGAGGTGGCCGGCGTGTGGCCGCGGGCGCCGGCCACGCGCTCCGCGTCCTTCTGGCGCGAGGAGGACGACGACTGGCAGCGCCAGCAGGCTGGGCCGAGCCAGGTGGCTGGGCCAGCACAGGTAAGGCCTAGGTGGGCTTTCTTCTCCCTCTTTCTTTTGATTTTTGTTTCTGTTTTCTATTTAACTGCAACTATTTAGCTTTAAATAAAATACTAAAACGTTTCCAAAAATCCTGGAAATAAATGTGGCCTCTGTTTAGATTATTTCCACTAGGAAACATTTATTCCCAGAATTATTTGAGCATTTAAATTATTTTATAGAATTTAAATGCCCAAATTCAAATACTTATGATTTAATTCAATGATCTTCTGCTGACCTAGAAAATTGTGCACCAATTTTGCCAGAGGTTCTAACCTAAGACAAAGAGGGTGAACTTTTGAGAAGGGCATTTCAGGTTCATTGAAAATATTTTTAGTAAACCCTAGTTGTTTCCAGGGGGGTGTTGGGGGTTCTGTCTTTTCCAATTCAAATTTAAGAAGAATTTAAACATGATGCACACTCTAATGCATGGACTAGCTAGGGTGTGACAACTCACCCCCACTCAAAAGAATCTTGTCCCGAGATTTAGGATCCTCCGGGAAGAAGGTGGGGAACTCAAGTCGAAGACGATCCTCCCTTTCCCAAGTGGCTTCTTTATCGGAGTGGTGTGACCATTGAACCTTGAGAAACTTGATATTCTGACGTCGAGTGGTACGCTCGGCTTGATCAAGGATACGAATGGGATATTCCCGATAGGAGAGGTTATCTTGTAGATCAAGCGTTTCGTGGTCCACTCCACGGATAGGATCCGCGAAGCAACGCCTGAGTTGTGAAACGTGGAAGACATTGTGAACTCTTGAAAGATGCGGAGGTAGTTCCAATTGGTAGGCAACTTCTCCTCGTTTGGCAAGAATACGAAAGGGTCCAATGTAACGAGGAGCCAGTTTGCCTTTGATACCGAAACGATGGGTTCCCTTTAACGGAGTAACCCGAAGGTAAGCCTTCTCGTCGACTTCATAAGTCATAGGCTTATGTTTACGATCATATTGACTCTTTTGACGAGATTGGGCTGTTTTCAATTTCTCACGAATAACGCGAACCTGCTCTTCCGCTTCCTGAATCATATCCGGGCCAAAGAGTTGTCTTTCCCCAGTTTCTGACCAGTTAAGAGGCGTTCGACATTTTCGTCCATAAAGAACTTTGAAAGGAGCTTTCCCCAAACAAGCTTGATAACTATTGTTATAAGAAAACTCCGCGAATGGAAGACATTTCTCCCAACTCATTCCGAACGATATAACAGAAGCTCGGAGCATATCTTCCAGAATTTGATTGACTCGCTCTACTTGACCACTTGATTGAGGGTGGAAAGCGGTGCTGAAAGAGAGACGAGTTCCCATAGCATTTTGGAAACTTTCCCAAAATCGAGAGGTGAAGAGACTCCCACGGTCTGAGTTAATTTCCAATGGAACACCATGAAGAGACACTATTCGGGAGATGTATAAATCGGCAAGCTGGCTAGCGGTGATACTCTCACGAACAGGTAGAAAGTGGGCTACTTTGGAAAGCCGGTCGATCACAACGAAGATGGCATTATTCCCTCTCTTGGTCCTGGGAAACCCAGTGATGAAATCCATACTGATTTTATCCCATTTCCTTTCAGGAATAGCCAAAGGTTGATGGGTGCCAGCAGGCCGTTGATGCTCTGCTTTAACACGACGACAAACGTCGCAGCTAGCAATGTATTGAGCGATTTCTCTCTTCATCCTAGTCCACCAAAACCTCTGGCGTAGGTCTTGATACATTTTAGTGCTACCGGGATGAATGGTGAGAGGGGATTCATGAGCTTCCTTAAGGATCAACTGGCATAGATGTTGTTTCTTGGGAACTACCAGACGATTCTCGAAAAAGACATCACCTCGCTCATCTATGGAGAAACATTTAGCAACTCCGCTAGCGATGTTTTCCTTAATCCGGGATATGCCCTTATCACGCTTCTGGGCAGCTATGATTTGATCCATAAGGGTAGGTTTCGCCACCAGGGTGGATAGGAATCCTCGAGGAACAATGTGAAGGTTTAGCTTACGAAATTCCTCATGGAGAAATGGTTGACTTTGTTGTAACATCAGGTTGTTACAATAGGACTTACGTCTTAGCGCATCAGCCATGACATTGGCTTTGCCCGGGGTGTAAGTTATTCCTAAGTCGTAATCCGAGATCAGCTCAACCCAACGTCTTTGCCTGAGATTCAAATCTGGTTGGGTGAAGATATATTTCAAACTTTGATGATCGGTGAAGATCTCGCAACGATTACCGAGAAGGTAATGTTGCCAGGTTTTAAGTGCATGGACTACAGCTACAAGCTCTAGATCATGTGTGGGATAATTTTCCTCATGTGGGTGTAATTGTCATGAAGCATAGGCAATTACCTGACGATCTTGCATGAGTATGCAACCTAGTCCTTGTCGCGAGGCGTCGCAATAGATAATAAAGTCGTTGGAGAAATCTGGTGGTACCAGTACGGGAGCAGATGTCAGGCGTCTTTTCAGTTCCTGAAAGCTGAACTCGCACTGTGGAGTCCACTCGAACTTTTTATCTTTCTTGAGGAGTTCAGTTAGAGGTTTAGCAACCTTGGAGAAATTCTGGACGAAGCGGCAGCAATAGCCCGCTAAGCCAAGGAAGCTCCGAACTTGCTTGACTGTCTGAGGTGGAGTCCAATCAAGGACGGTTTGAACTCGCTCGGGATTGACAGCAATACCCTTACCAGAGATTACATGGCCTAGATAGGTCACTTCTGGCAACCAAAATTCACACTTGGAGAATTTGGCATAAAGGCGATGCTCTCGAAGTTTCATCAATACCAGCCTTAGATGTACGGCATGTTCCTCTTCATTCTTGGATTAGATGAGTATGTCATCGAGGTATACTACGACGAATTTATCCAAGTACTCCATGAAGACCGAGTTCATTAACCGAGAGAAGGTAGCCGGGGCATTGGTTAAACCGAAGGACATGACAGTGTACTCGTATTGGCCATAACGAGTAACAAAGGCCGTCTTGGGAATGTCCCCGTTTCTGATTTTGATTTAATGGTAACCCAACCTCAAATCCATCTTGGAGAAGACTGAGGATCCAGCGAGCTGATCATACAGATCGTTGATCCTGGGAAGCGGATATTTGTTCTTGATGGTGACCAAATTGACAGGTCGGTAATCCACAACCATTTGATCCGTTCCATCCTTCTTCTTGACGAAGAGGACGGGGTAAGCCCAAGGAGAGGAACTAGGATGGATGAAACCCTTTTTCAAGGACTCATCGAGTTGATTCTTAAGCTCGGCTAGTTCTAAGGGTGCCATCTTGTAGGGTCTTCTAGAGATTGGAACGGTTCCTGGAACAAGGTTTATCACAAACTCGACATCCCTGTCAGGTGGAACACCTGGCAGTTCTTCTGGGAAGACATCCGGAAAGTCTCAGACTACCGGAACATCCTCAAGGTCTGGAAGAGGGTTGGCATTTAGTGAGTAAAGCTGGCGCTTGGCCACTCGAGTTAAGACATTGACTGTCTTGCCCGATGGGTGAGTAAGTTGAATGGTTCTAGTGGCACAATCGATCTTAGCATAATGAGCTGACATCCAGTCCATACCCAAGATGATATTTATGTCAGAGGACTTGAGAGCTATTAAGGATGCAAGGAAGACAAGTCTATCGACAAGAATTTCGTTCCCATGGCTTACTCTAGAAGTTTGCCTTTTGGAACCCGGAGTTTGAATTACCATGGAAGTGGGCATGTCGCAGAATGTCGTGTTATGCGATCGAACATAGCTCTCGGATATGAATTAATGAGATGCTCCAGTATCGAAAAGAACAGACGCCGGATGGCAGTTAACAAGGAGCGTACCAAGGACGACGTTAGGATCCTCATGAGCCTCCTCGGCTGAAACATAATTGACATGGCCACGTGGAGTGGTGGCCGGCTTGGCGTAGAAAGTCTTCCCTGCTGGCTTACCATGGCCAATGGACTTTCCAGTTTGATTGGGGTTGTTGTTTTGGGGACACTCTCGGCTATAATGACCCGGCGCTCCACACTTAAAGCATGTCACCATATTGGGGCGTGGAGCGGCATTAGCAGCGGGGCCACCATAGGGCTTGGGCGGTGCAAATTGCTGGTTGGGACGAGGCGCCTCAAAGGATGGCCTCGGGATAAACCTGGGTGGCAGTGCCGTGCTTGGGATCCACACCCGGCGCTTCTGGGTTCCAGAGCCGGAAGAAGAGCCAAAATCACGGGAGTGCTTGCGTGAAGCGTCATAATTAGTCTGGCCCGTCTCAGCACTGATGGCTTTATTGACCAACTTCTGATAGGATGTGCACTCGTGCAGACGGAGATCGCGGCGAAGCTCAGGGCTAAGTCCCTTGCGGAACCTTGCTTGCTTCTTAGCGTCAGTAGAAACCTCTTCAGGAGCATAGCGTGCCAGATTTCCAAATTCACGACTATAGGCATCCACAGTCAGTCTTCCTTGGGTGAAGTTGCAGAATTCCTCCCTCTTGCGATCCATGAGACCTTCCGGAATGTGATGCTCACAGAAAGCCTCACTGAATTCGGCCCAAGTAGTGATTTGGCCGACCGGGTGCATAGCTTCGAAGTTTTCCCACCAAAGGCTAGCAGGGCCTTCGAGATGGTAGGCAGCATAAGTAACCTTGTCAGCTTCGGCTATGTTGGCAGAACGTAGCTTGTGGGTGATGCTGCGAAGCCAGTCATCCGCGTCGAGGGGCTCGACGGAATGGTTAAACTTTGGTGGGTACAGCTTGATGAAGTCATTGATCGACACCAAGTCATTTCGTGGGTGGCGTGCAGTGTTCTGCTCAATCCGCTCTAGCAGGCGGTTAGTCTCACGCTTGTTTCTTTCCGCCTCCAGCATTACTTCGGCCAGAGAAGGCGGGTGAGGCAGATTTTCACCTCTAGCTGCACTGGCTTCCCCCTGCTCCGAGGCAGCAGGGTTGCTTCGGGTGTTGACCATCCTAGGAGAAAACAAGACAACGGTTTAGACAAGGATGGCTCAAACTTAGCAAGGAAGTGCAGAATGTAATGAATAGCACGGAATGCAGAGATGTTCATCCGTATTTCATGGTAATATAAAGCTGCCATATATATACCAACGGTCATACACATCATACATAGTTTAGTACAAGCCCAGGCTACAGTACAACTATGATGAAAGACATTACATGTCATCGGAGGCATTCCAAGCTCCTATACATTATTTGTCTACACCTCCGGAATCGATTACACGCAAAGTCATATTCCACAAGTCACACAGGACAGTGGAGATACGGCTACTACAATACTAGTGGTACTACTACTAACTCAGACAGCTCCGTAGTAGTTCTCATAGAAGTCACCCCCGTAGCCTGGAAGTTCAACATGACCATCCGGAAACAGACGGTCCTGAGGAGCCTGTGGACCATAGGGGCTAGGATGAGGTCTTGGACCAACAAACGGTGGCCTGTGGGGACCATGGGGTGGGGTGATGCCTCCCACATCACGCCAATCCACCATGTCTGGCAGAGCTGATCTCACAGGATACAGATCCCTTGTATCCATACATCCAGCTTGCACCATAGGTGCAAACCGAGTCAATGTGGACCAATGATCAGCATGGGTATTGAAAAGTTCCAGCCTCAAGGCCCGATTCTCTCGGTCCTTATCTTCAAGCAACTCGGCAGTGGTACGAGTTAATGAGTCCTCCTGAGTGGAGTCAACATAGATAGCCTGAAGATACCCTTGCGCTCCCGGAAGTGAAGCTGGCATGTAACGGAAATCGGTGTTCCGAAGCAGGCCGGTCCGGACTCGCAAGATGGTCATCATGGAATAGGAAGCATCCTGCACAGCCATCTCAACAGTAACCCCGAGTCCATTGGAACAGTGAAGGGGCTCGGTAGATCCAGGATAAGAAGGAAATATCCTGACGGTGCAGAGATATTGGCTTTGATTAAAGTCGCGGAACTGCTCTTCGACGGTGTATTCGGGATACCAACGGTAGCCCGTCTCGATCATTACCTGGACTAGCATAGCAGTATGACCGGGCACGTCGAGGCACCGGGTCAGGCGAACCACTTGGTTTTGAGCATGGTTGGCCATCTCAAAGCACAACCACAATGCAAAGACATCAGAATTCCTAGGGAAAATTGGACATCATAACAACTGTAAAATGCTCAGAAAAAGATTTGAGACATCCACAACGGTTCGGAATACCACTCAAAAACATCATATCAAGATTCTGATCCAATTAGCAACATACTAGAATAGTAGAAACTGAACTGGGGCTTGTAGCATCAATCCTATAAACTACTACAGATTAGTAACACGTGAACCTGATAGAGGAAGAGAGCCTAGTCCTTAACCCCCGTTGAATGAGAAGAGAATGACTCAGATCAGAGGCATAGGGTAAAGGAGTAAAAGAACCTTACGTTCCCTCCCACAATCAATTCCCCTACATATAACTAGAGCATTTCTAGACTCGACATCGACCAGTTTGGCTCAACGAACCTACATGCAGTCCGGCTCTGATGCCAACGCTGTTAGGACCCCGATTCCAAATCACATCGATCTAGCCGGTAACACCTCATATCACTTTGCGGCCTCACGCACGGTATCCCACGGGTGTCGCCTTACCATGGCCCAGGACCGTTTGCGCCTTTTGGCTCATGTATATGATAGTGTCGCTAGCAGCCATATGACAGAGAACCCGGGCCGACATGGCTAGTCGTGAACCCAAAGCGGCACAGACCTATGGAGACAGGCATACATGAATCACATCGAACATGTCGGTCATCAACGAGTGATTCCGGGCTGTAGCACTGGGCTAACAGGACTCCGGGGAACCCCTGGCTGTAGCAGGCTAGGCAGGACTCCGGAAGTCACCGTGTGACATTTCCCCGAAGGGACAGACATAGGGACGAAGTGAAACACATGTCGGCCAGTCAAGTGTCCTGAACAGTAGTGCTGGGCTAGCAGGACTCCGATGAACCGGGCTGTAGCGAACTACTATGGCTCGAGAAACACTAGACTACATTTCCCCATAAGAAAGGCTGCCAAGGGTAAAGAACTAGATTGTCGGATCCCACTCATACCAAGCATTTCAATCATACACACAATATGCCCGATATGAGTACATACAACATGGCATCACAACAAAACTCTGAACTCAAGTACTTTATTTAAAGGCTCCAGAGAGCCATACATAACATGCTCATACAGATAGGGGTCACATGACCCGACACTCAAGTCATACAAACATACATGCACATGCGGAAGCAACTAGTCTGAGTACAGACTCTAGAAAGAAAGAAGGCTTCTCGAAGCCCGTCTATCTACATAGGGCCCTCCATGGCCAAGATCACCACCTGGGTGGCTAGTCACTCGTCGACGCCAAGGTCTACATAAAACCCATCGGAGGGGGCAGTGTTGTCGTCTGAAAACAGTAATTAAGCAAACATGAGTACAAAGGTACCCAGCAAGTCTTACATCAGAACCTACTATACATGCTTATTCTCAAGAAGGTGGTGGGGTTAATGCAGCAAGCCAGCTTTGACTCTTGGCTAAGCTATCCTACGGAACTCCACCAGTAAAAATAGTTTTTCGCACACGAGTCCACTACTCACCAACACAATAGTCCACCGGGGATCCTCCCTCGTCATCCTACGAGAGGGCCATCCTCGGTACTCACACTTATCTTGAGTCTTTTAGTAGTATCCATTAACTTGTCTATGAACTGTATATGCAACCAAGTAGTCCTTTACCGTGGACGTGGCTATTCGAATAGTTTCATACCCTGCAGGGGTGTACTTCGTCACACATGTTTCCACCACTTAGCGTCTGCACACGACATGTGCTCGGCAGACTAACCTCACAAGTCTCTAGTCCAGGTTTATCACCTATTCAGGTTCCATCCGCAAGGAAATCCGGCCGGGGTGTCCTCAACGGCCCCAAACGATGTGAACAGGGTTCCCGAGACACCAAACGGGTGACTCGGTACACCGTGCCACGGTGTATCTACCGCAACATAGCCCACCCCTAGGGTCAGGGCTACGCACGGCCGCCAACACATGTCCTACAACACCAGAAACTAGTTGCAACTCCTGGACAGAGGCGAGAGGGGTCAGTAAGTCGAGCGGGGTCATATTTCAGGGCCCAATGTGTGGTAGTAGCTGAATCTTAAATCACACATACAGATCTCAGTTCTTAGGGACGGCCTCAATGAAACAACCCACCATGTACTCCTACATGGCCTCTCATCGATACCTTTACCAAAACATGTTCAACACATCCCTCACATTACCGGCATAAGCATTTCACTCTAGCTCATCTCCTAGATGAACCAGACCTGACACAACTCTAAGCATAGCAGGCATAGCAAGGTAGGAATCACATGCATGGCTCAATCAACTCCTACACGTGCTAGTGGGTTTCGTCTAGTTACTGTGGCAATGACAGGTCATGCAGAGGATAAGGGTTCAACTACCGTAGCACACAGCAGTTTGAATCGTGTTGTCTTAATGCAGTAAACAAGAGCAGAAGCGGGAAAATGGGTTTGTATCGGAATGATCAATGGTTGCTTGCCTGATGGAGTGGTAACGGGATACTGCCCTTCAGTTGGATACTCGTGAATATCCTCGGAGGCAGAACCTACCACGAAGAACACATCGGAATATAATCAACACATGACGATATGCAACAATATGATGCATGCTATGACATGGCAATATGATTGTGTCTTGGCCTAATGCAAGCTATAATAGGAAGGGATGAACTCATTTGAACCAAAGATTCAAATATTAGCTCATTAAACATGGCATTTATAGTGCATTTCCTTATTCTGCCTAAACAGCAAGGTAAACTTGTTTTGTCACGCATGAAACCATTACAGATGGATAGATTGAATTTTTCTGATAATTTTTCATATATAATTTATCTCATTTGGAGCTATGGTTGAATTTCTATGAATTTTTTAAGTTTGAACTATTTTCTGGAATTTCCTGTATAAAAATAAATCCAGAAAATGCATTACTGCGTCAGCATTGCGTCAGGGTGACGTCAGCAGGTCAAAGGCGCCAGCCCAGGTCAAACCTGACTAGTGGGCCCCTTCTGTCAGCCTCTCAGCTAACTACCAGGGTTAGATTAACACTAATTAGCTGTCAGTGGGGCCTGGGACCACATGTTAGTGACTGATTTAATTAAAACTAATTAAGACTAATCCTAATTTAGTTAGCCCACCGGCCCCACCTGTCATAGACTCAGGGGGGTCTTCCTGGGCCCACCCAGGGGTCAAACACGGTCAAACCCGCCGGCGTTGAGCCGCCGGCGAGGCCAAGACGGCGGAGGGCTTCGGATTTGGTCCTCCGGTGACCAAATCGACGGCGGAGACGTGCCACGCGTAGCTGGGGCTCGTGCGCATCTAGTGGGGCAAGTGGGAGGAGCTGGGGTGGAGCGAGCTCGCCGGAATCGAGCTCGTGGCGGCGGCCGGAGTTCGGGTGAGGTCGGTTTCGACGCTACGGTGCACGGGAGGGAGAACTGGGGGTGGCTACGGGTTGCTGGTGCTGCACTGAGCACGGTGAGGTGCTCTGTTGTGGGCTTGCACGGCTGTGGCCACGGATGCGCCATGGCCGGTGGCGAGAAGCTCTCGGCCGCGGTGGAAAATGGGGCTAGGGGACGAGCGCGAGCATGAGAGAAGAGGGGAAAGGAAGAGGAGCTCACAGCGGAGTCGGAGAGGGAGTCAGCGGGCTCGGGGAGGTCCTGGCGGCGGCAAATTCGACCGGAGATGGCTCGGGTGCCCGAGGTGGAAGACGAGGGCGAAGGCGGCGATGCAGGGCCTCCGGCGATGCGTGGCTCGGTGGGGAGGATGAGGGAGTCGAGGCAGAGCTAATGAGCTCGTCGGAGGGGCGAGGGAGTGGCTGTGGTGGCAACTACGGCGAACGGCGGCGAGGTACGCGCTCGGCCGTCGCGGGAGAGAGAGAGGGAGACGAGGGGGAGAGTGAGCGAGTGCGAGAGGGAAACGTGGGGGTCGCGTGGCACTTCAGGGCGTCTCCCGGGCGTCGACGGAAGCAGGAGGTGGCCGGCGTGTGGCCGCGGGCGCCGGCCACGCGCTCCGCGTCCTTCTGGCGCGAGGAGGACGACGACTGGCAGCGCCAGCAAGCTGGGCCTAGCCAGGTGGCTGGGCCAGCACAGGTAAGGCCCAGGTGGGCTTTCTTCTCCCTCTTTCTTTTGATTTTTGTTTCTGTTTTCTATTTAACTGCAACTGTTTAGCTTTAAATAAAATACTAAAACGTTTCCAAAAATCCTGGAAATAAATGTGGCCTCTGTTTAGATTATTTCCAACAGGAAACATTTATTCCCAGAATTATTTTAGCATTTAAATGCCCAAATTCAAATACTTATGATTTAATTCAATGACCTTCTGTTGACCTAGAAAATTGTGCACCAATTTTGCCAGAGGTTCTAACCTAAGACAAAGAGGGTGAACTTTTTAGAAGGGCATTTCAGGTTCATTGAAAATATTTTTAGTAAACCCTAGTTGTTTCCAGGGGGGGGGTGTTGGGAGTTCTGTCTTTTCCAATTCAAATTTAAGAAGAATTTAAACATGATGCACACTCTAATGCATGGACTAGCTATGGTGTGACATTAGTAGAAAGCTTTTTGTACCTCAAGGGAAAGATTTGTCCATAGGCAATTGATAACTAGACCGATAATCATTATTGCAATTTTATATGAGGTAGAGGCATGAGCTAACATACTTTCCATAGTTGGATCATATGCATTTATGATTGGAACTCTAGCAAGCATCCGCAACTAGTAAAGATCATTAAGGTAAAACCCAACCATAGCATTAAGTAACAAGTCCTCTTTACTCCCATATGCAGCAACCCCCTTACTCGGGTTTGTGTTTCAGTCACTCATGCAACCCACTCTAAGTGAATTATGAAAATATTGCAACACCTTACAGCGGTAATCCCACATGCTTGCCGAACACAGAGGTCACCATAGGACGGCACCAAAAATAAAACATACAACTCAAACCAATAATGATCGTCAATCAACCCATAGGACGAAACGAATCTACTCAAACATCATAGGATGGCCATACATCACTGGATAAAAATATATAACATTAAGCACCATGTTTAAGTAGAGATTACAACAGGGAGAAGAGGTGTTACACCGCTGCATAGAGGGGGGGGAGAGTTGGTGATGGCGACGGCGAAGTTGTTGGTGTAGATCGCCGTCACGATGATTGCCCCAGTGGTGTTTTGGCACCGCCGGGTGAGAGGGGGAGAGAGCCTCCCTCCTTCTTATTCTTCCTTGGCCTCCCCCTAGATGGGACGAGAGTTTCCCCTCTAGTACATGGTCTCCATGGCTCCCGAAGGGCATGAGCCCTCCGAGATTGGATCTCTCTCTCTCCGTTCTCTTCTATTGCGCGTTCTAGTTTTCTAACCGAAAACCATTTCTTAAATTCCCAGAGATCAGTAACTCCGATTGGTCTGAGATTTTCACACGTTTTTTCTCGGTATTATCTTTCTTGCGGCAAAAGAAGGGCTCCAACCAACTTATGAGGGAGTCACAAGGCACCACGGCGCGACCTGCCCCCTGGTTGCACACTACTGCCTTGTGGCCACCCGGGCACCGTCTTGCGTTGATTATTTTTCACAAAAATCACATATATTCCAAAATAAAGCTCCGTAAATTTTTATTGTGTTTGGACTTTGTTTGATTTGGATATTTGACGAAACAAAAATCATGCAACAAACATGAACTGACACTGGGCACTAGATCAATATGTTAGTCCCAAAAATAATATAAAATGTTGCCAAAAGTATATGAAAGCTGTAGAATATTGGCATTAAACATTCAAAAATATAGATACGATGGAGGCGTATCAGAATCACCAATCTTAACCTGCTCGTCCTTGAGTTTGTAAATAATAAAAAAGATAATTTTTGATGTGGAATGCTACCTAGCATAATCTTGATCATGTAATCTAATCATGACATGAATATGAAGACATGAGTGATTCGAAGCAATAGTCTAAAATTTGATATAAAAACATCAATACTCAGGCATACCAACAAAAAATCATGCCTTTTCAAAATAAAAATGCTAAAGAACGCCATCCCAAAAAAATCATATAGCCTTGTCATGCTCCATCTTCTTAACACAAAAAATAAATCATGTACAACCCCGATGTCAGCCGAGCAATTGGTTCATACTTTATAACACGCTTCAGCTTTTTTAACCCCCACGCAATACATGAGTGTGAGCCATTGTAGCGATCTGACCTCAGACAGTCAAATCTCTGTGCATAAGTGTCATCCCTGGATCGGTAAGGCTGACACACACACTAGTTGAAGGATTTATAATAGAGTGAAATCACACACTTATTACATCAAATGTCTCAAAAGGGAACTTATTACAATAATATGGCTTAAGGCCATCTAAATAAGATAACAGTGGAAGGCTTCAAAGATAAAGTGAGTCCATCAACTCCAAGGGCATAGCTGAGTGCACGACAACGACCTTGGGCACCTTACTCATCATCTAAAAAGTCTACAACATAATACGTTGTATCCCGAAAACGGGTCAGCAATATGCTGGCAAAACAACACTTTAGAGCAATGAACATGTAACAACTATAACTATATGCATATATGGCTGGTGGAGGCTCTACGGTTATCATGTTTTTGCGAAAAGACAATTTTCCCCTACAACAAAGGAATATATTTTAGTTAACTATCATGGTAGTAGATAAACATTGAGAAGGTTCCTCCAACTCAATCCCAGTTCAAAGTAATTAACAGCCGAACAAAATTAATTAAGAGTGATGAGATCAAATCAATAATTCAAGTACCAGATAGTCAAGATGTCCATAACCGGGGACACGGCTAACCATGATTAATTTGTACACTCTGCAGAGGTTTGCGCACTTTTCCCCTTAAGAGTCGATCTCCCCCATTGGGTTTCTCGCACTACATTGTGTTTGAGAAATGGATGACCGAGACATAGTCTTTCCAAGGAGGTCCCCTTAACCGATAGATATATCGGTACACCTACAATCCCCTTAATCTTCTAGCCCATCATGGAAAGGTTTCCCACAACTCACTCAACTATGCCAGAGCCCATAATGGATTGTGGCTGCACACAGAAGTTTCCAGCATGAATAATCTTATGATCCCTTTGAGCCTAGGTGGCAAACCGTAGGATGATCACACGGGTACTCCAGGATATCCCCATGATAGCTCTGGATTGCTCCAGGTGCCTAGACAACCATTGGGTGCTCCAGGGTGCCTCAACCAATCCACCCAGATATGTATTAAAGTAGCCACCTTAAGTTAACCATTATTTAACAACTCTCACATTTGTCATGGATACACTCAACCAAACCACGTCTACAAGCATAGCATAGCGGTATAAGCATAACGTAGAAGTAACTCCCAGGGTTTGATATAATAAGGACAGTAGGTTCCTACCTCATCAACTACTTCCCAAATACCCACATGTTATCAAATCCTATTCAATGCAATGTTTGAGGGTTGAATCTAATGCATAAAAACAGGGTAATAAAGGGATATGATCAAAGTGTTACTTGCCTTGCTGACGATCTGCAAACCCTAGAGACACGTAGTAGCACGCTTCGCACTTCGGAAATTCTATCACAAACAAACAATATCATACATAAGCACTCAAGCATAGATGCATGGGTAAAACTCAGATAAGAAAATGCAAAATGAAAGTTCAAATGAAAAACTTCGATTTGCAAAAAGAATCACTCAAATCGGAGCTACGAAACTGAAACTACAATCGAAAGAAATTAGAAATCAAATCTGCTTGAAACCAAATTTTACTTTGACAAAACCATTTTCAAGTTGGTTAACTAGAAAGAGGGCTTCGAGACAAAGATTTTGGCGTTGGTTTCACTGGATTTAGACGAACGGTTAAAAAGTTGCGGGCATTTGAAGATCATGGGCTAATCTACGGTAAAAATAATCGCGGATAGGTCCCTGGCCAGAAAATAAAATAAAAAGAAAAGATTAACGAACGAACGTTCACTAGCAGAGACAAAAGAACGAACACGTTCACGAACATAAGCATTCGGGTGAATGTTCGCTAATTAGCGAAACCGGAGAAAACCGGGAAAAACTCTTACCCTAAAAATAAAACTGATCTAAAACAAAACTGAAAAAATCGGGGTGGCGTTTTACCGGTTCGCGGGAAAACCGGAGGGTCGGCGGCTCCGGTGAGTCGGGGATCCGGTGAGGCGGCGTTGGTGGGGTAGGGCAAGGCGGCGTCGGGCGGCGGCGAGCGCGACAGGTGGCGGGGAGCGCGGCAGACGGCGGCTGCTACTGCTGCTTCTTGCTGCTGTGGGTGGCGGTGGTGGTGGCGAGATGGGCCGGGGGCTTATAAAGCCTCGGGGGCATGCTTGCAGAAAGGGGGTGCCGGCGGCAGAGTCCGAGCCGGACTCCAGGCGGAGTCCGCTGGCGGCACGGCGGCACGACGCGGAGGCGTTTGGCACGGACGGGCCGGCCTCCTTGGCTGGGCCTTTGGCCCAGTCAGGCAGGAATTTTTTTATTTTAAAATAAAATTCCACCGAAGAAATATCCTAAATAAATAAATTCTAAAAATACCAAAACAATTTTCACCATCTAAATAAAATATTTAAAACAAGGTGAATATTTTTCTAGCCTAATTATGCAGTTTTGAAAAAAATGCATATTTTTCTAATTCAAATAAAATCACGAGAAAATTCCAAATAAAAAATTTATTTTATTTTAATATTTTTCCTCCAATATTCCTCTCAGATTTTGGAGAAGTCATTTTATCTCACCTCGTTATTTCAGTATTGGAAATATTTCGGAGAGAAAAATTATTAAAATCAAAATGATCCTCTTTTCAAATTTGAGAAAATTCAAATATGAAAATAAATGAAATCTCCAACTCTCTCCTTGGGTCCTTGAGTTGCGTAAGATTTCTAGGATCACAACCAAAATGAAAATAAAATATGATATGCATATGGTGATCTATGTATAACATCCAAATTGAAAATTTGGGATGTTACAACCATGGACATAACACTATGGGCGGAATAGAATGTGGTGGTAAGGATTAATAAGGAGAAGACAAAAAAGGAAAATAGTCTCACATTGACGCGGCTAATCAACGAGCTATGGAGATGCCATCAATTGATGTCAATGCAAGGAGTAGCGATTGCCATGCATCGGATGCACTAAGAGCTATAAGTGTATGAAATTTCAGAATAAAAACTAAGTGGGGGTGTATCCAACTTGCTTGCTCATGAAGACCTTGGGCATTTGAGGAAGCCCATCATCGGAATATAGAAGCCAAGTTCTATAATAAAAATTTCCCACTAGTATATGAAAGTGACAACATACACTACTAGGGAAAACCCTATACACAGAATCTTAGCAGCAGCGCGGCTCAAAAAGGAGCGCTGCTGCTAATTAGCAGTAGCGCGGGTGTGGAAAACCCGCTACTGACAAGTGCTTAGCAGTAGCGCGCTCGGCGTAACCCGCGCTGGTACAAATATGGACCGACAGTGCCCATCCAGCTCCATTTAGCAGCAGCGCGGTGCCGCGAGCCGGGCTACTGCTATAGCTGTAGCAGTAGCGTGGTTTTTCTGAGGTCACTGCTGCTAATTTTCAAATCGGGCACACTTTTGGTCCCGGTGAGCAGTAGCACTTGCACCAAATGTGCGCTGCTGCTACTTTCTTAGCAGCAGTGCGTTTTACGTCCCGTGCTACTGCTAATCCGCACCCACCACCTTTTCCCCACCCGCCCTCCCCCTCCCCCTCCTCTACCTTTCCCCTACCTCTCCCACTCTCACTCTTCTTCTTCCTCAATACTTCTCCACCATTACTCTCCCTCTTCTACCTACCTTTCTCTCTCTTCATTACTTCTACCTAACTACACCACCTCCATTAATGCATCTCCTTTCTCTTTTTCCTTCCCCCTCCACTAGTTGAAGTTGTCTCCTCCCAAATTAGGTAGATAGGTAGATGTAGCATTTAGTTAAGTGACCTATTTGCCCGCTAACTAGATCTATCTTTGTTAAGAAGAGCTTTGTGCACTTTTGATCTCCCTACATCATCATCTCCACCGTGTGCTCGATCTCGAGATATAGGTGATTAAAATTTCATGCTTTTGCAAAATGAAAATATGTTTATGTGTGTGTGATATGTTTATGGAAATTGTGTGTGTGGCATGAGTTGATGCCAAATTGTGCTTTTGAGTTGCCTATGTTTTGCAGAAATGTCGATTTATTTCCGTTTCGGCGTATTCCGGGCAAACTGTAGATCTATATATGTCCTATTTTTAAGGAAGGTCATGCCGAATTTTTGTATGACTTTGATGCATGCACGCATTTTTATAATCAATTTGTTTATTATTATCGTGCAGAGTTGAAAACGGTCAACGGAACGATGGTGGACATGAAAGAAAATAACCGGACAGAGGTTTTATGTCCGTGTCGAAAATGCAGAGGAATAGTTTGGCTCGACCCCCATGACGATGGTCGTGTCGAAGCGCACCTACTCATGACTGGTTTCATGGATGGCTATACTCGGTGGATAATTGAAGATGAGGATGACGATGTTGAGGATGCCTACAGGGCAGGCAATGATGACAAGGGGCAAGACGAAGAGATGATCGATAATGGCGGCGGGGAAGAGGCCGAACATGGCGGCGGAGAAGGGGTCGGACATGGCGGCGAAGAGAATGACATGGACTCCACGCAGCAGAGTTCGTCGGTACTTAGTTCAATCGTGCGGGACCCTCATGTTCAAGCATTGCTTCGCAAGGAGACGAGTACTGAGAGAGCTGCTTCTAGAGAGGAGGCTAAGCTGGAGCAACTGGTGGTAGACTTGAACACTCCATTGTATGATGGTTGCAATCCTGAGGTGACCCGCTTGAGTTTCACGTTCCAACTCCTGAAGACGAAGGCTAAAAACAAATGGACCGACACTAGCCTCGATGAGCATCTCAAGTACCTAAAGGATGTTCTTCCCGCGGGTAAACTATGTCCTAGTAGTGTTGATGAGGCCAACAAGATCGTGTGCCCTCTTGATCTGCCACACGTTAGATACCATGCATGCATCAACGATTGCATAATTTATCGAAAGGAGCACGCGGAAAAAACAAGCTGTCCGGTGTGCAATGCTTCTCAATACAAGAAGGCCAGGAAGAAATGTCCCCAGAAAGTGGTATGGTACTTACCTATCACTCCCCATCTCCAGAGGTATTTTGTAGATCCCAAGGAAGCAAAGCTAATGCGCTGGCACGTGGAGAGGAAGAAGCCCGACGATGGAGATGATCCGAAGCTGAGACACGTCAAGGATGGAAGCCAGTGGAGAGCGTTGACCAGCTTCTATCGGTATTTTGAATGTGATGCAAGGAACATCGTGCTCAGCGCGTGTACCGATGGCATGAATCCGTTTGGCAACCAGAACACCAACCATAGCACATGGATCGTGTTTGTATGGACGTAGAACCTCCCCCCAGGTTGTGCATGAAATCGAAGTACGTTCACATGAGCATGCTTATTCAAGGGCCGAAACAACCAGGAAATAATATTAATTTGTATCTTGAGCTACTTCAAGAGGAGTTAGACACGTTATGGAAAACACCAGCCAAGACATGGGACGCCAGCAAAGGAGAGATAATTTCAACATGAGAGCCACGCTGATCACGACAGTGCAGGACTATCTTGGTTACGGATATGTGGCAAGCCAGGTGTGCCATGGATATTGCGGATGCACGCGGTGCATGGATGATACGACGTCTCAGCAGCTAACGTCAAGGAAAGATGGCGGGTCTGGGAAAATCGTGTACATGGGGCATCGAAGATGGCTCGAACAGGACGACCTGTGGAGAAACCATGGAGATCTATTCAATGGTCACGCTGAGCATCGAGGACCTCCACGTAAGCGAAGCGGTGCCGAAATCGATGAGCTGTTGAAAAACTGGAAGGAGTGCCCCGCGCCGGGAAAGAGGATGACAAAGGCGCCGGAGCCGCTGCTGAAGGTATGGAAGGCGAGGTCTGTGTTCTGGGACATGGAGTACTGACACAAACTCGATACACCTCATTGCCTTGATCAAATGCATATCTGTAAGAATGTCCTTGAGAGCTTGCTCGCAACACTGATGAACATGTCGGATAAGACCAAGGATGCGCCGAAGGCAAGAAAAGACTTGCAAGATTTCAAAATCAGGGAAGATCTACACATGCCGCCCCGTAAAATGTCAGACGAGACAGATACGGAGACAGAGGCACGGGAGAAGAAGGGCAAGAAAATAAAGAAAGAGTATTATTGCCCCCCTTCTTGCTTCACCTTAAGTCAGGCTGAGATCTCATCAATTCTTTAAGTGCCTTACCGGAGTCAAAGTTAGTTCCGGTTACTGTGGCAATCTAAATAGATATCTAGACACGGACAAGGAAAGGTTCAGCGGGATGAAGTACCATGACTGTCATGTGATGATGATGCAGATACTACCTGTTGCCCTTAGAGGGATAATGGACAAGCACGTCCGTGACACGCTTATTGGTCTCTGCAACTTTTTCGACGTCATCTCTCGAAAGTCAATCAGTGTGAAGCAGCTCTGAAGGCTACAGGAAGAGATCGTTGTGATACTGAATGAGCTTGAGATGTACTTCCCGCCCGCATTCTTTGACGTGATGGTGCATCTGTGTGTCCATATTGTGGATGACATAATAGACCTGGGGCCGTCATTCCTGCACAACATGATGCCGTTTGAGAGTATGAATGGGATCATCAAAGGAATCGTTCATAACATGTCCCGTCCGGATGGAAGCATCTTCCAGGGCTATGTGACACAAGAGTGCATCTCTTTCTGTGAGAATTTTCTATATGTCGCAGACCAGCCGCCTGGTGTTAGTGTTGGTTTGCCCGTTAACAAGCACGATGGGAGGCTCGAAGGAGAAGGTCACTGCAACGGTCGCAGGGAACTGCACGCACTACAAAAAAAAGACACATCCGTGACATTTTGGGCCGAACGAATTTTTTTCTGTCATACATATGACACTTCTATGACGATAATTGTGACAAAACCCGGTATCATCATAGATGTGGTGGTTGTTGGGGAACGTAGTAATTTCAAAAAAATTCCTACGCACACGCAAGATCATGGTGATGCATAGCAACGAGAGGGGAGAGTGTGATCTACGTACCCTTGTAGACCGACAGCGGAAGCGTTAGCACAACGCGGTTGATGTAGTCGTACGTCTTCACGGCCCGACCGATCAAGCACCGAAACTACGGCACCTCCGAGTTTTAGCACACGTTCAGCTCTATGACGATCCCCGGACTCCCATCCACCAAAGTGTCGGGGAAGAGTTCCGTCAGCACGACGGCATGGTGACGATCTTGATGTTCTACCGTCGCAGGGCTTCGCCTAAGCACCACTACAATATTATCAAGGATTATGGTGGAAGGGGGCACCGCACACGGCTAAGAATATGATCACGTGGATCAACTTGTGTGTCTAGGGGTGCCCCCTGCCCCCGTATATAAAGGATCAAGGGGAGGAGGCCGGCCCTAGGAGGGGCGCGCCAGGGAGTAGGTTTCCTACTCCTAGTTGGAGTAGGTTTCCTCCTTTCCTAGTCCAACTAGGAGAAGGGGGGAAAGGGGGGAAGAGGGAAGGAAGGGAGAGAGGGGCCGCGCCCCAAACCCCTTGTCCAATTCGGACTGGGCTTGGGAGGGGCGCGCGCCACCTGCTGGTCCTTTCCACTAAGGCCCATTAAGGACCATTGCTTCCTCCTCGTATTCCCGTAACTCCCCGGTACCTCCGAAAATACCCGAATCACTCGGAACCTTTCCGATGTTCGAATATAGTCGTCCAATATATCGATTTTTACGTCTCGACCATTTCGAGACTCCTCGTCATGTCCCCAATCTCATACGGGACTCCGAACTCCTTCGGTACATCAAAACTCATAAACTCATAATATAACTATCATCGAAACCTTAAGCATGCGGACCCTACGGGTTCGAGAACAATGTAGACATGACCGAGACACGTCTCCGGTAAATAACCAATAGTGGAACCTGGATGCTCATATTGGCTCCCACGTATTCTACGAAGATCTTTATCGGTCAGACCGCATAACAACATACGTTGTTCCCTTTGTCGTCGGTATGTTACTTGCCCGACATTCGATCGTCGGTATCTTAATACCTAGTTCAATCTCGTTATCGGCAAGTCTCTTTACTCGTTTCATAATACACCATCTTGCAACTAACTTATTAGTTGTAATGCTTGCAAGGCTTATGTGATGTGCATTACCGAGAGGGCCCAGAGATACCTCTCCGACAATCGGAGTGACAAATCCTAATCTCGAAATACGCTAACCCAACATTCACCTTTGGAGACACCTGTAGAGCTCCTTTATAATCACCCAGTTACGTTGTGACGTTTGGTAGCACACAAAGTGTTCCTCCGGTAAACGGGAGTTGCATAATCTCATAGTCATAGGAACATGTATAAGTCATGAAGAAAGCAATAGCAACATACTAAACGATCGAGTGCTAAGCTAACGGAATGGGTCAAGTCAATCACATCATTCTTCAAATGATGTGATCCCGTTAATGAAATAACAACTCTTTTGTTCATGGTTAGGAAACATAACCATCTTCGATTAACGAGCTAGTCTAGTAGAGGCATACTAGTGACACTCTGTTTGTCTATGTATTCACACATGTATTATGTTTCCGGTTAATACAATTCTATCATGAATAATAAACATTTATCATGATATAAGGAAATAAATAATAACTTTATTATTGCCTCTAGGGCATATTTCCTTCAGTCTCCCACTTGCACTAGAGTCAATAATCTAGTTCACATCGCCATGTGATTCAACACTAATAGTTCACATCACCATGTGATTAACACCCATAGTTCACATTGTCATGTGACCTATACCCAAAGGGTTTACTAGAGTCAGTAATCTAGTTCACATCGTTTATGTGATTAACACCCAAAGAGTACTAAGGTGTGATCATGTTTTGCTTGTGAGATAATTTTAGTCAACGGGTCTGCACGGAGCTACTCTAGCTAATTTCTCCCACTTTTAATATGTATCTAGATCGAGACTTAGAGTCATCCAGATCTGTGTCAAAACTTGCATCGACGTAAATTTTTACGACGAACCTTTTTGTCACCTCCATAATTGAGAAATATTTCCTTATTCCACTAAGGATAATTTTGACCGCTGTCCAGTGATCTACTCTTAGATCACTATTGTACTCCCTTGCTTAACACAGTGTACGGTATACAATAGATCTGGTACACAGCATGGCATACTTTATAGAACCTATGGCTGAGGCATAGGGAATGACTTTCATTCTCTTTCTATCTTCTGCCGTGGTCGGGCTTTGAGTCTTACTTAATTTCACACCTTGTAACATAGCCAAGAACTCTTTCTTTGACTGTTCCAATTTTTGAACTACTTCAACATATTGTCAAGGTATGTACTCATTGAAAAAAAACTTATCAAGCATCTTGATCTATCTCTATAGATCTTGATGCTTAATATGTAAGCAGCTTCACCGAGGTCTTTCTTTGAAAAACTTCTTTCAAAACACTCCTTTATGCTTTGCAGAATAATTCTACATTATTTTTGATCAACAATATGTCATTCACATATACTTATCAGAAATGTTGTAGTGCTCCCACTCACTTTTTTGTAAATACAGGCTTCACCGCAAGTCTGTATAAAACTATATGCTTTGATCATCTCATCAAAGTGCATATTCCAACTCCGAGATGCTTGCACCAGTCCATAGATGGATCGCTGGAGCTTGCACATTTTGTTAGCACCTTTAGGATTGACAAAACCTTCTGGTTGTATCATATACAACTCTTCTTTAATAAATCCATTAAGGAATGCAGTTTTTTTTATCCATTTGCCAGATTTCATAAAAATGCGGCAATTGCTAACATGATTTGGACAGACTTAAGCATCGCTACGAGTGAGAAAATTTCATCGTAGTCAACACCTTGAACTTTGTCAAAAAAACCTTTTTGACAAGCCTAGCTTTGTAGATAGTAACACTACTATCAGCGTCCGTCTTCCTCTTGAAGATCCATTTATTTTCTATGGCTTGCCGATCATCGGGCAAATCCATCAAAGTCCATACTTTGTTCTCATACATGGATCATATCTCAGATTTCATGGCCTCAAACCATTTCGCGGAATCTGGGCTCATCATCGCTTCCTATAGTTCGCAAGTTCATCATGGTCTAGTAACATGACTTCCAGAACAGGATTACCATACCACTCTGGTGCGGATCTCACTCTGGTTTACCTACGAGATTCGGTAGTAACTTGATCTGAAGTTACATGATCATCATCATTAGCTTCCTCACTAATTGGTGTAGTAGTCACAAGAACAGATTTTTGTGATGAACTACTTTCCAATAAGGGAGAAGGTACAATTACCTTATCAAGTTTTCTACTTTCCTCCCACTCACTTCTTTCGAGAGAAACTCCTTCTCTAGAAAGTATCCATTCTTAGCAAGGAATGTCTTGCCATC